>NW_027186304.1:32132202-32216307 GCF_028583685.1 Petaurus breviceps papuanus | reverse complement strand
TTAGGTACTTAATATTATAATCAGGCAAATTCAGGCAAACAGACAAATATTAACAGATCACAAACAGGGCAGATATGCTTGCACAATACTCTATTATCAATATTCTATACAATGACTCTAGTCAGCCTTTGCTATGCAGTACCCCCTAACCAGTTTATCTTTACCCCACATATCATGATGTAGGCCAAGAAATAGATGGTTATGGTATACCCCACTGTGTGCCTATTGTCAAAATGCCTATTGACTTGACTTATTTTAAGATATCAAAAAAGTAGGAAAAGTCCTATAAAATGAGTTTGTATTTCATTAAAAAGTAACTACTATGTGCAAAGTCTGGATGTATGCATTTTTTAATTGGTTCAGTAAACTATAAAATATGAGCCAGACCACCTGGACAGGTTCTTAGAGTTCCTTTCAAGAGCAGATATGAGAAATTTCAATAACATAATTTGACTCAGATTAAAATGATTTTGCTTCAGATTGGTCTACATGCTTCCTGCCAAACATTTAGATGAAAACGAAAAATTCAGTCACTGATATGGATGTTTTTATTTCTTCATACTGACAAATACCTATGTTTTCAAAGCAACCCCATCAAAATTAAGTCAGGCAGACCAAAAAGTAAACACATAAACCAACCGATTTCAGAGTGTTGTTTTTATTTTCCAAAACAATATTTATATGAATTGAAAGGAATGTTGTTATATAAACCTCAGGTTATTAAAAATGACTATAATACTATTAATTTTTGCCTCTATTGTCAATTTATTGTCAGAAGGAGGGCAAAGGTACAGAGTCATAGGATTTAGGTTGAGAAAAAGGTTTAGAGATCATAATCTTTGGAACTCATAAAAACCTAAGTGAAGAGTTTAGAGTTACTGACATAGGAATCTCGTAATAGCACTTTGAATAGTACCTTGTGGATCTGTATCATAGAAATGCAAAATTATCCATAAAAACAGATTTCAATTTAAGAATGGCCTAGAACAGATTCAAGATTCTATTTCCCAGAAAATAGGCAGCATGTAAGATGTTCATATAGGATAATGTATAGTAGTAGGATATTGCCATAGGCTAAAAGCATAGGATAGAACACAGATCTAGGAATGCGTTGGACCCAAGTTGGGACTTAGGAACAACTTTGAACTGAAGCTCTGGAAAGGGCATACAATCAGGTAACAAAGTCAGAAATAAAGGCATGTAAAAATAAATTGGAAAGCTTAAAGCAGGATCCAAAAAAAAGTACCAAAATAAGATGTGGATCAGAATTCAGGCAAACAGATAAAAATAAGAGATCACAAGCAGGGCAGAATAGGCTCACACAATACTCTATTACCAATCGTCTATACAATGACTCTAGTCAGCCTTTTTTATGCAGTACTCCCTACCCAGTTTATCTTTACCCTACATGTCATGATCTAGGATAAGAAAATTTATTAATCTACCTAGTCATTCCCCAATTTATAAATGGTCTAAGGATATGAACAGGCAGGTTTCCAACAAAGAAAGCAAAACAACTTATAGTCATATGAAAAAATGCTCAAAATCATTATTGATTAGAGAAATGCACATTAAAATAACCTTGAGATATCATTTTACACCTACCAAACTGATTAAAATGATAGAAGAGGAAGTTAACAAATATTGGAAGGGATATGGAAAAATTGGGACACATTCATTGTTGGTGGAATTGTGAACTGATCCAAACATTTTGAAGAGCAATCTGGAATTATGCCTAAAAATTTATTAATCTACCTATACCCTTTGGCCCAGCAATACTACTATTTGGTCTATTTCCAAAGATAATTAGGGAAATAGGAAAAGAACTTCAATATTCTAAAATGTTTGTAGCAACTCTCTTTGTGGTGTCAAAGAACTGTAAATTGAAAGGACGTCCAACAATTGGAGAATGGCTGAACAAGTTGCCATATATGATTGTGATGGAATATTACTGTGCTATATGAAACTATCAATCCAACGATTTTAGAAAAACACAGAAAGACTTGCATTAAATATTGAAGAGTGACATGAACAGAAGCAAGAGATCATTGTGTATAGTAACAGCAGTATTTTTTTAAGAATGATTTTGTACTTGGGGCAGCTAGGTGGTACAGTGAATAGAGCACCAGCCCTGGAGTCAGGAGGACCTGAGTTCAAATCTGACCTCGGACACTTAACACACACAAAAAAAAACTAGCCATGTGACCTTCCGCAAGTCACTTACCCCTAGTTGCCCTCCAAAAAGCAAAAATAAATAAATGAAACAACTGCAAAAAAAAAAAAGAATGATTTTGCATGAGTAAGTTATTTTGTTTATTATAAATACCCAAATTAACTATTAAGGACATGAAGATGCTACTTGTATCCAGAGAACTGATAAATAGAAATATGTGTAGAACTACACACACACACACACATATAAATATGCACACATATACACTCATATGTCTATTTGTATCTAATGGTAGCCATCTCTAGAATGGTTGGGGAGAGGGAAGAAAAAAATTTACATGATGCTTTTGTTGTATGTTTGAAAGGAATAGCAAGTTGTGCATAGTATGTTTGTGTTTCATGTGTAGTCATCTTTTTTATTTTCTATTTTGGAAATGCTTGTTTTATTCCATGAATTTAAAAGGAAATTAAAAAAAGAAATAATGCCATCAGGTTGGCAAAAGATAATGATAAATTGGTGAAAAGATAATAAGAAAGAAAATGATAGATGTTAGAAGAACTATGAGAAAACAGGTGTGTTAATGTGCCATTGGCAGAGCTGTGAATTGGTTTAAAAAGCAGGGAAGTGATTTGGAACTAAGTCCAAAAAGTTACCAAACTTTAACATCCTTGACTAAGTTCTACTAAGCCAATATATCAAAGAAAGAGGGAAAAGATCGTTGTCTATGAAAAAATATTTATAGAATCTCTTTTTGTGGTAGCCAAAGAATGGAAACTAAGGGGTTGAGGGACTTCTTGTTGGGGAACAACAAAAAAAATGTGGCATATGAATATAATGGAATATTACAGTGCAGCAAAAAAAAAATGATGAAACAATTCCAGAGGAAACTGGAAAGACCTCTGTGAAATAACTGTAAAGTAAGCAAAATTTGAACAATCTACATAAGGAAAACAATGTTATAAAAATACTTTAGAATTCTGATTAACTCAAATCCAAAAAATAATATGAAACATTCCACTCATCTCTTGGTATAGAGGGGATGAACTTAAAATGCAGGAATAGAAATACATTTTCATAAATGGCTGATATGATCATTTGCTTTTGCTAGACTATGTAAGTATTAAGGACTTTTTTTCTATTTATTCAACGGGGACAGAAGTTGAGGGAGAAACAGATTAATTTTTAAAAAGCTTGTTAATTGAAAAATTAAAACTTCAAAAGATTATTTAAAATACTAAGATCTATTAGTACCAAAAGGCAAAATTGAAATAGAACCTACCAATTACCTCCTAGAAGAAACTCTAAAATGAAAACTCCCAGAAATATCATAGCCACTATCTAGACTTTCTAGTTCAAATAAAACATATTACAGGAAGCTAGAAAGAGTTAAAAAAAAAAAAACAGGGAAGATGCAGTACCACACAAAATTTAGCAGCTACCATTTTAAAGAAACAGAGATTGTAGAATATGAGATCAGAAAGGAATTCATATACATATATGTTATATATATATGTGTGTGTGTGTGTATGGGTTAATGTGTGTATATACATATATGTGCAGAAGGGAAGGGAAGGGGAGGGGAGGGGAGAGAGAGAGAGAGAGAGAGAGAGAGAGAGAGAGAGAGAGAGAGAGAGAGAGAGAGAGGGAGAGAGAGAGAGAGAGAGAGAGAGAGAGAGAGAGAGAGAGAGAGAGAGAGAGAGAAACATACCTAACTTACCATTGAAATAAGAGGGAATGGGGAGAAAGAAGAGGATGCAATGAGGAGGGTAGATTCAGAGAAAGATTAATCTTAAGGACAATAAGCTCTAGTCTCCGAGAATGCATTGTGCCAAGTATTTTAAAAAGAAAGGAAGGTTTAAAAATCGTGATTAAACTCTGAGCTAGGGAAAGAGAAGATTAGAAGGATGACAGAAGCAATTTTTACCAAACCTAGAGTACTTATGTTGAGCAGTCTCCTCTCTCACCAGCCTTTTCTTTATAAAGTGGGTCAGGGAGCAAAAAGAATAAAAAAGTACAAAATAGGATGGAAGAAATGAACAAATAATTATAAAAATTGTAAATGGAATGAGATTAACTCACCCATAAAATGGATGATGATAACAGAATATACTAGAAAGCAGCATCCAACAATATATTTTTATTAAAAAAAGAAGAAAAATTGAAAATTGAAAAAATATACTAATCACCTCCTGAAAGAAACCCCAGAGTCAACACTTCTGAAAGCATCATAGCTAAAAAACCAGGACTTTTAGATTAAATAAAAGATTCTGTAAGGAGCCATAAAGAGTTTAAATTCTGAGAAACTACTGTAGATATTACTCAAGATTTAGCAGCTATAAATAGAAAGGAGCAGAGAACATGGAATACCGTATTCAAAAGGGCAAAAAATATAGTCTCATAAGCAAGAATAAATTACACTGAAAAAATAAATATGTGGGGAAATTGAGCTTTAATGAAATAGTATACAGCCAAGCATCCCTGATTAAAAGACTAGAACTGAGTAGAAACTTTGAAATACAAACATGCATATAAATACAATAAAAGGGTCAGAACAAGGAGAAAAAAACTTTATAATGAGGTATTCATATTCTAATGAGTAAGAGGGAGATGATGTAAACATCCTCTGAGAACTTTATTGTCAGCAGGAATCATAAAGGGAGTCCAATAAGATGGAGAAGCTGAAAGATATTTGTTACATTGTGATAATCTTAAAAGACAAAAGGGGGAAAGTGGGAAAAGATACTCTAGGGTATAGGGGCATCACTTGAATCTCATCTTGAAATGTTGCAGAGTGAAGTGAGAAGAACTAAGCAAAGAATTCATACTAAAACAACATTGTAAAAGCAATTTTGAAAGACTTAAGGACTCTGATCATTGCAATGATCAACTCTTTTTCTGAGGATAAATGATTCAGAATCTCACCTCTGCCCTTACAGAGACATGATAAACTAAATAGGCAGTGATACACTCATTTTTTGGATAAGGCCAATGTGTATTTAGGTGCATTTAATGTTTGTTTCATTGTTGTTTTTGCTTAACTGTGTTTTTATTTCAAGGGATACATTTTTTCAGGTTTTTTCCCCACTGTGGGGAGAGTGTAGATGCTTGTTAGTTTAAAAATAAAAGCAAAGGAAATTAATTACAAATTAGATAACCCCTCCAAAATAAATGAGGGTTGAGTACAAAATAAACTGACCCACGTAATTTCTAAATTGACCCAGATATGGAAACACACTGTATGTGGGATCTTCAGGGTAGTTTATGATCAGGATAATGTAATAAAGCACCACAAAAGATCAAAAGTAAGTGTAGCAGCAAGCACCCCGGCGTCCTCAGGGTTTGCTGCCACCACAGGTTCTTGGATCTGCTTTGTTAAAGGAAAGCAACTCAAAATGGGTTAACAAGCTTACTTTAATCACTCAGACATATATTGTTTACCTTGTTCAGGGGAAAAGGTCAGCACCCCGAACTTCAAAGTATACAGGCAGAATTATCAAGACAGAAACAGATCAAGTAGACAGATTTCCAAACTGTCCAACCATTACATCCATACCCAGTCAACATCTGGGTTTCCACATCTGGGTTTTTCAAAGCCGGGGGGGCCCTGGACAACGGCTTCCCAGAATACAGATCAAATCACAGAACACTTCTCAAAGTGAGCCCCCAAAACAAAGCCTCACATCAGGGCTTATATAGTCTTCTCCTGGCTCAGAGAATGTAACAACCTCTTGGACCCACTGGCCAATCAAAAAGTGTCTACTGAAAAACAAGCCTCCCACCCCAGGCTTCAGGTGCACTTTAGCCTAGGGGCAGGGAAGATCTTCCAAATTTGCATTCCCATTACAGTAAGCAGTAAAAGGAAAGGAGTGGAGAGTGGCAACAGAATCTAAAGAATGACTTGGAAAAAGAAAGAGCATATTACAGCCAAGTAGGAATGTCAGATAAAGAGGAAAATTCTTATAGCCATTACTTGTATTAATAAAAGGAATTTCCTTGCCAGCAAGTCAAGTCAACAAGGATTTTTTAAGGCCCTACTCTGTCCCACTGAAAGTGCTGGGAATCCACAAAAAGGGGGGGGGGGGGGGGGGATTGCCCCTGGTGTCTAAAAGTTCAGTCTAATAAATCAGACAAAATGCAAATAGCTATGCATAAACAACATACCTTCCGTATAAATTGGAGATAATCTCAAAGTAATAAGATTTAAAAGAACTGAGAAAGGCTTCTTTAAAAATATGGGGCTTTAACTGATAATGTAAAGGAAGTCAAAGGGCAGAGATTAAGTCACTTAACTTTTCCGGATTCATATAACTAGTATGTGTCAGACTGAAGACTGAAACCCAGGTATTCCTAATTTCAAGTCTGGCTCCCTATTAACTGGACAGCAATGCATTTATGCTACTGAAACATAATTTTCATCATGTTCCACCACTGAAGAACCTACAGAGGACCCCTATTGATGTCTATTAAGAAAAAGCCATGTTCCAGATACTAGCATTAATGGGCCTCTATCAGCTGTCTTTCTCTACTATAACCCTGTTTGTCTATAACTTTATCTCTCGTAATTCTTTGACAAAGACTCCCTCTGTTCTAGCCAAGTTAACCTGTTAATTGATCCCTCTATCAAACTTGAAAAATCCTATCTCACACCATTCATCTTATCTACAATGTTTTCTCAATCGCCATTCACTTTCTTTAAGTACTACCTTCCTAGGATTTTCTCAAGTAAATCAGGCCCTATTCATTCCTCCCAATTCTGACTATTTTTTCCCCTACATCTCCTTGGCACATATGCACTCTCCCTGATCTGTCTGCATATATTTTTTCCCTTTTTGATACATAGTCATATTTTTTCTCATGTCTGATGTATTTTTATCTACTTGACCAGATGATCATGAATTCCTTGAGGACAAGGGTTATAGCCTTTACTTCTAACATCTAACACATTGGTCTGTTCCCAGCAGGTGTTCAGTAAATGCTTAGTAACTAAAGAAACTTGATGACTACACTATTTCCTTAATTGGATACATGGAAAAAAGCATGAAAAAGTTCTTTCTTAATTCAAATCTTACCAGCCACTGGCAGACATGCTGAAAATATAGGTTCATTGTATTGTATTGTTCACTTTAGGAATTCTCGGCATTGAACTGATAGGGATTTACTTTTTTGTGATATGACCAAGCTTATCCTTTTGCTATTATTCTCACTCTTGTCCAATTCCTCTAATGGATTATTCATAGAGTATCTCCTCAAAATTCTGAGTTTTACTTGCTTTCTCTTGACATTTGAAGATACAACAGAATTCACAGACTATCTATAAATTATCCTTTGGTCTCACCTATGACCAACACATAGGTATCATGAGGCCAACACTAGCAGGCTTTCAGGAGAGAGCGTTCAGTTTTCAGTGTCAACACTTATAGAATGCAAATCAGCAATTACTATAAATAAGAACATGATAGGTTGTTTTCTTGATTATCAAGACAATAAAGAGCATTAATACAGATTAAACTTAAAAGTTTGTATGCATTTTTTGCTAGAGAGCCTGGTTGTTAAACATTTACCAGCAAACTCCTGTATTGTTATAGAAATATTGCTCAAGTTAGTCAGAAGTACATTAAAAGATTCAAGGAATGAAACTGTCACTAGACTAGAGAGCTGATAAATGGAGGCTAATAATTATTATAATATTTTGGCATTTATTTTGCATTTTAGAGTTTGCTAAATGTTTTATTATCCATTACCCTATTTGAGCTTCACAATATCCTTTTCAGCACATCTATTCTCTTTATCTAGCTGTTTTCATTCTCAACACTCTGTATCAACACTTAAATGTTCGAGACAAATAAATTAGATGCTTTCCCAGGTTTATACCTAACTGTTCATGAAGTTAAATGGGTGTTCTATGTGATACAATTGTACCAGCACCTACCCCACACTGATTCTTTCCATTGTTGCTCAGTCATTGTCATTTCAGTCATGTCTGACTCCTTGTGAACTCATCTGAGGTTTTCTTGGCAAAGATACTAGAGTGGTTTGTCATTTCCTTCTCCAGGTCATCTTACAGATGAGGAACTGAGGCAAACAGGGTAGAATAACTTGCACTGGGTCACACAGTTAGTAAAGCCACATTTTAACTCATGAAGAAGAGCCTCCCTGACTCCAGACCCATTCAGCACTCTATCAATTGCACCATTGTCTTAGGAATGACTTGAGATTATTGCCTCTTCTCTCTCTCTTAATATGTGGCCAGGTTGAAAGAGTCTTTCCTGGTGCCTGCCTATAAAAAGGAGGTATATATCTGCCTGTATTAGTACAGGTGCTAATTCCTCAGGTACTACTGAAGCTCTACATTTTAACGATCAGATTCACAAAGATGACAATAAAAGGAATATGGCAATTATTTAAGGGACTATGGGAAAACAAGCATACTAATAGACTGTCAGTAGATCTGTGAAGTGGTCCAGCCATTCTGGAAATCAATTTGAAACTAAACTATACATATCCTTTGACCTAACAATAGCAATATTAAACATATACCTCTAAAGAGATCAAATGAAGAAGAAAATAATCTAACTGCACACACACAAAATATAGAAGATCTCTTTTTTTTTTTAAGCAATTGGGGTTAATTAACTTGCTCAAGGTTACACGGCCAGTTATTTCTGGGTGTGGTGCTGAGTGTCTGAGCCCGGGATTCAATCTCCAGGTCGTCCCAACACTGGAACCGGTGCTCTTACTCGCTGAGCCACCTGGCCGCCCCATAGAAGATCTCTTTTTAATAGCAAAGTACTTAAATCTAAGTGGATATATATCAAATAGGGAACTGTTTGAGCAAATTACAATATCTAAATTTAATCAGTTAGTATTGCACCACAAGAAAAGATAAATGAATGGATTCAGAGAACTATGAGAAGACTTGGATGAACAGATAAAGAGTGAAATGAAAAGAACCAGAAAAAAATGGTTTCTATAATAGCAACAACTTTGTAAAGACAAATAACTTTTAAGGGCTTTTTAAAAAAAAAACTGATCAATACAATATTAACCACAATTCCAGAAGATATGATGAAGCATACTACCCCCTCACCTTCCCCCCCCCCACCCCGACAAAGAAACAATGGGCTTAGGTCACAAAATGAGACTGATTTTTTGCCTGATTATATACATTTGCTACAATGGTTTTGTTTTTCTTCTCAAGGGCAGTGGAAGTAAGAGGGAGGAAGAAGAGAGCTAGGAATAGAGTCTCCAAAAAAAATTAAAAGAAGGTCATTCAAATATGTTTTGAAAGTGTCCAGCAGAGAACAAAAAGAAACACAGGCACAAAGAAAATCATGTTATACATAATAAAGTCACAGCTTTACATACGGTGCTCTTTCTGTTCTACTGTACATGTGGAAGTCTTTATTTTCAGAAATTTTAAAATGTGAAAAAATAAATCCTCCAGTGTTACTATGGTTGTAGAATCTTCTTTCTTTATGATATGACTATAGTCTTCCTTTGATGTTCTAAATGTTAGCTATTATCCTTTTTTGATAATAGAAACAGGGAGATAGTCACACTCTCAAACAAGAAGCTAATAAAATATCTTTAAGGCCATATTTCCATGGTCTTCTTTGTTCACAAGATGTCCATTGAATGTAGCACTAATTGGGAAAATAGATATTTCCTAGTCCAACCCCATCACCAAGATGGAGAAATTAAGTAACTTCGATTAATCAACAGTCATTTATCAAGCATCTACTATGTTCCAGCCATTGTATTGGGGGATACAAATAAAAATAATGAAACAATCTCCATTTATAAGTAACATACATTCTAAGGGGGGGGGAATAACAAGTACAAATATATAAGTATTCATAGAATAAACATAAATAAATACAAAGAGTTAAATACGTGTCAACTTGGGGAAAAGGGCACTAGCAGTTGAGGGACTGAGGAAAAGCTTTATGTAGAGTTGTATCTTAAATGAGGAGAGGATAGCTAAGAGACAGGAGTGAAGAGAGAATTAATTCCAGGTATAGAGTATGCAACCAATGCAAAAGCAGGAAGATGACAGTTAAGAAACAAAACAGAAATCAAACCCAAGTGTTCAAACCGCAAATAGTGTTGTTTTCAGTACAATATTTTGCCTATCAACAGCTCAAATCAGTCCTATTTCCTTCCAGTCATTTAAGAATAAGAAGAGATTAGAAGGTCTTTGTACTCCAAGTCAAGGTTCCTACCTCTCTCAGGAACACAGGTGCACATTTATCTCCTTTGAGACAGTGTTAGAGACTCTCATTCAGAGAGAGACACAAACTCACATGTGGTCAGTTTAGAAATGGCTAGCAGACACTGTAATGGTAGAATTCCTTGGAGTCTTAAGTCTTACATAAATATCATACATTCAGAATAACATAGAATCCATATTCTACAAATATTGAAAGAGGGACTAGGTAGAAAAGAAACTATCTGATAGATATTTTGTCCCGGTCTATGGGGGTATTGTTATTGTTGCTTAGTTGTGTCCAACTCTTTGTGACTCCATTTGAGGTTTTCTTGGTAAAGATACTAGAATGATTTACCATTTCCTTTTCCAGACCATTTTTCAGATGAGGAACCTGAGACAAAAAGCATCAAGAGACTTGCCATGGTCATACAGCTAGTAAGTGTGTAAGGTCACATTTGAACTTATGTCTTCCTGACTTCAGTCCCAGCACTTTGTCACTGCACTAGTTACCTGCCCAAGAAGGTGTCAGTATCACTACATTCTCCCCTACTCACACAACATGTAAAATGTTATATTTACATTTTAGGGTACCATGTTTTCAGAAGACTATTGTGATCAGCTTAAAATTATCCAAAGGAGGGAATTAGAATAATGAAACATTTTGATATAAATTTTAGTTGAAGGAATTGGTAATGTGTAGCTTAGGAAAGAGAAAATCAAGGGGCAAGGGGAGAGGGACAGATGTTATATCTGCCTTCAATCATGGGTGTGATAGATGTAGATCCTACTGGCTCTTGAGGTAATTATTAAACTTTCAGTATAAGCATTTATTTATTCCTCAGAAATCAGCAAATGTTATAAATCAGAGTATGATTTAGTTTGTCAACTTTCTAGACTTAAGAAAGTAATGGAGAAAATGTTATTAATGCAGATTACACTTTAAAGTTTGCAATTTTAAAAATGTATGTCCTGCGTGTATTTTTGATAAAGAAATGACTGTTAAACATTTACTAACATACCTCTGACTTCATGTAATTCAAGCATATCACAAGAGGGATTGGACTTGGTGTGCTTGGCTCAAGATGGCAAAGATGGAAACAATAGGTAGAAGCTGAAAAGGATAAAATTTAGGGTTGACATAAACAATTAATTAAAAATAAGAGTTCTACAAATGTTGACTGGGATTCTGAAGAGTAGTGAATTCTCCATTACTGAAGGTCCTAGAACAAAGTTTAGATAGCTCTTTGGATGTTTAAAAGGGAAATTTTTGTTAATATAGTAATATAAGTGTCAATTATTCAAGTAAAATTTGAACAAGATGACTGTATTAGCACTTCTCATATGAGGGCCTTGCCAAGACCTTTTAAGGGCTATTCATCTTTCTTTGGTGTCCACCTGCCACCCAGCTCTCACCTGTGGCTCCAATAAGCTGTACTATTCATGCACAGTGGTCATACCCCCGTAAAAACTGTCTTAGCCAATGGACTTAGCAAAGGGTTGAAGGTAACCTTGGTGAATTAGGGGTATGTCTACCCCAAGCATGTAAAGATTTCCCCTAGCAGAAAAGGCAGATAAGAATAACCATGAAGGTGGCTGAAGCAAGGGTTATGGCATGCTTAGAGCTTGGCCAGACATCAAATATGCCAAGGTCATCCATGGCATCCTGGTTCATTGCCAGTCGTCTTGACTTTTGTCTTGCCACTGGACTTTGGTGACCTTGGAAGAGAGAGTGAGGTTGACAAAATTTTTCACAATTCTATTTCAATTAAATCCAGTTCACATGCAAGTAGAGACTCTCATGACATCATTAGTCCTCTTTGAAAACAAAGGATGAACAGCAATATTCCTTTCAACTCTGTGGTAGATCACTAGCATCAGATTTTTCCTCTGGTTAAAATGAAAGCAGTCTTACTGTTGCTGGGTCATGAAGTGACTAATAAGCAGCAGGAATAGAACTGAAGAATGATTTGCTCACTTTTAAACTCATAACTGTGAAAGTCAGATTCTGTTGGCCATTGTTGATTGCAAAGCATGTCGCCACCGCTCACTAAGCTTCTGTGGTTCTATTTAAATCTTGTACTCCAAGGAGTGTTTGCTAAGAAGCTGCCTCTGTTGTCATTTTGTAAACATTGAACTACTGACATTCAGAGGCTGCATCCTTAGAGTGACAGAAGTGTTTGAGATCTAGAAAGAGAATTAGCAGAAACAAGATGAGTTTATTGATCTAATAATTTTGACTGGGACTTTTAGTACTAACATCCTTAAAAATATGGATCATTATTTAGAATTTTAACTGATTTCTATAAATATACATATAACAGGTGAATATAAATTATCTAATAAACACTGCTATTGCTGAACATATGCTTTAGTCCCTAGGAGACCCATCACAGTTTTCAGAAAAATTTTTATGAAGTTAGTATAAATATACACACATAGTATGCATATATGTTTTCTAATTATATTAAATTCTAGAGACATTATTTAAATCATTAAATGCTACAATAAACTTAGATTTCCTTTATATTAAATCTCTTTAATGGAAAGCCAAAGAATTTAATGCTGAGCTGTTGAGGGTTGCTAGGCAACCATTCAATGCAAATTAGGCTTCATAAATTCGAAGTTCAAGGGCTAGCACTAAGAAAAACAGAGGTGGTGAGATGGAAGAAAAAGATTCTTGACTAGAACAATCTAATCATAAAGGAGTTGAATATATAGGCGATGTGTGACAATGTCCTTTTCATTTTGCTCTTGTTCATGGGGGGAAAGGGGGCAGGAACCTTGAGCTGCAGTGTAGAAAGATGGCTTAAGCTCTTTCCTGATTCAGTAGGAAGCAGTTATTAAGGAAAGACCTGCACTAGAGAAGCTATGAGAGGAGGAGGAATTTAACTTCAGGCACTAGGGAAATAAGTTCTATGAGATAAAAAAGCTAGAGTTTTTCATTTTAAAGTTTTGAAGAGAAAAGAGGAAAGGGATTAAAATTCACGACTGTTGAAGTATGTACTTGTAATTAAACGTCTATATTTATATCCTGCTCTAAACTGTACATCACTGATTAAAAATAGTAATTCAAAGTTGTTTTGTTTAGTTGTTGTAACAAAGAATTTTATCATACAATTGCAGGGGAGAGACACAATCCACTTGGAAAGGCATCCTGATATCTTTGACTCAGTTGATCGCAGCAATGTAATGTTTGAATCATAAGACTGTGAAGCCATCAGCCAGTGATCACCATTCTTGCCCAGAATTCATCTTATGGAACCAGAATGATCAAGAAAATAGCTTCCTACCTGGTAGTCTTAGAAATTCAAACCTAAAATATTTTGACAAAATGCCCTTTAAAATTATATGTAATTGATATGGTTTACAAAATTCTAAAGTGCATTACTTTGTATAATGTATATCATTTAATATTGGTAGAAAGCAATCAAAAATGAACTGAACTGAATTGAATTGAAGTATTGGTTTTGAATTGAATGTCATTATATCTGCTAGAGTACTTTATTCTCATCAGTTTTGATAGCAGAACAACTCCATTTTGACCCCACCACGTCAGTGTCCAATGTCCTAGTTAAGAAAATGAAAATGGTACTTGAGAAGTTGAGAGATCTATTCTAATCATAATAGACAATAGTGCTTATTTTACCCTAAATTGATACTGTTACCAAATACCAGAACTGAGTGCATTAGTAGGAGATAAGGCTAGAGCACATTTGGAAAATTTTGTAGTACATTATTTTTCTTTTCTTTAACATTTTTATTTAGTTTTGTGTTGCAAGTTTTATCCTTCTCTCCCTCCATCCTTTCCCCCCTCCCTGGAATGGTAAGCAATCAGATATAGGTTATGCAAGTGCAATTATGTATAACATTTTCATATTGTCATCTTGTACAAAAAGACTCAAATAAAAGAAAAAATAAGAGAAAGAATGGTAAAAAAAAAAATAGCATGCTTTCGTATGTATTCAATCAATATCAGTTCTTTCTCTGGAGTCAGATAACATGCTTGATCATTAGTCCTTTGGAATCATCTTGAGTTGTTGTATTGCTGAGAATAGCTAAGTCATTCACAACTCTTCATTGAATAATATTGCTGTTGTTGGGTACAACCTTCTCCTCGTTCTGTTCAGTTTACTATGCATGAGTTCATGTAAGTCTTTCCAGGTTTTTCTGAAATCATCCTACTTGTCATTTCTCATAGCACAATAATATTCCATTACAATCCTATACCACCACCCAAATGACAGGCATTCCTTTGGTTTCCAATTCTTAGCCACCACTAAAAGAGCTGCTATAAATATTTTTGTACAGATAGGTCCTTTTCCCTTTTGGGGGGATGTCTTTGGGATATGGACGTAGCAGTGGCATTGCTGGATCAAATAAGTGGTTCTATATATATTCTTTTAATGCCCAGTTTTATAGGCATAGTTCCAAATTGTTCTCCAGAATGGTTGGATCAGTTCACAACTCCACTAACAGTGCATTAGTGTCCCAGTTTTCCCACATCCCCTTCAGCATTCAAGACTTTCCTTTTGGTTATGCCTCATAGTTGTTTTATATGCAGTACTTTCAATGATCCCAAACTATTTGCTTCTATAAAAGTCCATTTTTTCAATATCAATATTCTCTTATTGATTTTATATAGTTGCATATCATGCAACATCACAATGTTGGAATACTTAAATAAAAATTAATCTAAAAGTATTGCAATTAAAAATCAGTTTGGAAAAAATAGATTTACACCATCACCTTATGTAACATATTAAATTATATAAAAATAGTGAATACATATAAAGGGATAATCTACATGTTACACATACCACACAAACACAAAATGAACTAACTATAAAAAAAATCATACCATAAAAATTAAAAGAAAATGGAATCTGGTAACTTTGACAACTATGGCTAGGAAGAGAACTTGTAACTAAACAAGGAATACAAGAGACTACAAAATAGGTCCTTTGGATTATATTAAATTGAAAGGCTTTTGTACAAACAAAATAGACACAGCTAGGCTAAGAAGGAAAATTCTTGAGTGAAGAAAAAAATTCCATGAAATATCTCTAAGTCCTGAAAGCCAAATTAAATGCGGAATTAA
The DNA here is from genome assembly GCF_028583685.1 of Petaurus breviceps papuanus. NCBI lineage: Eukaryota > Metazoa > Chordata > Mammalia > Diprotodontia > Petauridae > Petaurus > Petaurus breviceps. The sequence goes on along the minus strand of NW_027186304.1, from coordinate 32,200,827 downwards.
CGCACATGTATAAGACAAAGAGTCATGCCGCCATTAGGCTGTAAGTTTTTCTCCCAATTGATCATGAAGTCCTTGCGAACAGGACTGTCTTTTGCCTCATTTTCTATCCCCAATGCTTAGCACAGTGTCTGAATTCGTGAATTGAATCGGATTAAAATTCCCTAAAGCATAAGGGTTAAATAATATGAACAAACAGTTCTCAAAAGAAGTACCAACTACATGAAAGATTGTTGCAAATCACTAATAAGACAAATGCAAATTAAAGCAACTCTGATGTTTCACCTCATACCCAGAGAAATGAGCAGCAAAAAGAATATGGGGGTAGGGGGGATCCAACTATGTCATACCAATATACTGTTGGCAGAGTTGTGAATTGTTTCAACTGTTCCATAAGGCAATTTGGAATTATACTTTTAAAAAGTGACTAAAATGTTCATACCCTTTGACCCAGAGAATTGCTGCTAGCCAGATGCTTTAAGGTCGAAAACAAAAAAGGGGGCTGGGGTGAACTTTATATAAATCAAAATATTCATAGCAACACTTGTCATTACAACAAAAAACTAGAAACACAATAAATAACCATCAACTGAGAAATTGTTGTGCAAGTGGTGATACATGAATATAATAGAATATTAGTGTATCATAAGAAATGATCACTATGAAGAATTCAGAGAAGCATTAGAAGACTGTGTACAAACTGATGCAGAGATACAAGTAGAACTCAGAAAACAATACACACAGTAACATAACAATGCAAATAGAAAGCACAATAAAATTGCTATAAAATAAAATTGATCTGCCATAGTGAAGGGTGTTTTCTCAGTAAGGGGTTTGCTAAACCAACGAATTCACAAGTTAAGACTCTATCCCTCTTATTACCCAAGATAATCTGATAGCCATAATATGTTGACGTTCTACCATGGTCTGTTTTCCTGGAAGGGATAGGAGCCCTTCCTCATGAAAGGCAATTCATCAGGGAATAATGCTGATCTTTATTTTCTGGGAACAAAAGTACTTGTTGATGATCCATAAGTAATCAGGAGTTCCACTCTTCAAGTTCTAACTGATTAGAAGAAGCCCAACTAACAATGACAACCTATCCCTGTCTCCTAATAGTTGGCAAGTCCATGTGGCCTCTTATTAACTAGTTCCAATAGATTTTTAATTGTTGTGATCTCACATTAGGTATTTGAAGAATTGGATCCAATCTAGATTTTAAAAGCACCTTTACAAGCTGAAGTCTGAACAGAAAAAAAAAGGGGGGGGAGAGGAATTTGAAACCATGCTATCCCAAAATTCATTTGAAGGAAGTAAGGATTTCTCACCTGGAGACAAAACCACTTAAGGGAAGCACATACATAGTTCCTATCGTCCTGTGAGGCTTTTTCTGATGACATTTACTGAATGGATAATAGACATATTCTTATCCCTTCTTTATAGACATCTTCATATATATGGCACTGGACTTTGTATCATGATGACCAAGGTTCAGCTCTCACCTCTGACACACACTAACTGTGTGGCCTTAGGTAAGTCATTAAATCTCTGAGTGCCTTCAGTTTTCTCCTTTGTATAATGAACAAGCTGAACTAATTAACCTTTTAAATTCCCTTCCAGTTCTAAATTTATGATCTATGATCCCTATTACTACTTTAGTACACGTAAATTTTGTCAGAGATGCATTCTTTCAGGGAGCAATTCTAGAACAAAATGATATTGGAGTACAGACTTTGGAACACCTCTAATTTAATTTAAAAGACAGGAGCATTAATGTAATGAGTAAACAGACACACCCATAGCACAAGACTTACTTGCAGATTTTCCAGCTTGGTGGCCCCTTCTGGAGCTTGCTCTACCCTAGACTAAAGGCTACCTCCATGTGATAATGAGGAATGGGGGAAAGACTCCAGTGAAACTTGGTGAATATATACTTTTAAAATGTATTCTCCTCAAACCTGTTCTCATAATCCAAATAATAAACATAAAGAAATTGCACTTCAACACAGAGAAAGGTCTTCATAGTATCACTTTGAAAATGGTACATTTCTACCTCTTGATTTAAAGTACACATTTTCAATTTAATTTCACAAACTTTTTTGGAATTTAACTACCTGCAAATCTACAATTAGTAGCTGAATTTGCATTTACAGAATTTTTTTCTATTTCAGTTTGAGAGTTGTGTGTATATAAGATCCCTGGAGTCTAATTGGAACTAGGTCATATACTAGGAAGTATATGCCTATGGCTTAGCAAAAATTCAAAATAACAAGACAAAAAGAAGGGCAGTAACAATCTAGATCAAAGCAAATCCAAAGAGAATACTACAAAGTGAGAAACATCCTTAAGTTTTAGCTTAATTATGTTAGGAAATAAGAATATTAAAAACAGTTCATTTGATTTAAGAATCACCTCAGCTTTCATGTTTCCTTGTATTAGAAATACAGAATCACAGACTGAAAATTTGAAATCTTTAGAAGTTCATCTAAACCAGTTCCCTGCTCTATCTCCTTCCAGAGAAATAAGCATTCAGTCTCCTTCCTTCTCACTATCTCACAAGGTAATACACTCAGTTTTTGGACAATTCTGATTATAGATGTAGATAGAGAGATAGATATTAATACAGATATTGTGTGCATGTTCATATGTGTGTATACATACATATATGTATACAATCTGTGTACATGTGTGTGTGAACAACCTACTTCTCCATAACTTCTATCCATTAATTCTCGTTCTGCTCTTTGGAGCCACATGGAATAAATCTAATCTTCTTTATGCATAAGAATACTTCAAATATTTGGAGGTTGCAATCATATACTTTCTAAGATCTCTCCCACACTAGGGACCCCTAGCTCCTTCTACCAACCTTCATGTGGAATGGTTGCAAATATTCTCACTCTTCCAGTCACCCTCCTCAGAGCATGCTTCAGGTTGTCAGAGTTCCTCTTCAAATGGTGTGCCACCATTGAACAGAGGAATTCATATATGGTCTTACCAATGCAGAGCACAATAGGACTATTAGCTCCACATTCTCTGGGTTGAACTCATATTGATGGAACCTCACTAAGTTATTAAGCTATATAGTTCACATTAGCTTATTTTAGGGAATCCATGCAACACTGCTGACTTATAGTGAGCTTTCATTTGACTAAAGCCATCAGGTATTTGTCATATGAACTATTCCTCTACTCACATCGCTATTTCTGGCAGATCATTGATCTAGAAGCTCTGAGGTCGGGATAACTGGTAAGTCCCTCAAGAGATAATGATTGTCATTAAAAACAACAACAACAAATTCCAAAAGAAATCCTTGATCTATATGAACATTATTCTGCCCCCTGTGCATTAGCAGAGAAAACTGCCACTGAGGGAGTCTTCCTGTTTAGAAGATAAAAATAATCCCTGTTAATTTCAAAAACAAGTTTGATTCCCCCTTGTTGCAATAAAGTCACCGAAGAGCAAAAGCAGTAGAAGGTTCTTTGGGAGAAGGTCAATGGCAACAAGAGAATGGATCCGTAGCTTTATCTAACTTAAATATTGGCAGTACTCTATTATCCACATGAAGACCATACTGTCTGTGGCCATTTCAAATACCAGATCAACTTTCCTTTGCCTGAAGGAAAGAAATCAATCCGTCAATAAGCATCCATTAAGTATCCACTTATTGCCAGACATTTGGTACTTGTAACCTGTTCCACCATTTGTTAATCTTTTCAGAAAGTATAAATTAATTTGACCTAAGCTAAGAAGCAGAGTGGTATAGTGCCTAGAGAGCTGGTCTTAGAGTAAGGAAAATCTGAACTCAAGTCTTCAATTATATTGGCTATGTAAACCAGGAAAATCATTTAACCTCTCAGTGCTCCCATGAAGCTATACAAAATCATAAATTAGAAACTAGATCATGATCTACATTGGCAGAGAACCCCCACTATCACTGAATGACAGGTCTAGTAAAAAAAAATAGCCGAAGCATAAATTGGATAAATACTCTGTTTCCCCTAAATATAAAGGAGACCATGGCATAGTGCAAAGGAAGTGCATGACTACATCCATCCTGCCCCAGATATTTCAGGGAAAAGCCTAGTTGATTTAAATAACCTCACCCAGTTGTTCTAAGGAAGATTCATATTTAAGAAACCATTGCACAGAAAACATGATCCTTTATAAAGTGTCTAGATACATGTAGACTGTTTACCTGGACTGAACACAGAAAAATTCCTCTAGTTCCCAGAATTAACCTTCTGGTTCCAGGACTTGGATACTACCCTCTTTCAGGTCCTTTTTCTCAAATACAATCTGCAGCATTGGGATTCCTCTGGTTGTGAGAGAGCCCTTTTCATATGTAATGGAGCGACCTGACAATGATGAACAATAAGGACTTGATTTAGAATATGTTTGGATCTGCCCCTTTCTGGGCTCATTCACTCTGCTCTACCTGTTTTCAACTCCACAGAATAAAATTCCCTTCCAGGTTAAACTCATTTCTATAATTTCATCACCAGGCTGCTCACTCAAGTGTGAATAGACACTGCTTCCCTCCTTCTCCTCTTTGATTGGAGGGCTAAAGAGTGAAGTGCCAAATTCCTCCCGATGCCTTCTTTTACAGAGGGCAGAAACTGGAATGTTCAGAGCACTGTACTCTTCATCTGCTGTTGTGTTTGGTTTCAACTCTATGGAACAAGATGCCTGGATGCTGGGTACCCTCTACTTTCTTCCCCCCACTCCACTTTCCTGTTTCCTTTTGTGTGTTGTCTTCAACCTTTTCACCTCACCCTCACTGTCCCCCAAGATTGTAAAAGCCTCAAGAGCATGGACTGTCTTTTTATTTATTAATTTTATTCCCTCCCTCTATTTTAGCACAGTGCTTAGCATATAGTAGGTATTAATAAATGTTGATTAAATTGGGTTATTGGGTTATGAAGAGGGAGGCCCTAAAGTCAAGTTTAATTGTTGGTGAATATGAGTTAGATATCTAAAGACAGAAAAAGTCACCACTGAGAGATAGACAAGAGTCCTTTTTACCCACAGCTTTACAAGCACCAATAGAAGTTATACAACTGTATGTTATATTTTTATCATACATTATGCCGAGTTTGATAGGAGCACTAAGGTGGAGGCCAAGTAAGGCACTTGATCGACTTCATGGGATTGTTAAAGATTTTCTTAGATTTTACCACAGCTCTTTTTATTATAAAGAGACTTCACGCCAAAGATAAGCATTATCAATCAAAGTATCATTGTATAGTTCTAAGATGAATTTTCGTGGTTTAATGGCTTAAGGGAGATTCTAAAAAGATTATTTTTTTTAATTAGGAAGTTCAGTACCCTGACTCTTATCTTACCCTTATAGTTGAGGACCCTAGGTCAGACTCCCATTGCTTCTTGCTGAGTCTACTACAATATCCTTCTAATTGGTCTACCTCTCTTAATTCTTTTCCCTTTATAATCAGTTTTCTATATAGTTGCCACACTGATTATCCTAAAGCTTGACCATTTAACTTCCCTGCTCAGGAAGATTCAAAGACTCCCTATTGCCTAGAGTTTATACAAATTCCTCTATGTGACATTTACAACTCTTTGCAACCTGGATCCAATCTATCTTTATAGACTGATTTTAAATTACCATTCACATGCAGTCACACATGCATGTGCTTTCTTCTTGTCAAACTAACCACTTGTTCCCTGTGTAGTCAAAGGCTCAGCCCCCCCCCCCAAAACTGGTGTTCAGTTGTTCAGGACCCCAAGCATTATTTTTCCATAAACTAGATACAATCCAGGAAGAGGGGAAAATTTTTTTTTAATTTTAAATTTTATCTTTATAGATTTTGTTGCTTCCACCCATAATATACCCTGGCAAATATCAGAATACAAACCTGTATCGCCTGAGTGTCCATAGATGTGAGTAAAAGAGTTCACCCAGATCCTGCACAAATACTCAAGGAGCAATGCATTATCCAGGATGAGACAACGTTTATCCGACCCCTCAAAAAAAAATGAAAAATGAAAAAATATAAATTAAAATACTTCACAGAAATCTAGAAAAAAAACCGAGAAAATACATAAAGGATTCACAAGAACAAATGAAGAAGCAATGGAATTCTCCTCTCAGCTAGGTGGTATGGTCGATACAGCATCAGGCACCTCAATTTTCTCAACTGTAAAATGGGAATAATAATAATAGCACCTACCTCCCGGGGTTGTTGTGATGATCAAATGAGATAATGTTTGTATAGTGCTTAGCACGGGGCATAGCACATTCATTCAGTTGTGTCTGATTCCTTGTGACCCTATGGACCATAGCATGCCAGGCTCTTCTATCCTCCACTATCTCCTGAAGTCTGTCCAAGCTTATGTTCATTGCTTCTGTGACACTATCTATCCATCTCACCTTCTGCCATTCCCTTCTCTTTTTGCCTTCAATTTTTCCCAACATCAGGGTCCTTTCCAATGGGTCCTGCCTTCTCATTATGAGACCAAAGTATTTAAGCTTCAGCTTCAGTACCTGTCCTTCCAAGGAGCAGTCTGAATTCATTTCTTTAAGTATTGACTGACTTGATCTCTTTGCTGTCCAAGAGACTCTCAAAAGTTTTCTCCAGCACCATAATTAGAAAGCATCAGTTCTGTAGCACTCAGATTTCCTTATCATTCAATTCTCACAGCCACACATTACCACTAGGAAAAAAAATTATTTTGACTATACCAACATTTGTCAGCAAGGTAGTGTCTCTGCTTTTTGGTAAAGTTGTCCATATTTGACATGGCTTTCCTTCCAAGGGGTATCTTTTATTTCCAAGCATCTTTTAATTTCATGACTATAGTCACCATATGCAGCAATCTTTGAGTCCAAGAGTGTAAAATCTGACACTGTTTCCATTTCTTCTACCTCTATTTTGTAGGAAGTGATGGGATCAGTCACTATGACCTAAACTCTTTTATGTAAGGCTTCAAGCCAGATTTTAAAACTTTCCTCTTTTACCCTCATTAAGAGGCTTCTTAATTCATCTTCCCTTCTTGCCATCAGAGTGTTATCTGATTTTGTTGGCATATCTGAGATTGTTGGTATTTTTCCCAACAGCCTTAATTCTGGCTTTTGATTTATCCATCCTGGCCTTTCATGTGAAAAATGCTTCTCCCTTTGTCCCCTCTCCCCCCTCCAACATACACACACACAGAATTATTCTATAAGGATTAAATTCATCCAGACTCAGCAACATCTTGTGGCATGGACTCCCCTCAAAAGGGTGTGAGATTACTAAATAGGCAATGTTCTAACTTTCCACTGAATCCTCTGAACTTTCAGAGATTAATGCAAACCCTCATCTAAAGAAGTGATACTTGTAGGGCTTGAACTTGAGCTGTGTATTTGTATATGGGCAGCTAGGTTGCATAATGGATAAAGCACTGGGCCTGGAATCAGGAAACTCATCTTCATGAGTTCAAATCTGCTGTAGGGGGTGTTCAGGAAAGACTAGCCCCTTGGTATGAGGGTTTGCTGAGCCCTTTTCAGGGCTGCTCATTCACCTTTCACCCAGCTCTCACCAGTGGCTCCAAGAATCTGTAGCTGAAGGGAGCCAAGACATCTGATCCAGGAATCAGGCTGGTCCTAGATAAGTTAGCTCCAGGTTTTTCCTGTGGCCAGTCCAAAGTGACTAGTCCTGGTTTTTCCTTGAGAAGCAGCTGTAAATCAGAGCCTATCTGATACCCTCTGATCCAGAGATGTATCCTGTTCTGAGATTACTGCCAGAAGGTGTTAACCCTCCCATACATTCTTAGATACTATTCTTTGAAGTCTTTGGGTATTGGAATCAAGGACATGGTTATCTTCAAGGCCTAAAAAAGTTGACATCATCCTTTAGCATCTTGAAAGTGAAAAAAGAGTATTAGAAAACTAAGTGACCTATAATTACCTTCTTTGTTTCATTACTCTATAAAGACCTTGCTTATGGTATCAATAAATGGAATCCTTGACAATCACACCTGGACCATGATTATTTTCGCATTTCCACGGTTTAGAGCTGGCTTAAGAAACCACCCAAGTTATCTCTACATGTAGCAAATGTAGCAGCCATACTCCAGTAAAAACCATATCAGCAGACAGGCTAAACTAGGTTGAAGATAACTAATAGGCCTCAAACCCATTGGGGAGTTAGGGATGTTTAACCTAAGCATGTGAAGACTTCCCTTGGTGGAATGGGCAGATGAGAACAATTTGTTCCAATAGCCATGAAAATGGTTCAAGCAGGCACTGTGGAGCTCTTAAAGTATAGTCAGACATCAAAGACACCAAGGTCATCCATTGCATCCTGGGCTATCACCAGTCATCTTGACTTTTGTCTTGCCACTGGACTTGGATGATCCTGGTAGAGAGGGTGAGGCTGATGATTTTGTGCAACTCTACCTAATTAAATTCACATGCAAGCCATCACCCCATGATGTCGTTAGTCCTCTTCAAAAATGAAGGATGAATAATAATAGTTGTGTGACCCTGGACAAGTCACTTAACCCTGTTTGCCTCAGTTCTTCATTAGTAATATGAGATGGAAAAGGAAATGACAAACCACTCCAGCATCTTTGCCAAGAAAACCCCAAAATGGGGTCACAAAGAGTCAGACATGACTGAACATGCACATGGAAAGCATTTAATAAATGTTTGTTGGTTGATCAGGAAATTCCCTTAATCAGCACCTTAAACTTATACATGAAGTTTCATCTTGTGAATCCAAACCTTGCCCAGGCTATTTCCCATGTGTCACATACTTTCCCACATCACCTCTATTTCTTGACTTGGCACAAGTGCTACTTCCTACATAAGACCTTCCCTGATCCTTCCCAGCCCATAGTGATCATTTAAAGCATTCTCATTTAATTAAATTGACCTGGGTGACATTTGTGAAAGGCAATGTTGCATAAAAGATGACTAATTTTAGAATTAATAAGACCTGAGTTAAATCTATCCTCTCACACATATTATCTGGGTGATCCTGTGAAAATTACTTAATCTCTTGGTAACCCATTTTATCCCCATTATTTAGCATAGCATCTTGTAAACTGTAAGTGTTTAATAAATATTTTATTAATAAGCTACAGGTCACTCAACTTTATCAATGGAACAAGTTCTAAACTGGGATTTCCCTATACTAATAAGTTCAAAGGTCTGGAGAGACCTCTGATTAACTGAGCATAGAACTTTACCATGTCCCACTACCACGAAGCAGAAGATAAAGTATAAAGCTAGCTGATTTGTCCTAAATGATAGAAGGTGAGATATGAGAAGAATAAATTAAGACCTGTATGAGCTCCATAAACAGCTAAGGAACCAGAGGGTAGGAGTCAAGATGACAAAGCTAAGGGAGCAGATGGGAAAAAACAGCAAAGTATAAATCAAATCAAAATAAGCAAGGTAGTCAACACATAGACACACAACAATAGAAGCAAGATGAAAGTCAGTTATCAGGAAACCAAGAAGTTATAAGTGCATAAAACTCACCAATCATGATAAATAAGATATGTTCCCACTAAGAGCACATGCCTCTCAGTCTATCATTCTTTTAAGAATAAATTCAAGTGTGTTGGTCATGTTTCTCCTTGTGTCTTAATTGTAATGGCTCCTTGGGATTCTGGGACCCAATATTCCTTACCATAAAAGGCAAGATGATATATATTTGTATGAAATACAAATTCATCAAGTTTCAAAAGTGAGCATCACTTTATAATAGACACTAACAGAGGAAGACATTGAAACATTTGCCTGGAGTTAATAATAAAATCCTAGATTCATAAGTAATAAATGTATTTATTGTTCTTCACTGTGTTTACATTGGATATTTCAATGCAGTAACACAACTATATATCTAGAGGAACCTAGTTAGAGTTTCCATCCTCACCAGGCATTTAAACTTACTTTGTGCTATTTTAAGTACAGGTACCCATTATCAGAGAGAACCTGAGTACTAATGATATAGCCTGTCTATTAATCCTTAAAGCTGTTTATATGATCCTCAATAACATCTTGGTTCCTGCAGAGAATTCCCAGTTGCGGACACCGTTATGACACTATGAACTTTAGCTATGACACATAGACGCATGCATATAAATCTGTAGTCTGGCAGTGCCAACAGGATTCATAACTTAAGGGCTATTTAAGACCTTTCTTAACTTCAACACCAAGCCCTTCTGTATAGTCATTCCACTACCAAACACCCCTCAAAAATATCTCTGATTTTTCAGGTCCCTTTTGTGTGTTATCTTCAAACTCTTTAAGGGCAGGGCTTATATTTTTATCCCCAACATTTAGCACAGTACTTAAATAGTAAGGACTTAATAAAGTCTATTGGCTTGACTTGATTTGTTCTTAGATAATTTAACTTTGGTTAATGGAAAAATTAATAGCTATTCAGTTGATAGGTATCCCCAGTCTAGTATTTCTATCATCCACACAGTAGGTAAGGCTTAAGACTGTATGTATGCCAATGACAAGAAAGAAATTTCTCTAAATTTTGCTAGAATCAGAACTGCCAAGACTGATTCTATGATAATATATATTCCTTGTCACCTTCTATTATAGATGATAGGTCTGGCCTGAGGAAAAACAAAGAAAGTAGTGGGAATGTATCATTTGAGTTAGCTAAATTTCAACAGGGCAGCCTAGAAGAGAGATCTAAAAAGCAAATTGTTAAGTCTGGCACATCAAAATTATATTTCCCTTGTGACCTTGTTTACACTGAAGCCAAATATAATTGGGTATACTCACACAATTGTGAGATTATCCAACAATTAAGATAGCATAGAGAGAATGCAGATGGGAGGAGGAATGCACAAGATAATTAATTGAAATAGTATGTGCCTTGCCTGGACTTACTCTGTTAGTATCACTAACTGGCCTGTGGTTTTTCAATAATTATCTTAAGCCCTTCAAAACTAGGCATAATTCAATCAAAAGAAAATTTAAAAAGATATTGTTTGTCGTTTGAATTGGGAATGAAGTGAGCTTGAACTCACTGATAAAGCATGTCTAAAATTAGGCAGGGTTATTGGGAACAAAAATAAATAAGGAACTAGAGCCCTTCTCTGGTATCTGAGGCTATAATTCCAGAACCTTTGTCCCTGCATCCTCCCAAAAGAGAGCTAAACCTATATCACATATAAACTCCATTTCTATCTCAGAAATCATCACTGTGATCCTCTAAAGAACATATATTCCCAAATTTGGAGATGAGAGTAAGCCTTTCCATACTCTATTCTATAGCCTATCCTAACCATTCTCTATAAATGCTTGGAATTAAGGGACAGTCTTTTTTTTTTCTGAAAGTAGCAATACTAAATCTTTGTTGAATTGAATTAAAACAAAGTGAAGTGAATTGGATGGTACTCTTTTCAGCTGTTAACTATGACAATATTTGTACTTTTCTAAAAAGCCCCAAATTGCCAAAGTGTTAAGTCCATTGCTAGGGAATTTCAGGACCCTGAAAAGGAGAACATAGTCTCATGAAGAGGTTGGGAGACTGCAAGGCTCTCTAAGGTTATGGAATCTTCTGGGAAGCTGCAAAGCAAACTATAGAAGGAGGCCACTTTCAGACTTGGAAGCTAAGGACTCTGGGAGTAGATAAGGACACTTTTTGCCTGGTTGAACATTGACTGAGTTCCCAAAATATTGTTGCTGCACCCTAAAAGAATGCCCTCACGGTGGGTAGGTGGTACAGTGAATAGAGCGCCAGCCCTGGAGTCAGGAGGATCTGAGTTCAGATCTGGCCTCACTCAACACAAAAAACTAGCCATGTGACCTTGGGCAAGTCACTTAACCCCAAATGCCCTAACTTCCCCCCTCCAAAAAAAAAACTGCCCTCAGGGCATAATGATCTGCTTGCAGCCCTCTTTCTATGTCCTCTGTAAATGAACAGAACTCACCTCCTAGGGGTTGGGCTGACCAGGTAACCCAGAGATAGGTCTTATAAAGTCAATGCATGGAGTTATCTATGGCTCTCCAAAGCCCTTGGTCTTAGGCTGGTTGAGTCTATCTTGCTTGCTTCTGTTCCCCATTCCTACTCTGAAATCTGGCTCATATGGACTTTCTGACTATTTATTGCCTGAATTTCTCTGCTGTCTTACTCAATTTGAAACTTCCTACAAATACAGCTTTGGCTTATACGATAAATCCCTAGGTTTGACCTGATTTACCATGCAATTTCTTTGCTTAAATACATGATTTTCTTTTATGCAGTGCCTTGAATTTCATAATTGCTAAGATAACAATGCAATTCCAGCAGGAAAGAGTTTAATTATTAAGAAATACTGTGAAACCAAACTTCCTTAGTATACATTAGCATTTTGTCCCCAGGTCTCTCTATTCCCTATTAGTTTTACCAAGTTTTCCTTACAGAATCCAATTAGGCAAATGCAAAAAAGAAAACAGGGACACTGGTTTCAATGTTAAAATGATAACACAGTAGAAATACCAAAGAGACAGCCCTTATTCCTCTCAGATTTTGCTAAATCATTGACTGTGCAAATGAATACAGAAAAACATTCATGACATGAATTCAAACTTAATATCACTAAGAAAAGGGGGAGAAATTGATGGAAAGAGGCATTTCCTGTTGGTAGATGTTAGGAATTTTAATATCCCAAGATAAAATTTTAATTGGTAGCTTTTTGCCAAAGAACTCATCATTTACTTTCTCTGCAAATTATAGTATTAGAGAGTTTCCTATAGCACTGAGAGGTTAAATATCTCCCTAGCCCACTCAGCCAATATGTGTCAAAATCAGGACTTGAACCCAGCTCTCCCTGACTTTGAGGCCAGCTCATTATTCCCTATGCCATGCTTCCTCTCCTAGCAGACTATAGTTTTGAACAACTGAGAATATATTTACTATTTACTATTACATATTTACCTAAATATTCGGTCACACACATGTTTAAGGAAAAAAGATGATGTTGAAGAATCTGACCAGGATAGCGAAGGGCCTAGAAGGCATGGCATATGTGGGACAAGTGAAAGAATTAGGGATGTTGAGCCAAGAGAAATGAAGACAAGCTCAACATGAGTTAACATCAAATATTTGAGGGGTAGCCTTTTGGATAAAGGATTAGACTTGTTCTCCTTAGCCCAGAAGGCAAAACTAAGAACATTGAGAGGAGTTGCAAGGAGATTGATTTAAGGTTACTGCTGGACAAAATTCTGTAAAAAATAAAGATGTCCAAAAGTAATGGGAAGTTATGGGTCCCCTCTCGTCTTTAATCAAAGGTCTGATGTCATTGAAGTCAGTCAAAAAATATTTTTAAGCACAGACTATGTGCTAGCCACTTTGCTAAATCCTAAATACAAAGAAAGACAAAAAATAATCCTCTCCTCAGAGATGCTACAGATGTTCATGGAAGGGTTGGACTAGTTCAGGGCTGGGGAATCTGAGGATTCAAGGTCACGTATAGCCCTAAGCCCTTAAGTACAGACCTTTGACTAAATCCAAAATTCATAGAACAAATCCCCTTATTAAAAAGATTAGTTTTGTAAAACTTAGACTCAGTCAAAAGGCTGCCCTTAAGGACCTAGAAGGTAATATATGGCCTCGAGGCCATAGGTACCCCACCCCTGGGCTAGTTCAATTCTAAGGTCCCTTCTAGCTGCAGTGATGCTATGTAAAGCATAGTTACCATAAGAAAGTCTTAGAAATTGCATTCTCCCATACCCTGCATCCTAAACACATTTTATAACAAGACTCTACAGTGAGCTTTTGTACCTCCTTTTCCATTTAACCAATTCTATTTTTAAGGAGTTATTTTCTTTAGTGAACTTTTGTGTAACCTTTTCCATTTTTTGTGCTTCCTTTACCAAGTTGTTGACTCTTTTTTCAGGATTCTCTTGCATCGCTCTCATTTATTTTCCCAATTTTCCTCTACCTCTCTTATTTGATTTTTAAAATTCTTTTTGAGTTTACTGGAATTCTTTTTGTGTCTGAGGTCAATTATCATTTTTTACTTTGAGGCTTTGCCTTTAGAGGTTTTGACATTATTGTCATTTTCTGAGTTTGTTCTTTGACCTTCTCTATCCTCATAGTATCTTTCTATGGTCAGGTTCTTTTTATTTGTTTGTTTTTTGCTTATTTTCCAGCCTGTTTTGTGCCTTCTAGTTTTATGTTAAAGTTGGGCTCTGCTCCTAGGGTGGAGGGGACATTTTCCCAAACTTCAGTTTCTTCATGATGCTGTTTTCACAGCAATTCTGGAAATTTGTAACTTTTTAGTTCTTCTGAGGTAGGATGATCTAAGTAGAGGTAGAGTCACTGCTTTCTTTGCCTGTGCTCTAGTCCAGGAGGGATCACAAGCACTATTTATTGCTCCCCTGTGGTCACTTGTTCTACTGTTCAAGTGCTCCTCCTCACCCTGGAACTGCAATTCAGGCCTGTGACCTGGATGCCCATATGGGCAATGCACTCAGTGATAACAAATTGTCCCCTTTAATCTTTTCTTTTTTGCCTTTTGGAGGGAAATTGGGCTTAAGTAACTTGCCCAAGGTTACACGGCTAGTGGGGTTTTTTTGTGTGTTAAGTGTCTGAGGCCAGAACCGAACTGAGGTCCTACAGACTCCGGGGCCAACGCTTTACTCACTGTGCCACCTAGCTGCCCCCTCCCCCATAATCTTTTGACCAGTTGTCTGAACCACTTTATTAGCAAGACTCTAGAATCTAATAATACAAAAAGTGCATGTTCAGGGATGGCTAGGTGGCACAGTGAATAGAGCACTGGTCCTGGAGTCAGGAGGACCAGAGTCCAAATGAGGCTTCAGACACTTAACACTTACAAGCTGTGTGACCTTAGTCAAGTCACTTGCCCTCCCCCCTCAAAAAAAAAAGCACATGTTCTAAGAACACTCAAAATGTGAATATCAATCTTGTTTTCTAGCATGTTTCTGGTCATCTTGGTTACCTTGTAGAAAAATTAAAATGATTTCATAGGAAAAAATGGGTTTCTAAAACTCTCCTAATAACTGTACTAATTTTCTCCTTCCCTTCATACATGAAGGAAAACATTGAATAAAAAATGAAGTTTAATAATCAAAGTTTCTTCAAAACTAGCCCAGAATTTCTAATATTACTTGATTTTTTACTGTCAAAAAAAAAAAAGGAAATTCCTGATTTGGCTTCCATTAAAAATACTGAGGTTTCCTCTGTTCAGAAGACATTTTAAAATGGTACAATTTGGTTAAAGTTTCCTTATTTTTTGGCAAGTTGTCAGCCCAAAAAAAAACCCAGAGAAAATTTATTAAGTACTAGCTATGGATCAGGCACTGTGCTAAGTGCTAGAGATACAAAGAAAGCTTCCCTCCCAAAATAAGTCTATTTTCAAAGAGTTCATAATAGAACTGACTTGTAAAGAATGCTTAGCAGCTTACTAACCAAAAATAAATCCTCTCTTTCTCTCTCCCTTCTTCTCATGATTTTCTCCTTTCTTCCCTTCATCCTTCCCTCCCTCCCTTTTTCTGTCTTTCCTTCCTTCTTCCCATCTCTCCTTCCTTCCCTCTTTTGCATGCCCACTTGACAAATCACAGATCCTTGAAATATTGTTATATTAATGTAACTTTTCCTCAGAAAATATGGTGGCAAATAACAAGTGTTTATTCTTTTGAACTGACTTCCCAAATGAGTAGATGTCTTGAAAATAGACTATTTTTGTTAGCATTACATTATTTTATTTAGTACTACTAGTATTACTAGTTACTTAAAACTTAAGATCAAGCCTAAGTCTAACATCTCTCAAAAAGTGGGTGGGGGGGAAGAGGCTATAGAAAGATAACCAATATACAATATAAATCAAGCATGGGATACCTAATTATTTCCTCCACACAAAAGAAATGCTCAACACACACAAGACACACAAGCATGCCTTGACAGAAAAACTTAAAATGAGTAGCAGAAATAACATAACGTTATTATATTCTCCTAGGAACTATTTAACATAACAAAACGTTATGAAATTTGAGGAGCTACCAAATATAGACATTTCATAGTTTCAAAGATTTTTAAGAATTAGAAGGGACCTTAGCAAGCTTCTAGTGTAACCTATACATGAAAGGACTCTTAATCATAAACTTACTAGACAAGTGGTCATCCAGCCTCTCCTTGAAGACTTCCAAAGATAGAAACCCATCACCTCTCAAGGCAACCCATTCCATTTTAGGACAGCTGTAATTGTTAGGAAGGTTTTCCTAATATCAAGCCTAAATTTTTCTTTTTATCCTTCTACCCATTCTTCCTGCATCTGCCTTTTGGGACCAGCCAAAAAAAGTCTAGTCTTTCCTCTACATGAGATATCTACAAATACTTGATGAAAATTATCATGTCCTCCCTGGCTCTTCTTTTACCCAAGTTAAGCATGCTTTGTTACTTCAACTGATTCACGTATGTTATGGACTCAAGACTCTTCACTATCCTGGTAGTCTTCCTCTAAACATTCTTCAGCTTATCAATATCTTCCTTAAAACATGGTTCCCTTGGGGTGGCTAGGTGGTGCAGTGAATAGAGCACTGGCCCTGGAGTCAGGAGGACCTGAGGTCAAATCCGACCTCAGACACTTAATAATTACTAGCCATGTGACCTTGGGCAAGTCAACCCCAATTGCCCCTCCGAAAAAGCAAAAAAAAACCAACAAAACACCACCATTCCCAGAACTGAACACAAAACTGAAAATGAGATATGATGAAGACAGACTACCATAGGATTACCATCTATCTATTTCTGGAAACTATACAACCCAATGCAGCCTTGGCTGCTTCATCACATTGCTGACTAATGTTGAGCACATGATTCACTAAAACCCCCAGATCTTTTTGAGAACAACTTCTGTCTAACTATATCTCCTCCATTTTATGGTTATGAAGTTGATTTTTGCACCGAAGTACAAAACTTTACCTTTATCCCTACTGAATTCAACTTCTTATATTTGACCCAATGTATTGGCCTGTCACTATCCTTTTAGATCTGGAGATGACAAACTGAGTTAGGGCTTGAACTCATCCTCTCATCAGTAATTGTTTACAACTCCATAAAGCATCATAGTGAATGTAGGGGACATCTCCTGTAGTGCAGTTGGCACTAAATGAAAAGATATAGATAGATAGATAGATAGATAGATAGATAGATAGATAGATAGATAGATAGATAGATAGATAGATAGACAGACAGACAGACAGACAGACAGACAGACAGATAGATAGATAGATAGATAGATAGAATATTTATTAATTAATCACTATATTAAATACATAATTATATGTGTATGTATATATGAAATTAAGCTCTCATGGTAGATCTATTCCCAGGGACATTTCATGAAGTCTAACCTCCTCCATACAATGTCTATCACAAGGGAACCATCAAGTTAACATTTCTTTGCTAAGGAATGCACAAAAAGAATGGAGAATTCTTGGGTTCTTGAGGAGGAAATACTGGGGTGAAGGGAAAAGAGAGGAAAGCCTGGCTGAATCTGATACAAACTTAACTTTTCTATCTGTGGAAAGGTTAAGGAGCAGCTGCAAGGGCAAAGGATGAAAAATGGAACAAAGCCCTTGTAACCTGGAAAGCACGCTGTGCTGTGCTGGGAATCAAGAGACTTCAGTTCGGACTTGCCATGAACTAGCTGTGTAAATGTGGGTAGGTTAATTAATCTTTCTGGGAGTTCAGTTTCTTTATGAAATGGGAAGATTGTACTAGCTAATCTCTGAAGTTCACTTTTAGCCCTGGCATTCTGAATTGAAGAAAAAAAATCAGGGAGGAAATAGAAGCAGAAGGAAAGCTCCAAGTGTACATTTGGGGTCTCTGAATGTAAGGTGTGTACTGACAAATCAAAGCCAGCTCCTTAGGTTGATCATTTTTGTCAAATTCTAAATGCAATAATTCCTCTTGTGACTCTCTGTAGCTTCTTCATCATGTCACAGTAGCCACCTCTTCCTGAAAGCTCATTCTACCTCATGTAGATTCTTTACTCTGAAGATCACTCTGTCCCTGAAGTCCCTTCATCTGACTCATTGGCTCTTCCCAGAACTTCCACTTTAAGAAAAGTGCCCATGTCTTCATTCTTCTTTGAAATGAAGACATAACCACTTTCTTCTCTCCTCTCTCTGGACTTTCTCTGCCATCCCTTTTTCAACTTCCTTTTATGTATTGTGCCTTAGGAGAGCTTGCCATGTAAAGTTATCCTATTATAAATCACATTATAAAGTGAAGAACTTATAGAATGTGTACTCCCCCATTTATACATTATATAGGTCAGTTTTTCATATTTTAGGTTTTCTTGAAATTAGGTATACTTGTCATATACCTAATGTAAATAATAAAAATTATTTACGATCATAATTGGAGAAGGAAATGGTGAACCCCTCCACTGTCTTTGCCAAGAAAAGTCCATGGACCATAGTGGTGTATAATCCAGGGGGTCACTGAGAGTCAGACATGAGGAATGGACTGAACAACAATAACAGTCAATAACAGCTGCCTTTTCCATAGCATTTTATGGCTTGCAAAGCATTTTCCCCAAAGCAAACCCACAAGGAAGGTACCATGTATATGCTTGTCCCCCTTTTCTAGACACAAAAGCTACAAAGTGTGTTCTCATGGGAGAGAAGTGAAGCTGAGTGTTCAAGCATAAGTCCTTTGCAGTGGGAGGTATGGGGGAGTCAGCATGCAAAGAACTGGGGTAGGAGGCAACATCTTAGTCCATTAAGAGGCTACCTCTGGTTTCTACAGAGAATGATTTGGATAGATTCCAAATAAAGCCATGGGCAGTTCCAGGAGCTCTGGGTTGCTTATCTTAATAGAGAATTTAAAACAAAGGAGACAAAAAGAAATGAAAAGGAACCTAAAGGTATAGCCAAAGTAAAGTCCATTTTACTTTAGATTCTATGCCTTAGAGACTGAGTGAGAAAATGTATTTGTGTTCTAGTCAGAGGCAAGAAAACAAGCTTTGAAGTCTGATCCTTAGTACTTCCCACTCAAGCACAGAAAACCTTAACTAAGCAATGGTAGGTACAGTGAATTCCCCAGGAAAGCTCCATTTTTCTCCAGCTTTTTCAACAGATCAGTTATTGATCAGTCTCTAAGTCTAACCAAAAAATAAAAAAGGAAGAAAGTATATATGTGAAAAATTGTGCATTTCTAGTAAGCAGATAGCCAGTATAGACAATGCTTTTAAAAATCCATTCACTTCTTTAAGGAGGGTCTTCAGGGAGAGTTCATTATCTATGATTTGACTGCATTAAGAAACAGGCTTAGGGAAATGCTGTTAGGAAGCTGTAAAAACTGTTTTTGAAAAGCAGATAGTCTACTATATTGGTAAGAAAGCTGACAGAACTCAGATTTTTTTTTCCTCCATAATCCCTTTGTAGTTTTGATTATAAGCCAGATGCCATTTCAAAATCAGCAAAGACAGTGGTGACCATGACCCTTCCTTCCCTATGCACTAACAGACATTCCTTACTGGGACTCATCTCATTTGCTGTGTGCTTAGATTCTGTTTCCCACTGATAAGTACACACTGCCCCCCTCAGATCAAATCACTCTTGGATCTTCTGTTTTCTTTGGAAGAAGAAAACTATAATTGTAAAAAGTATGTGCATATTCTAATTTATATACCTCTCACAAATACTCTATATTTCTCACAGCCCCCTTAAAGTCATTTTGATTGAACAGATTTTAGTTATTTCAAGTGAACAAACTTTTGCAAGAGAAATATCAAAACATCTAGTTGTCAACTTCAGACTCTCCTTTGAGCAATGGGAACCTGGCCACCACTGGAAACTTGGTTATGATGAAATGAAGTTTTCTGAGATGGATTTTAGAATTACATGATCATTGATGTAAAGTACCTCTATTCCAACTGCCTCATTTTAAAGATGAAGAAATTGAAGACCAAGGAAGCTAAATGATTTGGTTAATAGAAGGAAGTCAGGAAAAGTCAGGAGAATGGGAGAGGCATGCTAAAGGAAAGATGGAAGTTTACTAAAAAGAATTGTTGTCTATTTCATAAGTTTGTCTGAATATAATAAATATAATCCCAACAAAGGCAGAATGCCTCTGATACATAGGAGCTCTATATGGCATAGATTGTTATATACTGATAGATATAAATGATAGATTTTTGAACAAATATAGAAATTATGTATCATGTAATAATTCTGAACATAATCAAGGCATTTGACTGTAGAATTATTTTGCATTTCCAATTTCTTTCTTCATTTCTGATACCACTTCAGAAAAAAAGCTGCTGAATCAAAAGATTATGTGAGAGTACATGATGTTGTATAAACTGCCTGTGTTGAGGACTAAGTCCTTGGAATCAGAAGTCATTGGTTTGAATCCTGCCTGTGGTGTTTGCAATCCGCATGATCTTGAGCAAGTCACTTAGACTCTGTAGACCTCCATTCCATTAATTATAAACTGAGGGGACTAGATTTAACCTTTTTATGTCCCTTCTAGATCTAAATCTCTGTGATCCTCCTAGGACTCACACAAAACTGGAATTAAATAGAAGAGAAGCCTCTTGAGCCAAAGACTTGATTTTTCAAGCTCTCTTAGTGAGTCTTTCTATTTCTACTTTTTCCCCTTTCCTATTTCTTTGTCAGGTTGTTGGCTTAGGTGGCAGATGACAAAGCATTCTTGCAGCTGGAATTGCATTTGTCACTTTGGCATCATTGTTGTCCTGTCTCTTAGGACTGGTGTAGTCTTGTCTCTAAGTGAAACAATCTGTCTTCCATTCCTGCCTGAGTGAGATTGATGAGGACGAACATTTGAATTGCTCTTCTCCCTCTAATTCAGTCATCACCCTGACACTTAAAGGTCTCAGAACTTTCTCTTTACTTGGAAAAGATGTTTTTTTTTTCCACTTGCTTCTTTGACTAGTCTGCCTTTTAGTAACTTTTGTACTTTTAAAATGGGTGAGATAAAGTCAGGAACATAGGCCCAAATAGAAAAAACTCCCTTCCCAATAATACCTGAAAGAAACCAATAATTTCATTTATATTTCCATCTGGAATCAGCTGCTTCACTAGTTCAGACTCTAATCTTGATATTCAGATGTTGACTAAAGATCTCATTTATTGCATAATTCCATGAGGACACAGAACCTGATACAATGGCTTGACTATAGCTGGGACTTAATAAATTTTTGTTGAACTATTTAATAGTCATGCAGCCTGGGCCAGGCCCAAATACTTACAAGCCTAAAGATGATTTTTTTTTTATAATGTCACATGAATAATGACAAGTCATGTAGGAAAAAAGTCAGGTCTCTACTTTCTTCCTTTGTTTCTTTCTTCCAAATCTAGAAATTAGTGAAGCATCCTGGCATAGAAGACAAAGCACCATACTTGAAGTCAGGAAAGGGTTCAAATCCTGCCTCTGACAATTAATAGTTGTGTGACTAGGAGCAAATCATTTAATCTCTCTGAGCCTTGATTTTCTCATAGGTAAAGTGGGGATAATAATTCCTATAGTGAACCTCTCATAGAATTGTAAGATTCACATTATATAATATACATAAAGTACCTTGTAAACTTTAAAGCAGTTCTATAAATGTCATTTTTCATCAATATCCCTTTAATTTGATGCTTATACTTTTATATAAAAACAAACTGTTCTGAAGGTTCACAATTCTGTATGCAGTGGGTACTTAATAATTTCAATCAAACTGAATCTCATTTAACTCCCCTACTGATCTAACTCCTTTTAGTCTCCTTTGTTTTCCTGAAATATAACTAGAACAATTTACTGGGGAAGAATTTGGCAAGTGGGAACAGGATACTGTGAAAGAAAAATATCAAGAACAGATACTCCCACCCAACTCAGGACTTTTGAAATATCTTATTGTACAGGTAGTTTTAAGAAGACTCCAAAGAATTACCAACAAAAATATCATAGCAATAAGCAAGTAAAACAATGCCATCAAAGGAATGTAGGCACAAAGAGGATTGAGTAAAGATGAGTGATGCATAACCAAGGGATTACCCATGTGATCCAATGGAATCCTCATGATCAGAGGACTAGAGATGGAAGAGGTCTTGGAGACCATCTCTTCTAAGTCCTTCATTTTAGAAATGAGAAAACTGAGAGCCATAGAAGTCAAGTAATTTTTCTTTTTTTTTTTGGAGGGGGGAAGGCAAGGCAATGAAGTTAAGCTATTTGACAAAAGTCACATGAGTACCAAGGGAAAGAATCAGGATTTGAACTCAGGTCCTCTTACTCATAAGTTCACAATCTCTTCAATTTCCTTTCAATCTCCTAGTAATAATAGAAAATTAAGAACCCAACAACAATAGATCCCATAAAGGGAACCCAAAGGAGAATATGAAGGATGATCATTCAGAATGGACAGGTATGGATTGGTTTTAATCAACATCTAAAGTGGAATACACATATCCATAAGTTCACATATCCATTTGATTATTTGAGAATGCTCTACAAACAAATGGCTCTAGCCAACTTGAGGTCTTAATGAAAACGAAATCTGAAAGAAATGAAATGACCAAAAAGAAACAGGGTGGTAGCATTGACATCAAATATGATCAAGGAATAATTACCAATTACCATGCTTGGGGATTAAGTGATTCATTTCTCCCTTACTCTAGTAGCCATATACAGAGTATTATTCTTAGGTCTGACATCTTGAACTATCACTTTACACCAATGAGAAAAAAATGGGATAAAAATCCTGTTGCGGCACCTTCATGAAGCCCATAAAATATTTAAAAATTCATTAGCGTGCTGGTCTGAGACAGATCACAGGATTAGACCTCTGGGATAAGTTAGCTACCCAAGGGTCGGAGCAGGTAAAAGGCCCAGGGTTAATCAACTTTTGATTATGTAGGGAATATCTCTCAGTAGAGAGGTGTTCTATATATAGTAGATGCTTAATAAATGTAGTTACTATCAGAGGAAAACTTAGAAGGGTAAGGTTCAAATTAAGCAATGGCAGTAGATCAGACATAGAGATAAATAGGTCTCTCCCATCTACTGGATCAGTGAACTTCAGGGAAAGGAAATCCAGTACCATGGATAGCTCCAAAAGAAAGCCGTTGGAAGGCCCTTTATACTTAGAATCCTAGACTTACCTGTTCAATTCCATCCCTATCTTACAGATGTTAAAGGGATACCCTTCATGTAGGGACTTAGTGTTTTTCAAAAGTTTCTTCTATACATCCTAAGAGCTTTCAGGCTCCTACTCAGATGGGAGATCCATGCCTTTAGGTACACTTGGGGTTTTACATTGAGTTCACAATGGTTCTAAGACCTCATGTTCCTCATCAGGAAGCTTTTCTTATGGAGTTCCCATCTTCCCAAAGTTAGAAAGTTAACCCAGAGTCAGAATCCTAATATAATATTTCCTAGTTTATTTATAGATTGTAAGCTCTTAGAGATGATTCTTCTATTGCTAGAGACTGTCTGGCATCTAAAAAAAGGTAGCCATTTAATAGCTAATGGACTCTGCTAAAGAAATGAAATAGACATAGATTCTGTAGGTCATAGACAATTGAGGAATCAGCACTTTTGTAAAAAGTTCAAGACAAGATTTTACAACTTCCCTCTGAGAGGTTGTATTATTTTGACCAAAACAGACTTTGGTTGGATTAACTGAGTCTTCAAGTCTTTTCTTCATTCATTCAACAAATATTTATTAAGGACTTTCTATGTAGATGGCATTGTATCATGCATGATTTCACAGAATGTATCAAATCTGAAAGAGGACTGAGAGATCATCTAGTAGAATTTCCTCATTTTACATACATAAAAACTAAGATCTAGAGAGAAGAAATGACTTGGCCAAACCTCTGATCTAAGTAACAAGGCTAGGCCTAGAACCTAGAACTCCTGGCTTCTTTTCATATTTTTCCACATAGTTAGTTCTTTCACAAAGTAAGTACATACATATGTCTCCTCAAGATCCTGTGTTCCACCTTTAACCTTACACTGGAGGGGAGAGGTGTTGTACCCCATAATTGCCCTCCTAGTCGATCAATCCAATTTGAGTCCACACTGAGGCAACAATGTCATTAATTGCATTGCATTGTCTCTGGTTGGGCCAGAGAGGGTCATCATATTCCCTCTATATTTGTGACTGGCAAAGAGAAGGGAGAAGATCATTCCAGATAAGGAGGAAAGCACATGTGTATGTATGTTTAAAGAAGGGGAAGGAGAGGAGAAAGATAGTCATGCAAGCATCTTACCTGAAGTAGAGCAAATGAGAGAGGAAGATTAGATAGATAGACAAACAGACAGATAGATATGTATGTGTGTATACATATACATATCCAGCTGACAAATTTGGATTTATCCCAGATAAATGATAGAAAATCACTATGGATTCTTGAGTATGAGAGGGTATGATGCATTAAAAATTATGAATAAGGGAGACTAATACAGCAATAGTGTACATGATGGATAGACTAGGACAGAAAGGAGCTAAAGGTGATCCCAGTGCTCGTGGCAAAAAGAAAGATGAAAAGAGGAAGTTCAGGAAGCCTTGTTAGAAGATGATATCACAAGGGAGACAGGATACAGCTGTTAGTAATAGAAATACAGAGAAGATTGTCCATACTTTTACACACACACAAACACACAAGCAAATGTTTGTGCATATCCATACACCCCAGAGGCAATAGTCACAAACACAGACAGTTGGACCCTAATCCCAGAGGCCAGATTAAAGCAATACTCCTTCATTCATATTTTCCCTCATTCTGCCCATTTCTTCTACAAGGATCTTATATCCATGAACTCAGGTCTTTGAATATGTGTTTAAATTACTAGACAGGCAGAAAGTCCTGGAAGTTGAAAATCATATAAGTCTCCAAATTCACAATCATATAAATCTCCACAATTCCTTTTTGCTCTTTGTATCAACTTTATAGACATTATTATGTAATTTCTACTACATGCAAGCAGCTTCTAAAAACCTGGGTGTAGGGTTGACTTTTTCCCTCTTTATAGCCCAGTAGTAAAGGAACTGGGTGGCTGGACTCCATTAGCAGATATCCTCAGCTAATTCATTCTGCCACTGTAGGGGCCAGAAGGATTGCCAAAGGGGCTCTTACCTCAAACCTTATCAGTTGGTTCTTTCCAAGAATCAAATTAAATCATGTACAATTCTAAACCAAAAATAAAATGTTTTCTCTCTGACATTGCCCTGCTTCATGATGCTTGTTTTGTGAGTCTCCTTAGTTTTATTTTTGTACTTCAGTTTAGTGTAACAAAAGAGCACTGAGACTGTAATCAAGAAACAAGAGTTTGAATCCTAACCTTGCTACTTAATAGTCATGTGACTGTGGATAAAATCACTTAATCTCACTTCTTGATTTTCTCATATGTAAAATGGAGGAAAATACTTCTTGTCCAACTAATCATACAGAGTTATTAAGAGGAAAGTGTTTTATAAAGTATGAAGTCCTTATTTAAATGCATGTTATTATTATAGTATCTTCTACTCTAGAAAGTTCAGACAATCCAAAATACCACTTAGCTTGTTATTTGTGGAACATGAAAAAATCATTTGCTTTCGTAAAGCACATTGATAGAGCCGCGAGTGTGAGAGACACTGCAGCAGTCACAAGATGTCGGAGGGGGTGCACGTGACCTCTGAGGGCAGGAGCTTGGAGATGTGGAGACCGACTCTGCCTGGGCCGTAAAGGCCGACATGGCATTGAGTGCAGGGCCGTGGGGGTCGACTCTGCTGGGTTGGGAAAGGCCGACGTGGCACTGAGCATGCCCCATAAACACGGACTCCTCTTAACACATATTCCTTTGCCCTTCGCTCAGGAGAGTGCGCGATTGGCTCCCACATGTCGTGTGGCGGGGTGGCGGCCGGAGGGGGTGAACGTGGCTTTCTGAGGCACGTTGTTGGGACAGCTTTGCCTGGGGGTTAACGAACCAGGGACAAGGAAGTTTCGGGCACAGTGACGTGAGAGTGTGGCAGCACCTAAAGGACTTCCGGGAAGGACTTTGCTCCTTTGTCTCATACAACATACTTGGGAAAGAACATGATTGGCCCCGCAAGGTGTGCCCCCCAAGGTTTATAAATAGGGGAGATAGAGGAAGTTAGTTAGTTCCGCTTCCTGTTTGCTTGCCGTGCAGTTAAGATGTAACCGAATAAACAGCTTCACATCATACCTTCCATGTCCTGGGTGTTCTGTGGGGGGAAGTTCTTCTTGGAGACAAGAAGCCGGAGATGTCCGAAGACTGGGTATAAGGTAAGACACAACCGGATTTGGGAGCGAGAACCCAACAGATAATATTCCAGAAAAGTTTCTTCTGTATGTGTACTAAGATCATATAAATTTTCTTGACAGGTACAACAATAGAGGTGTCTGAATTAATGATCTTTGGAATAAAACAGGGAGATATAAAATCAACAAAGGTGTTTGCCAATGTCATAGAGGTTAACAAACAAATGAAATATGAGATATCCTTCAAATGATAAACTTATCTAGATTTCCCTATTTATGGATATCATTGTGCCAGTTTTATCAGGTATTGGAATGCTACAGTCTCATTAATTAGATCCACAAAAACTTCATCCTAATAATCCACACAAGAAAAATCAAGTGGATGAAGAATGCCTATTGCCTAGACTATGAAGAGTAATTTGTTGGACAGCCTACTGAGTTGGTCTATATACTTATAAATGTAGATATTGGATAGACCCTGTGAACTGGGACTAGAATTGAATTAATGAAAAAAAGCAGGTTGGATTTAATTTGAGAAATTGCACGCTGTTTTCTATAGTCCCAAGATATTCTCTGAAATAAAACAAAACAAAATCTTTTAACAATATTCTTTCAAAGGTGCTATATGGCTATGAATCATAAAATACCACAATGTCTATAGAATCAAAATTTTAAGTAAACTAAATGACAATGGAGAGAGGTATAGTGGACATGTATAGGCTACTGCAGATGAAGCAAAAATAAGAGATAACAAACAATCATTTCAAATGCTACATAATGATAAAAGATTTGGAGGAAGCATGTTTGGGTAAACCCACTTTTGAGACTTTGTAGGAGAATATAGATAAGAGAGGCTTACAGGATAAGAATGTGTGGATGGGTTGTGATCTGCATCCCTAGAAGTATTCACATCAATGATATCATAGATTTACTCAAATATTGCACTGTCATTATCAGCAGAACATCACTATCACCAAAACAAGGAGAACTGAAGACCTATGTCTAGAACTGTGACTTTGTGTCACAGATGTCTTTATGGTAAACCCAAACGGCCTAAAATTGAATCAGCATTTTGATTAGTAACAAAAATAAACAACTCCAAACTTGAAAAACCATCAGGAGAAATTATTCCCTGAACAGATAAGGAAGCATAGAATATTGAGTTCAGATGCATTATTAATTCACTAAGATATCATTTCAGGACTCAAACAGCTATAATAAAAGCTAAAGACGCCTGCAATTTGTACTACAAATACTTCAGACACTGACAATTTCCTAAGTACCAAAGTCATGCTGAGGCACCATATGGAGAGCTCTATGACTTCATTTCCTATGAAGAGGCCTCAAAATATTAACTCTTTGGAACTTTAAAAAATAGATGTGTCAGAAAAAGCTGTATATGTCACATGGAATAATCTGTCTTATTTTTTTCTTGATTGGTCTTCATGTTCAAGAGTTCTTAACTAAATGCAGCTCTCCCCAGGGAGAACAGTATACCCTAAGAGACTACTAAAGCTGAATATGGATAAAGAAGACCAAATTTCCTGTAGAATAGTGGCACATTCCAAAATTCCATTTACTCCAATGCCAGAGACAAAAGCCCTTATGTGACCAATCCCCCTCACCCCTCCAAAATATTTTTATATTATTGATTACGAAAAGAAAGATGAGTATTGACAGGTTTGTCCACGTGAAGAAGTGAATCTTTGAACTGGAGTCACCTTTAAGAGCATCAAAGGGATTTTGGTATATGACACAACAGGATGTAGTCTCTGGCAAATGAGGAGTTTGAGTGTAAGGATTTCAGAAATAAGTAAGGTTGTTTACAGTTTGACAAATATTTGAATGCTATTGAGCCATTCAGAAGCTTTTAAACCATGGACTTCATAAAAGGTTAATTCACTTTTTTATATGAGTGTACTAGTACAGGGATATCAGTTTTTTGGATTTGTTTTTGTTTTCATTTTTTGATATCTCCATTTCACCAAAGAGCTTCCAGAGGGACCCACAGGAAAGAAAGCAAAACAAACATGTTCTTGTTTCATGATTAATTTGACAGAAATAACTCTAATTTCTATTTGAATAGTTTTTAAAAAAAGAAATAAAGTGGTTGAGAGGATAGAGAACTAGCTTCCAACTCAAGAAGACCAGAGTTCAAGTCTTAGAATGTACACATACTAGCTATTTGACCTTGGGCTTTTGGTACCTGAGCCAGCTCTCTAAGACTACAAGATGTAGTCTGCATTGCTAAGGAAAATTCCTCACACAGCATCTTCTACACTGATGAAATTATAAACACTTGTTTGGCTTCCTTGTCTCCATGTTAGCTATTGGCAGGGTCCAAATCCATTGTTTTCTATCTATTTTTGCTCTGAAATATAACTAAAAAAGAGAATCTTAGGCAATGGCACTGTTATTATGCAAGCCCAGAAAAGATTCTGCTGGTGTGTTGAAGGAGAGATATACCTCATGGAATAGTATTTTTTCACTCTTTCTTATTATTTACCATACAGAACCTTTCTTCTAGTTCCAAATGATCAAGTGTGCCCGCTGTATCCAGAGAGGAGTTGTTAAATTACACAAACACACACACAATACACCTTTAAAGTTTTGGTTGGCATAATCTTCTTTAAAGCTGCTGTGGTTTCTCAGTGCTATTCATTTCCCCAACAACAGCACTATGCCCCAACACAGACAGACCTGACAATTTCCCCTATACTAGGTAGCCTGTTGTTCATCCTACCTGATTGTCATTCTGTCTTCTCCTGAGAAAATCTCTGAGGGCAAGAGTGGTCTTTGTATCATCAGCACCTAGCACAATGTCTGGCATGTATTGTGCTTGTTGATTAATTAATTAGTTAATTGTTAGTTTAATAGAAAAAACATGTGACCCTGTCACTTTGTTAATACCATAAACTACTGCAGCAATGTTTGCAGACAATAAGGGAAAAAGGAAAAAAAGGAATATTTCCCTTCTACAAAATGCTAACAAATAGAAACACATATATAACACCCCACACAAGGCCTTTGACTCCACACACACACACACACACACACACACTGAAATAGACAAATGAAACATGTTAGGAGGAGTAAAATATTCAATCATACTGTCTAGAAATGAAATATAAAAAGGGGGAAATGAGATCAGACACAAAATATACTCGGGTCACTTTAATTCAGCAATCTTTTTTAAAATTCCACTTAACTTCCCAGAAACTCACTTTCTTTATCTGTATAACGAGATGTTGGAATAGATGGCCTCTAATGTCCCTTCCAACTCTAAATCTCTGATTCGATGATACATAAAATTTCTGCCCTCAAGAAGTTTCTATTCCTCAGGTGGTCATATTATGTATATAGATTAAGAAATACAAAGTATATATTAAGAGAATAACAAGTCATTGGAGAAGGGTTGTATCAGTGTGAAGAGATATTACAAGTGGGCAAATTAAAAAAAAAGCTTCATTAATTAAGCACTCTAGGTGTTCTTTATGGCAATATTAGAGACCAAAGGCTGCCTTCCCTAACCACCATGCTTTCTGAATTGAATTTTGCCTCTGCTCTTTTTCACTGTCTGCAGAGCGACTCTATATCAGCTGATTCAATATCCTCCATCCAACCCCCTACCTAGGACTCTTCTTGTAGAATGTCTTTCTATTTTTTCTCTCCTGGTATTTGATCCCTGTCACTGAGGATCTGATGTTACTACTGAAGTGAGTAAAATCCCAGGGGAAAATGGTTTGATGTTTTATATTAACCACAATAATGTTCCCTTCCATTAGGTCAGATAATGGAGAGAACCGAGGTACAATCAATGCTTGGAGGAGTTGTGTGTAATACCAAATTTGAACTCTGATAAGGTCATGCCAGGTGACAGTGGTCACATGCTTTCACCAGCTGCCTCACAGTTATATATAAGATTAGGAAAAGGCTGCAGAGAACATCTAGTCCATCTTTGGACATCCATGTTAGAGGAGGAAATCAATCTACAGTATCCATGATCAGTTTTATCCAGTCTCCATTTAAAGACCTATAGTCTTTATATACAGTTTAATTGAGACCTCATCACCTTCCAAAGCAGTTCATTACATTGTGCAATAGATCTAATTATTATTAAGTTCTTCCTTATATTGAATTCTTCCATACATTGGTCCCAATTATGCTTTCTGAAGCAAAGTCAAACAAGTGCAATGCCTATTCCACAAGATAGCCCTTCAAATACTTGTAGTGATTCATCATTTCTCCCCTAGTTTTCTTCTCAAGACTAAATATTCCCAGTTCCTTTAACAATCCTTGCATGGTGTGATGCCAAATCCCTCTGACCATCATGAATATTGTTCTCTGGATATGACCCAACTTGTTAGGTCTTAGAGCTTAATATATAAAAGTGAACACAATCTTTTAAATGTGGACTGACCAGGACAAATTACAAGGGTATTATCACCTACACACTCACACACACACATACACACAGACACACCTGGACCTATGTTTCTAGTGCTGTTGCTGTATCATTACATCATTTTACCTGTTAGGAATGCTATACCATAATATTGACTCATATTAAATGTGTTTTATTAAAAATTCTCTGATATTTTATATGAACTCTTGCCTAGACACAGCTTTCCCATTCTGTTCATGTACATTTTTTAATGCATGTGGGATTTTATATAGCCTAGTACAGTCTTCAGATTTAAAAAAAAAAAAAGACCTAGATTCACTTTTCTTACAGCTAGATTATCTTGGATCCCTGCTTCTCCCCTACCTGGACTAGTAGTGGTCGCTTATGATATCATCCTCCCTCCACCCATGTTCTTTGTTTTCTCTCCCAAAGATTTGTCCTTGAGAAGTATAGGAGTAATACTCATGTAGACAGCTATGATCCCTGTATGTTGCCTCTAGATTGATATGCAATATCTCATTTGCTCCTTCTACAAAGCTGTATTACAAGTTCTATTATCCTCATTTTACAGATGAGGAAATTTTGAGGTTCAGAGAGGTGATTTGCATTTTCCAAGATAATATAGTTGGTAAGTAGTGAGCCGAGACTGAGAGCCTTCAAGCCTTCTAAAATACATTGAGGCTTTCTTGCCTAGAGGATGATAGCTGAGTTATGGCAGGACTTCTGAAATGATTAGATGACAAATGAAAGAGAAGAGTCAAAGTGATTCCAAGGTTATAAGCCAAGGTGACTAAGAGAATGGTGTCATTCTAAAACATAGAAAATTAAGTGGGAGCCTACAAGGGAAAATGATGTATTCATTTGGATATAAGGTGGGTCTGAGTTATCAAAAGGATTCTGAAAGCAGTTAGATATATAGAACTAGAAACCTTGGGGCAAGGTTGGGGCAGGATATGTATGTACATATGAAATGTTTGTGCTTGTATATATGTATACATGTGGGAGCCAAAAGAATAGAAGTAAGAAATGAAGTTATTGAATCCATTTCGATAAAGGGGTTCCAATTCAATAAAGAAAAGGTTAGGAGAGAGAAGAAAAGAGCAAAAGCAGAGCCATATGTGATACCCATAGTTTAAGATATTTGAGAACAAGGATTCACCAAAGAAGACAGAGAAGAGGTCATATAGGAGGAAAGTCATGAAGCTAAGGGAGAAAAATATTCAGTGTCAACAAAGCAAATGTTATGCAAAAATCAAGAAGGATGAGGACTGTAAAAAAGACCATTAGATTTGGTGATAAAGAGGTTGTTAGCTACTTTGGAGAGATCTATTGAGATTGAATTGGATAGATAGAAGTCAGAATGCAAAAAGTTGAAGGGGAGTAGAAGGAGAGACAACAAATATAGACTACTTTTAGATATTTGGCAACAAAGGAGAAGAAAGTGACATAATGATAGATTAAGGGTGGATCAGGGTGAAGGAATGTCTTATTTAGGTTAGGCAAGACCTGAGAATGTTTGGAAACCAAACAAGAAATCAATAAAGTAAAAAGAATTCAAGATGCATTACAGAAAGGAAAATAATGGATCAGGGAAGAGATAGGATCAGGTAACTAGGGGAAAGAAATAGCCTCAGTAAAGGGAGACCTTACATCCTCTGACAAAAGGATGAGTGGGACAAATAAAGGGTTCTAGGAGAGTACATTCAGATGGCCTTATTCTTTTCAGTAGACAGGAAGTACAACCATCTACTGAAAATGAGGAGGAAACAACCAAAAAACAAGCACAGGTTCTATGGTAAAAACTGAGATTACTAAAAAGAACAAAAATAGCCCCTACACTCAAAAAGATTATATTCTAATGGGGGAAATGTGTATAGAAATAGCACTTATCTGAGATGATAGATAGATAGACAGACAGACAGACAGACAGACAGACAGACAGACAGACAGATAGATAGATAGATAGATAGATAGATAGATAGATGAAATGGAAAGTAAATTTGGAGAGAATAAGAGAGTAGACTGGGAGAACCAGAAAGGCCTCCCACAGAGAGGGGAAATTAAACTGAGTCTAAATGGAAAACATGAATTCTAAGGGACAGAAGTGAGGAGGAAGACTTTTAAATATGGAGAATAACAAGTGCAAAGTCAATGGGAAATGGCGCATCATGTTCAAGGAACATTAAGTAGACACGTCTGGCCGGACCACAGAGTGGCAGAGGAGGATGAAAGTCTAAGACTAGACAAGTAGAAGGGGGCTGGGTCCTGAAGAGTTCTAAATGCTAAATAAAGAGCTACATGCTTGATCCTAGAAAAGCATAGAAGTGGAGGAGATTTGGAGAAAGGAGAAGGTAAAGAGCAGCTTCTCTGGGAAATACACTAGAGAGAAAAAAGACAAGAATGAAAGGATGGTTATGAAGAAGTAATGGTCTAGTTAATGATAGCACAGACTTGTAGAGGAACCAGTCTGCACAATTTCATGATATTCTCCAGCAACTTTCAGCCACTCGAGTGGAGAAATAGAACAGGGGAAGTTATGCAGCTTTAAGCATAAACTTCTGTCAACAGAAAGACAAGGAAGTAAGAAAGAAAAGTGTATCCCTGAAATGACTGATCATAGAACAGAAAAGAATGATTGAGAGAATAAGGAAGGAAGAAATCAAGGGTAACAGATGGGGGTAAGGAGCAGATTTGGGAGAATCAAGGTAGTGGGAAAGGTGGGAAGAGGAAATTCTGTTCTTTACAACTCCCTGAGATAAGTCAGTAGGCTAACTATGAGTATGACAGCAGTAGGGGACAGTGGAGTGAGCACTAGCTCTCAGTGAGTTTAAACTCGACCTCAAATACTGATTTCTATGTGATGCTAGCCACATCAATTAGCCTCCTAAACCTCAGTTTTCTCATTTATAAAATGATGGCGTTAGATCAGATGGAAGAGAAAAGTACTCATTATTGTAGTGAGATCCTCCTGTATTAAGTTGACAGAAGCATATAGATGAGATGGGACAGAAGGACTGGAAGGAGGAATGTGTACAGAAAGACAGCTAGAATTTTTTTTAATAAAAATCTGCTTGAATGTACATCAGAATCACCTATGTTTGAATATACCTCAAAAACAGATCTCTGGCATCGACAGGAAATACATCAGGATCAATTCCACTAGGCTTTCTTTTTGTTCCTTTTCTATTTTTGTGTAATTTAAGACAATGCTGCCCCTCTACTAAATCCAGACTGAAATTCGTACTGTACCATATTAGCCACTTCACTTTGCTTCTGCTGCTTTGCCTGGTTTCAACTCCACAGAACAAGAAGGGAGGGTGGAGGTTTTGCAGATTAAGTTCATTATTTCTCATCTCATCATTGTCATGATCCCTATGCCAAGACCACCCCTCTCTTTTCATTCCTCTCTGTTAACTAAGACCCAGCAAATAAGCTTTTCCCTGAGCTTGGCTTGACAACAATCCTTTGCACTTTCCCTCAGGATGAATTCTATTGCAGCTAAATAATAGAATTGTTTCACTCAGCCTGAAGTGGTCCCTGAGACTGGACAAGCAACTGTAGGAACCATGTTCTGGTCATGGAGCTTTTTTCACTAAATAAATTTGCCTCATTGTTGCTGTTACCACTCACTGCCTGGCTCTTTGCCTAGCCACAACTCTTTGTATCAAGGCTTAGCCTCAGTGTCTTGCGTCTGCTCAATCCTAGAGTAGCCCCTAACACGTCTGTCAACAGAAAGACAAGGAAGTAAGAAAGAAAAATGTATCCCTGAAATGACTGATCATAGAACAGAAAAGAGTGAGTGAGAGAATAAGGAAGGAAGAAATCAAGGGTAACAGATGAGGGTAAGGAGCAGGTTTGGGAGAATCCTCCTCCAACACAATTAAAAAATGTTTTTTTGCTTATAACCACTGTTAGCTTTTTTGTTTTATTTTATTTTATTTTTCAGAGTTTAACATTCAGTATAGAATTCGGTGGCTCTTTTGGTCATTTATTTTCTGGGTTTGACATCACTATACTGCTAATTCAAGCCTTGATTGATATCATCTCCTCTCCCCTCTGATTGAAAGACTGGAGAGCAGAATGCCAAATTCCTTCCAATGCCTTCCTTTATAGAATGCAGCTCACTACACTTTGTATCTGCTGCTCTCGCTGATTTCAGTTCCTACCTCTGATGTCTCCCATCCCACCCTGCTTTCCTTTCTTCTTTTGTATGCTTTCTACTCCCTCCCCCATTAGATGGCAAGTTCCTTGAGAGCAGGGACTGTATTTCTTTTTAGTAATTGTATACCCAGTGGTACAGCTAAGTGGTGCAGTGGACAGAGCTCTGGACCTGGAGTCAGGAAGATTCATCTTCCTGAATTCAAATCCAACTTCAGATACTTACTATCTATGTGACCCTAGGCAGGTCATTTAATCCTATTTGCCTCAGTTCCTCATCTGTAAAATGAGCTGGAGAGGGAAATGGCAAACAAAACCCCAAACTGGAGCATGAGGAGTCTGACAAGACTCCTCCATGAAAAATAAATGAACAACAACAAAAATCCCCAGTGTTTAGCACAATGCCTGGCATGTAGAAGCCACTTAATAAATGTTGATTGGATTGGAATGCATCCCAAACACTCCCTGGAAGCAAGTCAAGAAGCTTTTGGAATTAACATTAACTCTCAGGTGAATAAGATAATTATTGGATATTTTTTAATTGCTGCTTCACTAAAATGAACTAAATGGTGTTTACTCTGAGACCATCAAAAAATGACCACTTGCAGGGGTGGCAAGGTGGCTCAGGGAATAGAACACCAGCCCTGGAGCCAGGAGGACCTGAGTTCAAATCCAGCCTCAGACACTTAACACAAAAACTAGCCACGTGATCTTGGGCAAGTCACTTAACCCCAACTGCCCTCCAAAAAAGCAAAAAAAAAAAAAAAAGATGACCACTTGCTTGGGTTGAATTCCCTACACCATTGATATAGTGTGTTAGGTCAGTAGTTTTATTAACTTTCTCCTTTATCAAGATAAAAAAGGAATGAGGTGAAAAAGAAAACTTAGAAAACTATTTGAAGTAGGGTGTGTATTTAAATTTCACACTCCCCAAAAAATGAATTGGGGATGAATTGAGGCTGAAAGATTTTAGGCCTTATGCTGCCCAATACTACCATATAATATCTCTGT
Organism: Petaurus breviceps papuanus; assembly: GCF_028583685.1. NCBI lineage: Eukaryota > Metazoa > Chordata > Mammalia > Diprotodontia > Petauridae > Petaurus > Petaurus breviceps. Next base: position 32,165,053 of record NW_027186304.1, on the reverse strand, counting down.
AGTTCCATAATGTTTAAACTTTTAGGGATCAAAAAAACTGACATTTTGTTCAATTCAGCAACCATTTATTAAGCACCTTCTATTTGCATGGGGTATTCAAAGAAGAATAGCACCTCAGTTTTGAGGGCTTGCTGTGCTCTTTTCTAGGCTGCTCATCCTCCTTTACTGTCTACCTGCCACCTAATTCTCACCTGTGGCTCCAAGAAGATGTATCAAGCACATCAGCCACACCCTAGCAAAACCATTTAAGCAGATGGGTTAAACCATGTTGAGGGTATTAACAAACCTCAAACCAATTGGTGAGTCAAAAGGAAGTCTACCCTAAGCATGTAAAGACTTCCGTTGGTGGAATGGGCAGACGAGAACAATTTGTTCCAACAGCCATGACAGCAGCTGAAGCAAGTGCTATGGAGTGCTTATAGCTTGGTAAGACATCAAATACTCCAAAGTCATCCACTGTATCCTCAGTCATTGCAGGTCATTTGACTTTTGTCTTACCAATGAACTTCAATGGCTCCATAAGACAGACTGAGACTGACAACTTTGTGCAACTCTGCCTCATTTAAATCCAATTCTTTGGCAAGTCAAGACATCATCCCATAGTGCCATTAGTCCTCTTTCAAAATGGAGTAGGAGCAGAGTCAAGATGGTGGAGTAAAAGCAGGAATTTGCTTCAGCTCCTGTTCCAAACACCTCTAATATCTGTAAAAAGTGACTTTAAGCAAATCTTAGTGCTACAGAACCCACAAAGTGACAGAGAGAAACAAATATTCAACTGAAGGCAGCCTGGAAGGCCAACAGGAAGGGTCTATCACACCAAGCTGGGAGCAGAGCACAGTCCCACACGAGCCATGCAAACCCAGACACACAGACTGGCCAGAGCAGACTTCAGGGGACTGATTCACTGGCAGCTGTGGCACTTCCCAAACTGCTCAAGCAATAAACACCAAAAAGAAACTGAAAAGTCAGTCGGGAACTCTGTTGGTCCTGGGTGAGAGAAGAGGGCTTCTGGTCCCTGCCTCTGGGGCAGCAGTGGTGAAGGCAGCAGCAGCTACCTCCTGAGCTGTAGGCCTACAGATTGTGGAAGGACCAAGCCACTGTCCAGAGGGTAATTATTCTTGTTTTGCCCTTCTTAGATCTGGGTCACAGTCTTTGGTGGCAGTCCTGGGGTGAGGAGCATTATCATGGCAGAGCTTATTGAGGCTGTGGAAAGGCAGTCTTCCTCACAGTTCTGAGGCAGGTGCCTAGAAGGAGTTCTGACAACAGTGGCTCAAAACCCCAGAAATTTGGGACACAGCACTCTCCATTCTGGAAACAGAGTTCTACTGTGGCAAAGAGTACAAAAGTCAAGTAATTGGCTGGCAAGGCGAGGAAACAGAAGAAGTGAAATCAAATTATAGAATTGTTTTTTGGTGACAAAGATGATCAAAACGTAGAAAAAGAAGAAGACAGCAAAGTCAAAACTCCTGAATCAAAAGCCTCCAAGAAAACTATGAATTGGTTGGAGGTCATGGAGGAATTCAAGAAAGATTTTGAAAATCAAGTAAGAGAAGTAGAAGAAAAATTGGGAAGAGAAATGAGAATGATTCAAGAAAATCAAGAAAAGTGAGTCAACAGCATGCTAAAGAAGATCCAAAAAATACTGAAGAAAATAACACCTTTAAAAATAGACTAACTCAAATGGCAAAAAAAGGCCCAAAAAACCAATGAGGAGAAGAATGCCTTAAAAAGAATATGAGATGGCCAGATGGGAAAAAAAGTTCAAAAACTCACTGAAGAAAATAATTCCTTCAAAATCAGATTGGAGCAAATGGAAGCTAATGACTTTATGAGAAATCAAGATACTATAAAACAGATCCAAACAAATGAAAAAAATAGAAGGCAATGTGAAATATCTCATTGGAAAAAACCACTGACCTGAAAAATAGATCCAGGAAAGATAATTTTAAAATTATGGGACTACCTGAAAGTCATGATCAAAAAAAGAGCCTAGGCATCATTTTTCAAGAAATTATCAAGCAAAATTGCCCTGATATTCTAGAACCAGAGGGCAAAATAGAAATTGAAAGAATTCACCAATCACCTCTTGAAAAAGATCCCAAAAAGAAAGCTCCTAGGAATGTAGCTAAATTCCAGAGTTCCCAGGTCAAGGAGAAAATATTATAAGCAGTAAGGAAGAAACAATTTGAGTACTGTGGAAACACAATCAGGATAGCACAAGATCTAGCAATTTCGACATTAAGGGGTTAAAGGGCTTGGAATATGATATTTGGGATGTCAAAGTAGCTAGGATTAAGACCAAGACTCACCTACCCAGCAAAACTGAGTATAACACTTCAGGGGGAAATATGGTCATTCAATGAAATAGAGGACTTTCAAGTATTCTTGATGAAAAGACAAGGAAAGAACAGAAAATTTGACTTTCAAATACAAAAAGCAAGAGATCTATGAAAAGGTACATGGGAAAGAAAAATCATAAGGAACTGAATAAAGTTGAACTATTTACATTCCTACATGGAAAGACGATATTTGTAACTCATGAGATTTTTCTCAGTATTAGGATAGTTGAAGGGAATATATATGTGGTTGTATGTATGTATATGTGTGTACATATGTATGTACATGTATACATAGAAGGCACAGGATGAGATGAATATGAAGGGATGATATCTAAAAAATAAAATTAAGAGATGAGAGAAGAATATATTGAGAGAAGGAAAAAGGGAGAGATAGAATATGGTAGATTATCTCACATAAAAGGCACAAGAAAACTGTTACAATGGAGGGGAAGAGCAGGAAGGCGAAAGGGAATGAGTCAACCTCACTCTCATTGGATTTGACTTAAGGAGGGAATAACATACACACTCAGTTGGGTATGTTACCCTACAGGAAAGTGGGAGGAAAGGGGATAAGAGGGAGGATGATAGAAGGGAGGGCAGATTGGGGGAGAGGGTAGTTAGAAGCAAACACTTTTAAAAAGAGACAGAGTCAAAGGAGAAAATAGAATGAATGGGGGGGTGGGATAGGATGGAGGGAAATATAGTTAGCCTTTCACAACATGACTACTATGGAAATGTTTTGCACAACTACACATGTAAATATGTTGAATTGATTGTCTTCCCAGTGGGGGTGGGTGATGAGGGAAGAAGGGAGAGAATCTGGACCTCAAAGTTTTAAAAACAAATATGAAAAATTGTTTTTACATGCAACCAGGAAATAAGATATACAGGCAATGGGGTATAGAAATTCATCTTGCCCTATGAGAAAGTAAGGGGGGGGGGGGGAAAAGGGGGGGAAAAAAAAAAAAGAAAATACTGGGGGGAGGAGTTTTCAGTATTCTCCCCCTTCTGGGCCGGGGGGGGGCGGTAAGGGACAGATGTTGATAAAATTTGGGACTCAAAATCTTGTGGAAATGAATGTTGTAAACTAAATAAATGAATGAATGAAGGGGTAACAACAGTTTGTAGAATAATTAAGATCCAACTAATAATAGATCAGATTTTTAGAGCATATTAAATCCTACAAAGTTCTATCATTGCAACAACACTGTGAGATAGGAAGTATGAATTTCATTATGCCAATTTTACAGATGAGGAAACTGAGACTCAGAGAGGTTAAATGACTTGCCATTGGTCACACAGACAATGTGTCTATTCCAACACTTAAACCTAATTTTTTCTAGCCTGTTTTCCTTTCTATACATCAGCCTGCAAAGATATAACTTGTCAAAATCAAAAATCTATAAAATAAAAATACTTTATAAATTGCTACAGCCTCTGTCCTCCAAGATTTCAAAGAGCTTTTGTTATCTTTTGTGTGAGTGGTTTTTTTTTCAAATGTACTCAATAAATATTTTAATAGCCAATGTCTAGATTGGGAAATTTAGGTTTACCTACAGAAAGTCAGGGCTGAATTGAAGTGGGCATGTTTCCCAATGCATCAGCCTCTTTTCAGGTGAAGGCAAGCAAGAAAAGTGTCATCATTTCTTTTGTATATGGCACAGACTGCTTCAGGGTTATTGGTGTAAGGTGCCACTCACAATAGCTCAGAGAGGGAGGTTAGTGTTCTTGTCAAAGAAGAGATGAGAAAAAGCAGCTGTGTCAGATGAGGGGAAGCAATGAAGGTCAGGTCATAACTTAATGACCACAGCAAGACTCAGCTCCAAATTTTCTAGTCTAGTGATTAGCTCTGTTAGTCATATTGCCTCTTCCACCCCTTAATGAAAGAAATATAATATAATGTCAGTCTCTAGAATACAAAGGAATCCATGTGCATCAAGTTCCATTCAGTAATGCACCCTCATTCTGTTTAGTGCCTGTAGGTGTGTCTGCCCACCATCATATTCTGAATCAGCTACCAATGGAGGGAGACTAATCTAGAATTTAGTGAAACAACCTCCAAGAGGGAAATTATAGTGATATGCTAAAAAGTAAGGGAAAAGCTTGTCTATCATTTCAGCTTTGTTACATTTTTCCATGCTCACTACTGTATTTTTTAAAGAAGGCTTTTTCCCCCATCAATCTAACTCTACCAGATTCTTTATAAGCCAGAAATACAGATTTCCCTTATAAAAAAAAAGATCTAACCTAATAAAACTTGATGATTTCTCTACATGGGAAAAAGTACTTTAAAACTTTAAAAAAGTAAGACTATAAATAAGTAGGAGCTGAAATAAGATGATAATAAACTCACAGGCTTTCTTAGTTATCAACATTTTGTTAGTATTTTGGTGGGGATATGACATGAAGGAGATGCTTTTTGGCCAAGGAGGGTTCCCATAAATCATGGCCAATGACAAGAAGATAAATTAGGAGTTTCAGGAAATCATGGAAATGAAAGACAGAGATTATAAACACTTGTTATCCAACAAAAATGACCTTTCATAAAGGATGTAGATCACCATGTTGCACTGTATGACAAGCAGCATGATATAGTGAATAGAGTTATGGGGGTGGAATCAAACCTGGGATTGATTTTTCTGACACATAATAGTCAGGTAACTGTGGACAATTTCCTAAACTTTTCAGAGCCTCAATTTTCTCATCTGCAAAATGGGGATAGCAATTCCTGTAATCCTTAACTACCAGGACTGCGGTGGGACTCAAAAGAAACTCTTAAGTGTTTTGCAAACTTTAAATTACCATAAAAATGTTAGCTAAAATTCTGCATGTAAGAAGTAAACAGAATCAGAAAGACATGGATTCAAATTGCACTTATGGAATTCGCTATTTGCATAAACATGAGCAAGTCACTAAAATGACCTCAAGGCACCTACCAAGGACTTATTTACTAAGACATAGATGGGCTTGCAATATGTGTTAGTAGAAAGAGCTTCCACACCAGGAATTCCTTATAGTGACAAATTCTCACTTACTTCATATACTCACAAACAAATGTCAACTCTCATTATTCTAATTTGATGTATAACACATGTGAATGTTTTTAGTTTTTTTTTTTTTTACCACAGTTTATACCTAATAAGTTGATTATGATGATGACAGCATTATGGTAGAAGGAACCCTTGATTCCAAGTCAGAGGACCTGCCTGTGTACCTTACTTCTGGTATGACCTTGGCTTAGACATTTAAGTATTCAGGACCTTTGTTTTCTTATCTGAAAAAGGAGGGGGTAGTGCAGTGAAGGGGGAAGTGTCTAGATCAATGGTATCAAATTCAAACAGAAACCATAGATGAGGATTTTTGTGGGTCAGAGATTGACTTTAAAAACCACATTAACATTAACATAATATTATTATGTGCTATCATATTTGTATTTATTTTCTTAATTGTTTCTCAATTACATTTTAATCTGATTGGGCCATACTCCATGTTACAGGTAGCAGTGGGGCCCATGAGGCATGTCTGACACCTCTGGTCTCAGTGAACCCTAATTTCCCTTCTAGTTCTAAATCTATGATCCTATGATCCTAAGGCCCTTACTTAAAAATCCGTACCTGACATTTACAGGGGAAATGAAAGCCCTGACATCCCTTTTTAAATTAGGATCACTAAGTGTTTAGTATGCCTGACACAGCATAGGAACTTAATAAATGCTTATTGCCTGACTGATACATGGCAATGGGTAACATAAATGTGTAGGCAGCTAGATGGCACAGTGGATAGAGTACCAGGTCTGAAGTCAGGAAAATTGGAGTTAAAATCCAGCCTCAAACATTTAATATCTGTGTGACCCTGGGCAAGTCACTTAACTCTGCCTCAGGTTCCTTGTCTGTAAAATGAGCTAGAGAAGGAAATGGAAAACCACTCCAGTATCTTTGCCAAGAAAACCCCAAATGGGGTCATAAAGAGTCAGACATGACTAAAAAAACATAAATGTGATCAAATATTATAACTTATAATTTAGGAAGTTTTATATATTGAATATAAGTATCACTTTACATATTTAATCCATGATGAATCTGTTTTTTTATCACCATAGTACATGTATAGGAACTGCCTACCTCCAGAAATCACCAAAAAAAAACTGTGGTTTAGTAGGTAAAACCTAGGGAATTGACAGAGGCATATCAAGGCTAAGTGACTAGCCTAGGGTCACACACTAGTAAGTGTTGTTCAGAGGCAGGACTTCCTTCAGTTAATTCAGTTTAATTTAATTAATTCAGTTCTTCCTTAATCTGAACCCAGCACTCTCTCCACTATAACACATTGATGCTAAATTCTTCTTCACTATCAGATAAAAGACACCCAAGCACATCATTCATCTGACTTCCTGAGCTTCATGTCTGTACTTTTGGTTTGCCTCAACATCCTCTCAATGACTTTCATTTGATTATAACTCTCCAAGTAGGATAGTATTTCAAGAAAGAAAAGTAAACCCTTTCCTCTAAGTTACTTATTGCACAATCTCTAATGATGAACAGATTGTTAGATCCCTGCTGGCTAATGAAAATATCCCAGCAAATGTTAGCCTGCCCACACCAATCAACCCAAACTACAGGTTTAGAATTCCACATTTTTCTGCTGCATTGCAATCTCCTGAGGCACCTCTACTTTATAAAGCCTATGTAAATCTTGACTTAACTGAGTCTCACACCAATTTAATTCAATTAAATAAATATGTATTAAGTACGTACTATGTGTCAGTCTCTGTACTAAATATTGGACATATAAATTAGGAAAAGAGAGATAGTCCTTGCCTTTCATGGAGTTCAAATCATGCAGAGCTAGAGATGGAAAGTGAAGTGTTAGTTGGAAAGTTCAGATCTGTACCCTCTATGAAGGAAAACTTTGGAAGGAATTTGGTGCTCCACACTCCAGCCCTACAAAGAGGAAGCTTGGGGAGTTGGTTGAAAGAGTTGAGCTTTTAAAAGCTGATTTAAATCGCACAATGATGAGACTTCAGGTTACCAGCTTACCCTGTGAGGTCCATCATGTTCTCTGGATTTCTCCAAACTTCTTGATCTTAAACTGAGGGATTTACACAGACTAGGATCAGTCTTGGGTCCATCTCATAAGTGACTTTGGTTTTTGGCTCCTGACCTCATCCATGAAATATCAGAATTTGTCTCAACCTGAAGATGACTCAAAAGAAGTACACTAGTCAGATAGTAAGAGAAAAGGATTACATATGGACAGCCCAGGTTCTATACTCATTTCTATGATAAGGTAGGTACATATTTTATGGAAGATTTATGGGAGGACAGTGAACAAGAGTCAAACAGAAGAAATTGCAGTTGAGTTACAATCTAAACCATTAAAGGGACTACACACATTAATGGTATCATGAATCTAATCAGTCAATAAATATATATTAAGTGCCTAAGTACTAAAGTAAGTACCTCCTGAGATTAGAGAAATGTAGTTGGTGTGAGACACATAGTACCATGGAAAGAACACTGATTTGGCATCAGTGGACATGAGTTCCAGTCCCAGTATGTCACTAACTATCTATATGATAAGTTGGACAAATCACTGCAACTACCTGGGCTATGGTGCTATATTGCTCCTTACTCATTATAGCATATCAAATTGGCTTTACCTGGATACATTTGCTAGAAAGACATACATTTTACTATGTTAAATTAATGCATTAGAATTAACTGTAATTCATTGGAATTAATGTTAAAATATTAAATTAATCAATTAATCATGATATGATTTTAATTCAGCCCACAGAGCCAAGAGGTTCTCCTTAATTCTTTTGAAGTTATTAGTGTATGAGTTCCAGTGTGCCATATCAGAAAGAAACTGGAGTTTAGAGTCAAGTGATCTGGCTTCAAATCTCATTTCTGCTCTTCAATAGCAATGTAACCATGGGCAAAAAGGCACTTAGCTTCCCTAATCCTCAATCTATCAATCTGTAAAATGGGAATAATAACACTTTCCCTACCTCAAAGAGTTGTTATAAGGCAGATGAATTGCTTTTTTTCTGTTGAAGAAAGGGAGAAACTAATTGGGATTTACCAAGCACTTTACCCAATTGAATGTTTTTTGTTACTTAGAGATATCTGAAGTATAGTTATGGTTCTCCATTCCCCAACCTTTTCTCTTTTATCCCAATTCTCTGTACATTGTTATTCTAAGCAATGCAGCAGCTTCCCAGCTCTAGGGAAAGAATACCCTATAATGTCACTACTCAATCTGTGTAGGCTCAGCAAGCTGGACAGTTTCAAAAGCCATTTGAACTTTTAAAGATTTACCCTAATCTCACTGAACCATGGGTCCCTTTTGTATTTTCTCATTCCTGCAGTGTAGCTAGTGCACACTGTAAATCTGCTGATCTTTTATCTGCCTTTTCCATCTTTTCTATTACTTCTCATTTCAGAGGACTCCAGTTCAAAATCCTGCATGCTTTTTTTTTCCTCTCATGAAGGAAGGAGATTGACAAGAAACAGTGATTACACTGTCTTTTTCCAGGGGCTCAATAGAGAACAAATAAAAGGAGGCATCACAATGATTTTGAAAAATACCACCAATAGCCATTCTCCCTAAACTTAACTCTCAGTAAAAGGAAGAAAAAAGCTTATGACATGCCCTGATGTAAAAGGAAGAACAAGGCTGTGCGCACACTCCACAGGACAAAATGCTCTCCACTCTCCTTACCATCACCTTTTATGTTTGGTCAAAATATTGCAATTTAAGTCTACTTTGGGCTTGGGGGAAGAGATTACCCAACTTTCCCTGCCTGCTAAAACCCTAAAATCCTAAAAGACTATCAATAAAAACTTGAAGCTATCCATGGATTTCCTTGAAGATAAAAAGCTATTTATAAATTATGGGACACTAAGAATGCTCACAAATAATTTCAGAAAAATTTCTAGGTTCATAAAACTGTATAAATCCTCCAAAATAGCTTCTGTGAATTGAAAAAATACTTATAAAACCTACATCTTTCAATATACAACTAGCAACATTATAGTAAGGCAGACAGAGTTAAATTATAGATAGCTGCCTCTACTAGGTTTCAATGGACTGACTTGGCAGGAGGTATTATGGTAACAGACAGGCTCAACCTCCCCACACTTTGCCACCTGAAGTCATTACTAATACTTGATGTTGCTTTCACCAGTGGGATGTGGAACATAATGATACTTCCTAGCACCAGGAGAAAAGAGGGTGCATGTAGCTTGCTCGAGATCTACACATTATTTCAGTTTACCTTCTACATAATCCTATCAATGTCAAATTACATGTGTGGACCATGGTCATCTTCTTTGTCTTTGATCCATAATCTCTCTATGATCTGCTATTTCCATTCAACTCCTTCTAATAGCTCAGAGGTAGGATGCTCCAAGAAGGGCAGGAAAGGAAAAGTAGAACTGAATCTTCTGCATTCTCAACTACAGGCTAATCTCACAGTTCATTTCAAAGTTAAAGTCTCTTTTAGGGAACAGGGCAGTTTGGATTAAAAAGGGTCATTTATTCATTCAACAGACATTTATGAAATGATTACTGTGGGCTAAGCACTGGGAGTTTATGAGACTTTTATGAGAAGACTTAGACAACAGTCAAAGAGAAGTTGCAGATGGGTTACTATCAAAATCATTAAAAGGAGTACCCATATCAATGGTATCGTGGATACAGTTAGTCAATAAATACTTGTGAAGTGATTAAGAATGAAATAGGTACCTCCTGGGATTAGTGGAATATAGCTAGTATGAAACAGAGCACAGTGGAAAGGACACTGAATTTGTAGTCAGTGAATGTGGGTTCAAATCCAGTTCTGTCAGCAGCTATCTATATGATGTTGAACAAGGCATAGAAGTTCCCTGGGTCCCATAAATTCCTATGTTCTAGGTCACTCTTACTCATTAGAGGTGCTAGAGACATAAGGAGCTTACATTCTATCAGGAGAAAACCTCCACAAATTTAAATAAACACAAAATATACACCATGCAAGTACAGAGTAATTTGGGGAGGGAAAACATTAGCAACTGGAGTGATAAAGGAAAGGCCTTTTGTAGGCAGCAGCATATGAGCTAAATACCGAAAAAAGCTAGAGATTCTAAGAGGTAGAGATGGTGCATTGTTGGCATTGGATATGGTTGGTGCAAAGGCAGAGAGGAAATGGAAGGTCCTGTGTGAGGATTAAAAAGTAGGCCCATTTAGCCAAAATGTAGAGTGTGAGAACGAGAGTAATGCAAAATCTGCATAGAAAAGGATAATGGAGCAAGACTGGAAAGGGCTTTATATGACCAAGAGAAGAGTTTGTGTTTTGTCTAATGACAACAGGGAACCGACCACTACAGATTTTGTAACAGGGAAATGGGACTCAGACCTGTGCTTGAAGACTATAACCTTGCATATATATTTTATATATAGGCCTATTAATAGTGTTATTATTGTACTTAATTAGCTTTGCTTTTTCAGTTAGCCATGCTTATTGTTTTTGATTGATTGCTATGTAATAAGGGTACTCATGTTCTTTCAAGTTGTACATTTGTTATGTCCCGTAAGTGGTTAGGCATGTTGTCACTATAGTACCTTCCCAAGAGATACTCTGTATAGTGCCATGTCTACTGTATGCAGTGTTAATGTATATTTGTTTTGTTCCAGTTTCAATAGTCCCAAGGGTTGGTTACCTAGGATGACAAGAAAATTCTTGTTTTAAAGCACTGATGCTTATGTTTATACTATATAGTGAGAAGTGTTGAACTTGCCCCAGTCAATCTTTGCAAGGGACTTGCAAAGAATTTTGCCTCAGAGGAGGAATGTAAACTAAGTCCCAATGCCTGTTGGCATGGAACTCTCTCCTCAGGGGTAGGCATCAATGTCTTGTGCCTGCATGGTGGTTTGGGTGAAGACTGAAAGAGAGAGATGTGTTCTGCTTTGGACCTCTTCAAACTTGAGTCTTTGCATCTCAAGTTTCTTCAGGATCTTCGGACTCTACACTTAGATCTTCCAATTTCCAGCTTTATGGAAGAAGATGGACAATGCCAACCCTCCTCCAGATTACTGAAGGAAAAGACTCTAGAAGAAGCTAAAATGAGAGAAACTAGAGATCTCCATCATTTCTCTATGCCCCTAGTTTACTAAACTAGAGCCTTTGGGAAATGTCCCCTTGGGTTAAATCTGGGACTTTTTCTCTTGGTTGAACTGAGTTTTCTCACTCCCAGTGACAGAGCACCTTCATTCTGTACTGTCTGGTATACATTCCCTTATGTATAATTTCTGATTTCTATTTTGCTACCAATTTGGATAAATTGGTCTCTTCAAAAAAAATATAAGACTATCCCTTTGGCAACTAAATGGAAGATGGATTTGACAGAGGAAAGAGAAAATAGAGAGAAAAACATTAGGCAGTTATAATAGTAGTCCAGGCAAATAGTGATAAGGATATGAACTAGGGTTGAAACCATGTAGATAGATATAAAGGGACATAAGCATTAAATGTCATGGAGATATAATTAACAAAATTTGTCAATATATTGAATATGAGGCATGACAGAGAGTGAAGGGTTGAAAATGAGTCTAAGGGTGTAAATCTGGATGACTGGAAGGATGGCAATGCCCTCAACAGAAATAAAGAGTAAGGAAAAGGAGAAGGTTTGGGAAGAAAGATAATGAATTTTATTTTGGGTATTTAAGATGCCTACAGTACATCCAATTGGAAATGTCCAAAAGGTACTTTGTGATAGGAATAAAACTCAGGTGGGAGCATAGGGCTTGACATGTAGATCTGGAGATTGTAAAATTATGGAATTTGAGAGTTATAAGGGACTTCATCAGCCACTTAAACCAACCCATACCCAAAAGTAATACCCATCATGACATATCCATGGTTATCAATCCTCCCTCCAATAAGAGAAAATCCATGATCTCCATCATTTCTCTATGCCCCTAGTTTACTAAACTAGAGCCAAAGCAATACTTGGACACAGCTATTTATATCCTCATGAGGCTCTCATGAAAATATTCATTTTTCTCAACCAAACATCATATGGCATGGACTTAAGATTTATTTGCCTTCTAACCTCTGTTGCACTTAACAATATCCTTCCTAAAGTGTAGTGTTCAGAAATTTAAACATGTTCACATGTGATTTTACCAGGACAGAGTACAAAGAGATCATCACTTAATTATTCCTGAAATCTCTACCTCTCTTCATTTAGCCTAAGGTTGTATCCACTTTTGTCACTGCCACAATACAGTGCTGATTCAAATAGCGCTTACAATACATTTTAATCTCCAAATCTTCCCCAAGTTAACTACGTAGATATGATCATTAAAGCAATGAGAGTTGACAAGATCACTAGAAGGGAAGGTATAAAGAGAAGAGAAAAGAGGGTCTAGCATAAAGCCTTGAGGAACACTAACAGTTAGGGAGTGGAGTAGGTATGGTCTTTCCTTCCCATCAAAAGAGAGCTTCCTGCTACCCCTTGGATTAAGTCCATCATCTATCTATCTATTATTTATTTATTTACTTTTAATTTACAACATTTAGTTCCACAATGCCTTGAGTTCCAAATTTTCTCCACCTCCCTCTCCTTCCCCCTTCCCCCTTCCCCACCCCCCCACCATGGAAGCACGCAATCAGATATAGGTTCTACAAATACCTTCACTTTAAACATTAGTCAAGTTGTAAAGAGGACTTATAACCTATGGAGTGAACAATAAGAAAGAAGGAACAAAACAAAACATAAAAGAGACAGAGCGAGTAGTTTGCTTCCATCTGCATTCAGACTCTGCAGCTCTTTCTCTGGATGTGGATGTCTCTTTCCATCAGGAGTCTTTTGGAGTTGTCTTATAATCTTGCATTGCTGAGAGGAGCACAGTCTATCAAAGTTAGTCATCACAGATATGATGTGTCTGTAATTGTGTACAAAGTTCTCCTGCTTCTTCTCTCCTCACTGAGCCTCAGTTTATATATGTCTCTCCAGGTTATTATGAAGTCCATGTGCTCCTCATTTCTTATAGCACAATAGTATTCCATTACATTCATATACCACAACTTGTCTAGCCATTCCCCAATTGTTAGGCATTCCCTCGATTTCCAGTTCTTTGACATCACAAAAAGAGCTGCTATAAATAGTTTTATACACATGGGCCCTGCTCCCACCTGTGAGATGCTCCCACCTCTCCACCTCATCTCTTTGAGATACAGCCCTAGAAGTGGTATTGCTGGATCAAAGGGCATGCACACTTTATTGCCCTTTGGGCATAGTTTCAGATTGCTCTCCAGAATGGTTGGATCAGTTCACAACACCACCAACAATGCATTAGTGAGGAACCTCTATTATTGTGAAAGGAATTGTGGGACATGGCCATTTTACCCTATGATATCACCTTAAGCAACAAGGATCTAGCAGGTAGCAATTAGCAGTGACAATGACACCACAGATATCTAATCAGATAGTGTCCTGATAATCTATTCTTGAGTTGTTTGGACAAACTCATCTTACCTCTACTAAAGTACTATGTGATGCCTCCCTTAGTAAAAAGGTTATCTTGGATCCCCAAGGGACATGTCAATGAATCACACTCTCTAGCAGGTCCTATTAAGATGAAATAGTTTCAGTCATGGGCCCAAAAATTAATTTAATGCCTCTCATCAGAGAACCACCCTAACTAATTTTAGAATGGCTCCAGAAATTTTACCACAAGAATATTTTTTGCCATAGTAATTTATGAAGACTATCTATTAAGTCTTGAGGGTTAATAATCTGCATTAGTGAAAGATGTGATAAAATCAGAGAACCTGGAGATCTTACCTATATTTTATTAAACTCTTAGAAACTTTATGATCTCCCTAAGGGGCAGAAGAAGAGTGCTAAGGGATTAGAAGGTGAAACCAAAATTTTCCTGCTAATTACATAAAACTAGTAGACAGGGACCCAGGAAGATCATCTCTGCTTCATAAACTTTTGTTTCATGTTACTTTGCAGCAGAATAATCTCTTTGGCACCCCTTGAGAAAAGAGATGAAGAAAGAAAGAAGAAAAGGAAGGAAGGAAGGAAGGAAGGAAGGAAGGAAGGAAGGAAGGAAGGAAGGAAGACAGGAAGACTCAACTGGTCAGTTCCAGTTTGATCTCCAGTGAGTAGCTCCTTTTCTACTCACAACGACTGCTGTTTGTCCTTCATTCTCAAAAAGGACCATCACATCAGGAAAGTGATGCCATAACATGCAAGTGAATTAACAACTGGGAAAATCTCTGCAGGAACCAGTTATCTTCCAAATTCTACCAAACTCAGGAAAGAAAATTGGTCTCTCCCTCTTGATCTTGGCTTGAGTGGGATTTGTGGGGGGATATTATTATATCCTGCTATACCAGAGCAGGAGAATTTTAAATGCTCTTTCTTCAGATTTAGAATTGATGTCATCTCAAATGAATTAGATGAGTCCAAAAATAAGACTACAATTAAGACAATTATTGACAAGGAGTATTAACAGAAAAATGGCACCAGTCTAGTATTGCCATCCTTTGATTAAGCAAGATTCAGGGCAATGAATTGGTGACTTTTTAAGGTAAAGCCATGTAATCTTTATCCCAAGCTCCCCCTATCCCCAATCCCCCCCCCAAAAAAAACCTTGAGCCAACACAAACTGAGCTTGATCCTGAGATTAATCCAAAAAAGGTCAATTTCTCTCTTTGGTTCATTGTCCCACCTCAGAGTCTTACTCTAGGAAAACCTCCAAAGTTAGGCATAGCTCATGTCTAGCTTTCTCCACCAAAAAATAATGTGAATAATAGAGTGTCTGACTCTTACACATGAACTCAACCTATAATGTGGGGGAAAAAACTTCTAACAAAAGTAAAAGTTAGTGTAATTTAAAGAGTTTTGAGGTTATGAAAGTGTTTTACAAATGGTATCCCATTTTGTTCTCACAGTAACCCTGGGAGGTAGGTATCCCTGTTTTAGAGATGAGGAAACTAAGGCAAACAGAAGTTAAATGATTTGCCTAGGGCCATACAGCTAGTAGGGCAGCTAGGTGGTACACTGAATAGAGTGCCAGGCCTGGAGTTAGGAAGATTCCTCCTTCTGAGTTAAAATTCTGTCTTAGACACTTACCAGCTGTGTGACTGAGCAATTCACTTAACACTGTTTGCCTCAGTTCCTCATCTCTAAAATGAACCGGAGAAGGAAATGGCAGACCACTCCGGTATCTTTGCCAAGAAAATCCCAAATGGAGTCACAAAGAGTCAGATGAGACATAAACAACTGAATAAAAACACACCTCTAGTAAGTGTCTGAGGCCAGATTCAAACTGAGGTCTTTTTGACTCTAGGACCAGAATTATATTCAATGTGTCATCTAGCTTTCCCCACCAAACTATCCATCCCCATAGGAAATGGATAAAATGCAAAGAAATCACAGGAGTCCATGAGCAGATACATAAACAAAGTATTCAGGGCATTCATCCATCCCTCAATCATAGAACTGAACATGGGACTCCTATCAAGTCTGTCTTTCTCACAAAGTCCTGCAGAGTCTCTACAAGACTCACAGTAGAACTTTGTGTGTTAGCTCCCTTCTAGAAGGTCAATACACTTTAAGAGTTTCTGAACAAGCAATACCCTTTTTCTAAGATTTGTATTATCTGAGCAACTGATTTTTTTTTTTGCTCTCAAAGTAAGCTGTTGTACAGGAAATCTGTGAACTATCTTCTTTTTTCTCTAATAAGCATGCTGCATCAGGAAATCCCAAGAGACATTTATGTTCAACAACAATGTCCATTATGCTGTCATATTGCTTAACAAGTACATATCTACATCTCTCATATTTCCACTTCTGATCCTGGTGAGGGGTTACAGAGAAAAGATAGGAACACACAAACACACACACACACACACACACACACTCCTTACTTTACTCCAGGAGAAAAAGAGGTAAAGTTGTCCTGAAAATTTAAAGTAGGGGGTATCTAGGTGGCACAGTAGATAGACTTCTAGAATTAGAGTCAGAAACACCTGAATTCAAATGTGGCATCAGATATTCCTTAGCTGTGTGACCCTGGGCAAGTTGCTTATCCTCTATCTGCCTCTGTTTCCTCGTCTGTAAAATGGGGATAATAATAGCACCTACCTTCCAGGATGATCCTATGGATCAAATGAGAAAAAAATGTAAAAACATTCTGTAAATCTTAAAATGCCATTTAAATGCTAGATTTTATTAATAGATTTTATTAATAGGTTGAGTTGGCTCTCTCACCGTGGTTAGCCCATTGGTACAAGAGGCTGGTTTTCAGTTGCTTTATGAGGAAGTAGCTCCAGTCTCTGGAACTCTGAAATAATCAATAAGGGACAAATGGAAATGTTCATATTCTGTTCCTTTAATCTCATGAGATTGATTTAGGAACCTCTTCATGTGAATTAATGACCTAATCACTCCCACACCTTTCAACCACATTATGAATTATTAGTCATTTTCCTAGAGGTAGGTAGAACTGAGAATTTTTAAGGCTCTATTAAAGTTTTAATGTCATTTCTCCTCAAATCAATTTATTCTCAATTTACTCCCACAGACATTTATTAAACACCTTCTAAAGATAATTTTGTTGTTGTGCTGTCATTTCAGTTGTATCTGACTCTGTAACCCCATTTGGGGTTTCCTTGGTAAAGATATTGGTGTAATTTAACATTTCCTTCCTGGTTCATTTCATAGATAAAAAAAAAAAAACTGAAGCAAACAGGGTTAAGTGACTTACCCAGGGACCCAAAGCTAATAAATGTCTGAGGTTGGATTTGAACTCAGGTGTTCCTGACTCCGAGGCTGGTGCTCTACCCACTGCACCATTTAGCTGCCCCTCTAACGAGGATTGATATGGCACAGTTGAAGAAATAATAAGTAAGGAATCTCAGGTGTTGAATTTAAACCCCAACTTTGCTGTTTACTACCTCTCTGACTTTGGGAAATCACTTAAACTCTCTGAACCTTAGTTTTCTCGTCTAAAATAATGATAGCAATACCAGTGGCAACTGCCTCACTGGGTTGTTATGTAGCTCAAAGTAATGTATCTGCAATAATAAGGCTTCACAAAGTGCTAGGTGATATTGCCTGTTATGAAGATCCACAAGGCTTGTGAAAAGTCAGTGATTTTGTTTCTAGCATAAATGCATAATAAAACAGGAAGGATTCTTAGATAAGCTCTAGGTCTTTGTCTCTACTACACCCCAGCCGATGGTAGCAGAAAGCAGCGAATGGCCTTCTAAGGTCTAAAGACCAACAGATATTAGTAGAAACAAGCTTAGCAACCACAAAATTGACAAATGCTCATCAACGAGTAAATACATGCCTCCCAATGCAGACTGGGTAATGCCTCTCAGAAAAGCAACATAATGGCATCACCAAAGGATAGAAGTAGCTCTGAAGCATTGGAATTGTGAGTTGTACCAGTAGTGTTTACACATTGGACGAATGTATCATGTGTGCCCTCAATGTTCACTGAATACACATATTCTGTACATATGTCTTCCCTGACTGGTGGTGTTATGACCAGTGGAAGTTCATAGACTATATATGCATAATTTTATCTTTTGTCACTTATTCCACTCTGCTATTCCCTAAAAATGTTTTTTTTTCTTTGAACCAGTATGTCCTATGACGGACTGATAAAATGAACACTTTCATTTGAGCTATGATTTTTGAGTAGGTCATAAGCCATAGAGCATATCAAACCTAGGGTACCTTTCTGAAACCTTGCATGATGGGGGAGGGTACTAGGTGCTCTGTTTATGGTTTGTTATCATACTCAGCAAGCACATGATGTCATAGGATCATAAATTTAGGATTGGAAGGGATATTTAAAGTCATCAAGTCCAAATTCCTCATTTCTCAGGTAAGAAAACTGAATTCCAAAAGATTGTTATTCTCCCCAAGCCCCATACAAGTAGTAAATGATAGCATTGGGATGTGTACCCAGGTTCTCTGATTCCAAATCCATCACTTTTCCACTATACGATACTTCCTACTCATTGAGGTTCATACATCAGTCTCCATACTTAAGTAGTTCATTAGGAATACAATGTTTGTATATAACATGCAAGGAGTGAGACCTCAATTCTTGAGATAGCCTTTTACAGCAAGCCTATTCTCTTTGTGGACACCATTCTTTTCAATGAATTATGAAAATGAAAAAAAATATCACCAAATTTATAGAGGGTCAGTTCAAAGTTTAAAATTTTTTTAATTCCCTACTGTATGCAAAGCACTGCACTACATACATTCTGAAGGAAATATTAAATTTAAATAGACATGGTCCCTGCCTTCATGGAGCTTTCCCCCTACTAAGATATAACAAATAGCCACATTTATAAAAGTAAGACACATGGTAAAAAGAATATGAACATTCAATTTTCAGGAAAAGAAATTCAAATCATTGTCATATGGAATGCTCTGAATCACTAATAATAAGAGAAATGCACACAAATACAACTCTGAAGTACCACTACCTTATATCCATCAGATTGGCTAAGATGACAGAAAGGGAAAATAGCAAATGTTGTAGGCAATGGAAAAAAATAGGTGCACTGATGTACTTACTATTGGTGAAGTTGTGAATTGATCCAACAATTTTAGAGAATAATTTAGAACCATGCCCAAATGTCTATAAATCTACATATCCCTTGACCCAGCAATACCAGTACTAGGTTTGAACACCCCAGTAGATTAAAGGAAAAGGATTGATATGTACAAAAATATTTATGCCACTGATTATAATTGAATACCACTGTGCTTTAAGATATGAAGAAATTATTTCAGAAGAACCTGGGAAGACATATGAGCAAAGTGAAATGAGCAGAACTAGGAGACCCTTATATATAGTAACAGCAATGTTTTAAGGACAGATAATGTGACTTAGCTACTCTGATCAATACAATGATCCATGACAATTCCAAAGGACTCATGAAAATTCTATCCACCTCCAGAGAGAGAACCAATGAACTCTGAGTGCATATCAAAGCATATTTTTTCACCATTTTAATTTTTCTTACTTTTTTCTAACTTGGCTAATATAAAAATATATTTTGCATTACTTTATTTGTATAATGAGTATTGTATTTCTTGCCTTCTCAATAAGTTGAGGAGGGGGTCAAGGGAGAGAGAGAAATCAGAAATGAAAATTTCAGAATTAAATGTAATTGGGGAATATTTAACAAAATAGATAAAAATATTTAAAATTTAATTTCTAGCGCTTTAAAAATGAAAATAAATGATATGATATTAGATGTATGACAATATACATATGATATGATAATAGATTATATATAGATATATCTATATTATAGAATATAAAATAATACAGTTTTATTGGAATGGTGGGGGGATACTGAGGAGATGAGGTAAGGCTTCAAGAATGAGGTAGCAAGGAATTTAGAGGCAATCAACTAGGTGGTATAGTGAATAGAGAGCACTGGGCATGTAGTTAGAAAGACCTAAGTTCAAATCCTACCTCTGATCCTTACTAGTATCTTGGCAAGTCACTGAGCCTCAGTTTTCCTCATCTGTAAAAGGTAGATAATAGCACCTACTTCACAGAGTTGTTGTAAGGATAAAATAGGATTTGTAAAGAATTTTGCAAACCTTAAAGTGCTACATAAATGCTAACTATTATTATTTACAGAAAAGGCAGGAATTCAAGTGGAGACATTCTAGGGAACAAGAATTTTAAAAGGTGCAAAGGCAAGAAAGTAGATTTAGATGAGTATTAAATAGTCCCCTTTGTTGGGCTATAGTGAGTAATCTAAGACTGGCAAGGTAGGATGGCACCACATTGCAGATGGTTTTGAATATAATACAAAGGAGTTTGAGCTATTCTCCAAAAGAATGGGCAGCCACCGAAGACTTTTCCCAGAGGAATGACATGACCAGATCCGTGCAAATGAAAGACCAATATGTGGTAGTGGTGGATAGCACAATGAGATGCTAGATATAGTACTAGATGAGACCTTAGAAGTCACCTAAGTAAAGCCCTCATTTGATAGTTGAAGAAATTCAGGAAGACAGAGGTTAAGTGATTTACCTGAAATTACAGAAGGTAGTAAGGGGCAAAGCCAGGATTTGAAAGCAAATCTTGACTCCAAAGCCAGTAATTTTTCCGCTATACCGTGCATCATCCTGAATGGATAGATTACGCAGGTGAGGGAGAAGAGATGCAAGAAAGAGCATTAGGGGCTATTGCAAAAGTCTAGGTGGCTAGCAATGAGAGCCTGTGGTAGAGAACAAGTGGTAGGAAGGGGTAGTAGAAAGATCCCTGGTGACCAGGATTCAAATCCTGTCTCTTACTTAGCTGTGTAACCATGGGTTACTTTTAACCTCTCTGAGCTTCTGCTTTCTCAGCTAGGAATTACAGATGACAACAATACTTGCATTACCTGCTTCACAGCACTGTTGATTGTAAAAATTAAAGTGATATACAATGTAGGTAATTATTAGAATAGAGGTAAAGAAAATAGAAGAAGGAGAATGTAAGTTATTTCTAGGGTGAAGGTAACAATAATAGAGAAGAGGGGATGAATATCTGAGAGAATAACAATCACAGCCCATATTGATGTTTTAAGATTGACATAAACATTTTCTTCCCATGGATCAACTCTCCTCAGTGACACTGACCACTGACAGGAGATCCCCTCAATAAAAATAATCACCCGTACCCCTTAATGCCACCACTATCAGAGGGTACTTCCTCTAGACCCCTGATGAGATCACTGAGGACAGAAAGCAGTTCATTCCTCTACACCGATTTTTAAGGAGGCAGAAGTATCTAAGATATTAATGATAACTTAATTAGCCCCATCCAGCCTTTTTCTATTTGGAGAGTAGGGAGGGGATGATCTGTTGCCTGTGACTTGGCCAACTTATTCACACTCACTTCCAAGAAGGAAGATAGAATGTGGCCAGCCCATACTGCAGCTCTACCAATCAGGGAAAGAAAAGCATTGGGGAAAACCCCAGCAAAGCAACATGTTCCAAGTTTGGTTTTTTTTTTTTACTTTTATTGAAATGATAGAAATTTACAAAGTTCTCTATCTAAAATTATCTAAGCAAATTGATCAAACTTATGAATCCAAAAGAACATTTATACGATTGTGTTCTGCAAATCCTAGCCTCACACATGCATTAACATTTATTTGTCCTGGAGACAGCTTTAGCAACCCCTCCTCGGCATAAATTATAAATGTTGTATTGCTTTAAAGCCTTTTTAGCTTTAGTGCAATATTTCTTTTCTTTAAAAATGCAACAGATCAGAAATGATTAGGAAATACCATTTGTGGCTTTACAGAGAGAAAATGATGTTGCTAAAGGAATTCACATATGTTCACTACAGAAGGGGAAAACGCAGAGCTTCGGGGAATGAAGAGGCCAGGACAACCCTAGTGAAACTCACCAGGAGACCATATAATGAGCAATGAAAATCAATAATAAATGAAGGTGTGATGCAGAAATGAATAGTGTACATTCTCTAAAGAAGCCATAAGCTCCTCTGTTCGATCAGACTCTAGTGCTTCAACTCATTTATTGGGGATGGCAGGTACACAAGACTGGGACCTGGGAGTGAAGTGATCAGCCTAGTGTCTAAATCACACAAGTATTCAAGATGCAAACCAACACAATTTTAGAGCTATGGATTACATCTGAAAAAAAGGGAAAACTAGAAAGTTTAACCAGACACACACAGCATCTTCTGCCCTTTCATTATTTCTTGCAATGGCAAGAATTGCCAGAGATGTGGCAGAGCTGAACACAATTTGTACCAGGGGAGACTTAGGTCTACCACCTATTGGCTGCAAGTAATCATGCAATTATTATTTGGTACTTGTAAAGAACTTTGTGTTTCTCAGTTAATTAATACAAGTTAGCAATTGAACACCCACCTACATTCAAAGAACTTAGAAATGGAATGTATACCCCTTGGGCTAGATTGGTGGTATTGTGCCTAGCTCCCTTCACGTTTCCTTCCTAATCAAGATGCAGCTTGAACTGAGTTATATTTTAACATCAAATCTGCAGTTAATCTATGTTGTGTCAAATATACATGTTTGGGGGACTATATATTTTGACCACTTAGGTTGCCACTCTGGGGACCTTAAAATGGCACAGGAATATGTAGCTAGGGTTCATTTCAAAGTACATGAATTGTGACAAAATGGTGAATTAAGAAATATTTTTTCTGATATCATAAGTTGTGCTAAAAGCCCCTTTCCCTTAATTACCACTAACTTCCCTATATCTCCTCTATTCCAATTTGGATCTTTTAAAATACAGCTTGATCTAAACCCTCTTGGCATCAAAGTAGAGTCTAGAGGTTGTTAAGGTAAACAGCTTGCCAAGATGTGATACACAGAGGAATACAAGAAGGACGTTTTTTATATTTTTAATGCCAAAAAATTCTGTTCTCATAGCAAAGAGAGTCAGTATGTAATAAGTCAAGTTGCATGTTACAGTAAAGACTCAAAGCCTTTGCTTGACAGAGATGGGGTGATATCCAAATGAAGAGGAGTGTAACTTTCAAATACTGCCAAGGGCACATAAATACCTGATCCTGGTTCACACTTGGCAGTCTTTATCACTGTCAAAGGACTTTCAGCTAATAAAGAGGCACTTTAATTAATCACCTACCAAATATAAGCTTTGAAGAATTATTTTCTATTTATACAATCACTTAATAAAACTCAAATAGAATTTTTTAATCAATCCATAAGCACTGATTAAGTACCTACTAAGTGCCAAGTACTGAGGCAAATAAAGGCAAAAGGCAGCACCTAACTTTCAAGGAATACACACTCTAATGATGGAGAAAGCATGTAAACAACT
Source organism: Petaurus breviceps papuanus (assembly GCF_028583685.1). NCBI lineage: Eukaryota > Metazoa > Chordata > Mammalia > Diprotodontia > Petauridae > Petaurus > Petaurus breviceps. The sequence goes on along the minus strand of NW_027186304.1, from coordinate 32,141,841 downwards.
ATGGACAAATAAGATATGTTGAGTATATAAGATATATATATAAAACATAATATAAATTGGAGATAATCAATGGAGGGAAGAAAGATACTAGAATTAAAGGAGATCAGGAAAAGTTTCTCATAGAAGATGGGATTTAACTTCAACTTTAAGCAAGTCAAGAAAGCCAGGAGGTGAACATGAGGAAGGAGAATATTCCAGCCAGAGCAAAGGCCAGTGAAAACGACCAGAGTTCGGAGATGGAAAGCCTTGTTTGAGAAACACCAAGGAGGCCATTATCTATAAATCGTATAGTAAATGAAAGAGTTTAATGTATAAGAATACCAGAAAGGCAGGAGGAGGCCATATTGTGAATGTCTTTGAATGCTAAAGAAAAGATTTTATATTTGATGGAGGAAGTGATAGGGGCCACAGGGGTTTATTAACTGGTGGGGTGGGAGGTGGGGATTGATATGGTCTGATCTGCACTTTAGGAAGTTTAACTTGGTAGGTATGATGGACTACATAGAGTAAGGAGAAATTTGAGACAGGGAGACTAACCATTAGGCCACTGCAATACTTAAGGCCTGAGGTGATAAGAGCCTGCACTGGGGTGGTAGTAGTGTCATAGGAGAGAAGGGACACGTGCAAGAGATATTATAAAGGTAAAGTCAGCAGGACTCAGTAACAGATTGAATATGGGAGGTGAAAGAGAATGAGGAATCAGGATGATACCCAGGTTGTGAGCCTGGGTGACTGGGTAATTTATAATAGGTTAATTTGGAAATGGGAGAATGTGGATAGAAAGATGAGTTCAGTTTTTGACATGAGTTTCAGATGTCTATTAGACATCCAATTCGAAATGACTAATAGGCAGTTAGAGATGTGAGTCTACATGCAGGGATGGGGAACCTGTGGCCTTGAGACCACATATGGCCTTCTAGGTCCTTGGGTGGGGCCTTTTGACTGAGTCCAAATTTTACAAATTAAGTCCTTTTATTAAGGGGGTTTGTCCTGTGAAGCTTGGATTCCATCAAAGGGCCACACTTGAGAACACAGAGGGCCACATGTGGACTCAAGGCTACAGGTTCCCCAGCCCTGAATAGGAGAGAAGTTAGGCCTATGTAAGTGGTTCTGAGAATCATCAGTGCAGAGATAACTGAAACCATGAGATTACCAAGTGAAAAAATGTGGAGACAGAGAGAAGGGAGGAACAGGACAGAACATACACAGAGAGCATGCACCGAACGACAGTCTCACAAAAGAGAATGACCAGACAGGGAGTAGGGAAGCTAGTATAGAGCAGTATAATGGAAACATAGAGAGGACTCAGTATTGACGAGGAGAAGGAGGTCGATGATGCCGAAGAACACAAAGAAGGATGAAGGATAGTGATTAAAAAGAGACAATTAAATTTGGCAGCTAAATGATCCTTAGTTATCTTAGAGAAAGCAGTTTCAGCTGAATGATAAAATTAGAAGCCAGACTGCAGAAAATTAAAAAGGGAGTGAGAAAAAAGGGGCAGAATAGATTGTAGAGAGTTTTATCAATGTTTGACCACAGAAGAGAAGACAGATATAGAGTGACAGCTAGCAGGGATGGCTGGATCAAGTGATTCCATATTTTTAAGGATGGGGCATAGAGGTGGGATATGCTTGTAGGAAGTACGGAAGCACCCGTTATACACAGAGAGGTTAAAAATAAATGAGAGAGAGAGAGTAAATGACAGGGGTAGGGGCAACCTGCTAAGTAAGAAAGGATGGAATGGGATCACTTGTGCATATAGAGGGATTTGCTTTGGGAAGGAGAAGGGCTACCTTTTCATGTGAGACAAGGGCAGAAGGCATCTATGTGACATGAGATGAAGAGGGGGTAGGGAGAAGAGGAAATATTAAGCAAATGACCTCAATTTTTCTAGTAAAATATGAGGCAATGTTCTCAGCTGAAAGGATGGGTGTAGGAGGAACCATGAGGAGTTTGAAGATGAATGAAAAGGTTTGGAAGAACTATATGGTGAATAGGGATGAGTAAATAGGTAGGAAAGGAATGCCTTGAAGTAGTGAGAACCCAGTTGAGGTTATGTAACATCCATTTGTATTGGACCCAGTCAGTAGTTTCATGATTTTCTCCAGCCTCATTCAAATCCAATCTCTACCAAAGTTATAAAGAAAAGTTAGGAGGCTCAGTTAATAGTCTTAGACTTGCAGACAAGAAGACCTGAGTTTGAATCCTGCCTCAGAAATTTACTAGCTGTGTAATCCTGGGACAAGTCAGAATTTTTACTTTTTAAGCTAACTTAACTTGTTGCAGCTTCATTTCACCCCTCTGTAAAATGGAGATAATAATAGCCCCTACCTCACAGGGTCGTATCCAGGATCAAATGAGATACCATAGGTAAAGTGTTTCATAAACTTTATATCTCACTAAGTAAATACTAGCTATAATTAATAAATAATATATAAATATATTATTATATATTAATATATAAATATAATAAAGTCATTTGTTCCTTCAGATCACAGGTATGCGATTGCTCACATGAAACTTGAATCTATCTACTTTAAAAAAGGGAGAATTTCAAAGGTAAGATTCAGTTTATAGTCTCTAGAAGCATTTGCAAGGAGCATTTTCTGAGTTCTTCCAAAGCTATTGAGGGAAAAGTGGACTGGGGGGAAAATGGGCAGGGTAAGCCATAAGATGGGCCGTTTGTGACTGTGAGTCACAGTTTTGTGACCAAGGGCTTTCTTGTTAACATTTAGCCAACTAGAAATTAATCAAGAACCCAATTAACCCAATTAATCAGAAATATTCTACTTATTTAGTGAATTCAGTTCATCAAAGTTTTCAATATATTCTGTCCTTAATCTTAGCTTTGTAGATCACATGGGTTAGGGTTTTAAAGCTTCAGTTTCTGAAAACAAATAGCATTTTCCTTGATGAGGAATAAAAGAATGATATAAAGAGATTTATAAGAATGTCATTTACCAACTTAGGTGAGACCATTTAAAAGAAGATGAAAGCAAAGTCAGGGAACAGAATCCAGAGGTATAAGAGCAGTATACAAGTTACTAAGGCTCCAAAAAAGTTAAGGTTGTTTAGGTGGATGAAACAATGTAATCAAAGGAGCTGTTAGCTATCTTTCTTGCAAATTTAATAAGTATTAAATTAGGATGCATTTAATAATAAATTTGGAACTGGTTAAAAACCTATATCCAGAATAGTTGTTCATATGTAATATGCAATTACTCAGACTCTTGTCTAAGGGGCAGATTTATAAAACTTGGCCTGCAATTGTATTAATTCCTCATTTGGACACATATTTCTAGAATTACTAATTCCTATGCCTTGTTAAAGCATTCAATTCTCTATGGGTTGAGACTGGAGTTCCCACCTCTGCTCTACAAAAGATTCTCTCCTAGGTAGTACCCTTCATGTAACGCGCAAAAGAACTGCAGAAAATATTATGACTGGGTGAACAGGAGGTGTTGGTGAGAAATAAAGTCAAACCCAGCAAAAGTATTCTCTAACAAATATTTTTTAAAGTGCAACTTCAGCCAGGGGTGGTGGGGTAAAGACTGCCCATTACTCAAGGATTGTTGTCATGGTTGTTTTTTCCTTTCAGCTCTTGCTAATTCAGGGAATAATAATGATTGTAAAACAAACAAGCATAAACTTCTCCACTTGTCCATTTAAGGGTTATCTCTAAGGTCAGAGATTCCCAAACTTATTTGCCCTACTGTCCCCTTTTCAAAACAAATGCACTCTGTAACCCTCTGGAAATCTGTTTTCTTTAATTCTTTAATGTCTTTTTTTTTAATTTGTATCATTTCAAAAATGTAAAATATATTTTTAAATGATGCATCTCAAATTTAATAATTTATTGTAAATGTATTGTTTTTTCTACACTGAAATTTTGATGACACAATATTGCATCATGTAACTATATAGTATCATACTGTAAACAAGTCATTACAAGTATATATTCCTGCCAATGCATGCAGGACTTCCCGATGACATACAACACACTCACCTACCGACACTTGCTTGTTAAGACCTGTTGGCACACGTGACCACTGATCATTTATAACTTGTATTTTGTGTCTTTACTTGGAAAATAATGTAATCACTACAACTTTAACTCCTTACACAACAGATGAAATATGTATGAAGTTTTTTCTTCTCTTCTTTCCTTATGCTTCTACTGCCCCCTTATTTTTATTCAATGCCCCCCCATTGCCCCTGAGGCTACTACCATCCCCCTGGATCATTCCAGTGCCCCCCAGGGGGTGGTATCACCCACTTTGGGAACCTATAGAAGAAGAGAACTACAGATGTGGAAGACACTGGCTGCCATAGGCATTCTATTGCATGGAATAACCACAACCCAACTACTATTTCTCCATTCTCCTCAATTCATTTTAGTTAGTGTTTTACAAAATCCCCTTTATATCTTGTGCCTACCCATTTGAGGTTTATCTCACATTAGCTTTCTCTCTTTCCAAACTAGGAAAACTATAAATACAAAAATACAAATTTATGGCCAGCTAATACCTTACCAAATGTTGTTTCACAGGGTTTAATGTCATCTGGGAACATGACTCCAGTGGAATGCCCCAGGGATCTATACTTAACCTGACCTTAAATTTTACTGTGTTGTAGCCTTATTGACTCTTCCAGGGGGATCAGACCAGTCTTTAGACCCCTAAACAAAAATAACTTACTCAGGATGTACTATACAGATCACAAAATCACAGAAACTCAGAGTCAGAAGAGACTTGAGAGATAATCAGAGTCGGAAGAGACTTGAGAGATAATCTATTTCAGCTTGGGTCAGTCTAACCCAATAAGCATTCTTTAAGTATCTACTTCATGCAAGGCATCCTGCTAAGCACTGGAGATACAAAAACAAAATAAAAAATAGTAATTGACTTCAAGGATTTACAGTCTATTCAGAGTTTACAAGCTGTATACAGATCATTTGAATTGTTTATACAATATCCTCAAAAATGTGTACCTGGACTCTGTTTGAAAAGTTGCAATGATAATTCAGGGAGGTGACCCATTAAATTCTGGATGACTCTAAACATTAACAAGTTTTTCCCTATATTAAGCAGAAATATACCACTATAATTTGTCATGATCATTCCTACTTCTACTTTCTGAGATCAAGCAAAACAAGTTTTCCAAATGACAGCCCTTTGAATACATGAGGATAGCATTCACCTCACGCTTTGCCCCATCTTCTCTTCTTCACCTAATCCTCATATGGCAAGATCTCTGGCCCCCTCAACATTCTGGTTTAACTCCTCTGAATGGACTCTAGTTTATTGATATCTTTCATAAAATATGACACTCAGAACTGGACACATTTTGCAGATATGGTCTACCATGGAAGAGTACACAAAAACTAGCACCTATGGACATTATTTCTTTAGTCTCCTTTGTAAAGACGTTAGCCCTCTACTTTGGAATTTGTGATAGAGGAAAAGAAATCTGGAGGTAGTCTGAAACATAGCATAGATTTGGGTAGAATAGATTTCAGAGGGTCAGTGAAGTGATGGGTAAGATACCACAGAATAAAATTGTACTAAAAAACAACCCAAAAGAGATGTGAAATCTTCAAAAAGAAACTATGAAAATGTAAAGAGTGCTACTCCAAATATCCAGGAAAGGGGAAGCTGTCTAAAGAGGTGGATATGAATACATCAAGGACTCACTGACCTATTTAGTTATCATTTTAAGATGTACAGAAAATGGAAGCAATAATAGGTAGGAAAGATTAGTGCCAGCCAGTATGTCAGAGGTGAAGGAAGCAATACCAACCCTCTCCCACCAACACACACACACACACACACACACACACACCTTCTCCATATAGGAGTAGTGACTGGGAAATCTTAAAAGAAACCACAATGATGCATCTTCCTAGCTCAAGATCACAAATGTGACCCATAGGCCAGTGACTAAGGCTGGAACTAAGGAATAGGCCTCCTAGGCCACGATCTTGAACTCAGCCCTGGGCTAGGGAAGGTGGTGCAGGATCTCCCAGAGTACTGGGACAGCTTACTAAAGCCCCTGGAGCCAAGGTGGTAATGTGGGGTCGTCTACAGTGGAACTAGGCAAATGGAGGTAGAACACACATAAACACAAAGTGTTTGGAGCAGTTATATACTCAACTCAACAGGGAAAAAAGATATTGGAGAGGGGGAAAGGAAAAATAAGAGGGGTAATAAATGCAGTGATGGGTTAGTATGAAGTAAAATAAGCCCCAAACTTATAGAAGGGATTGTGAAGAGAAGTTTAAAAGTAAAGAAAGAAAGAAAAGATATGAAACTAGGGCTAAAATCTGGGTAAGAGGTAGAGGAGAGGAAGCTGATTGCATCCACAGGGCACTGGTGTGGAGAACACTCCTATTCCAAGAACCTCTTCATCTTCATAAAGAGGATGTGGGGGTGGGGGAAGAGAGAAAAGAATGGGACTGAGTGAAATAAGATGCACTTACCTCTAAGATGGAAAAATGTAGCAGAATGGATCAGAAAGCAGAATGTAACATGTTGTTTACAAGAAACGTATTTGAAACAAAGATCCACTTGGAGTTTAAAAAGGTACCAGAGCAAAACCTATTTCAGCTAAATTCAAAAAAGCTGGGCTAGAAATCATCAACTCAGACAAAGGAACATAAGAAATGTCTGGTTAAAAGGCATATAAATAAGCCATAATTGGACTTGTTGTTTATTGGTATTGTTCAGTCATTTTTCCATCATGTCTGATTCTTCGTAAACCCATTTGGGATTTTGTTGGCAAAAAACAATGGAGCAGGTTGCCGTTTCCTTCTCCAGCTCATCTTGTAGATGAAGAAACTAAGGCCACACAACTAGTAAGTGTCTGAGACCAGGTTTTAACTCAAGTCTTTGTGACTCCAGGCCTGGTCTTCTATCACTGTGCCACCCAGATGCCCTCATTTTCCAGTTTGTCAATGGTCAGAGGATATGAACAGGCGGTCTTCAGAGGAAAAAATCTAAGTTGATAGCCTAGAGGAGGCAGAATGAAAAGGGCAGAGGACAGACAGCAACTCAGCCGAACTTTCTCAATATTTTCTTCCAAACGACTTTAAAATAATTCCTCAAATCAAATTTGGGAATAGTAGAGCCAGCAATAGAGAAACACAAATCATTTGTCCATCCTAAGGAGGTTGGTAGAAGAGATCTGGGACACCAGGGAGGCCCAGAGGACAGCCAGTCCCAACAGTGGCAGCAGAAGCAGCTTTGGGAATTCTCGGCTCAAATACAGGAAGAGGGTCAGAAAGAGATTACATGCTACCATTCCCTGGCATTGGATGCAGCTGTCAATGACTGGGAATTTTATCACTCATACATATTTTGTGGGTGCAGTTCCAGGGTGGATGAGAGCACCTGTGGTCAGTTATAAGGGAGCAGGGCCCCTGGTCACAGTTACAAGGTGGAGAGGAGTGCTATAGATTGTGGCTGCAGGGAAACAGGGCTCTTCCTGGAAAGGTGCACAAACCAGGAGAACAGTTACTACACCTCTCCCTGGATCACATCACCTTGTAAGCACCCAAAACTTACAGACCCCCAGAACTAGCTCTGAAAACAACAGTATGGAGAGGTATGAAGCTTGGAACAGTGCCTCCCACACCCAGATAAGCAGAATTCAACTTTAACACCAGAAATACCACTGCTATGTCTATATCTCAAAGAGATCAAAGGAAAAGGAAAAGGATTTATATTACAAAAATACTTATAGCAGCTCTTCTCATTGTGGCAAAGATTTGGAAATTCAGGAAATGCTCATCAGCTGAGGCATGACTGAATGAATTGTGGCATGATTGTGATGGAGTACTATTGAGCTATAAGAAATTATGAGCGTGGTAGTTTCAGAAAAAAGCATGGCAAGACCCACATGAATTGATGCAAAGTGAATTGAGAAGAATCAGATCATCATGCACAATAACAACAATGTTATAATGAGGAACCACTGGATAGACTTGACTATTCTGATAAATACAATGATCTGAGACAATTTCAAATGACTCATAATGAAAAATTCCTATCCACCTCAAGAGAGGGAATTGATGAGTTCTGAGTGCAAAGTGAACTATAATTTTCTCACTTCATTTTTTTTTGCTTTTCAAAAAAATATGACTTACATGGAATTACAGTTTGAATTATTTCACATTTTGCAAAACTAATATTATTTTTTCTTTTCTCGTTGGGTAAGGAGTGGTGGAACAGAGGAAGAGGGAGAGAACTTGGAACTCAAAATTTAAAAAGAAAGGAATGTTTAAAATAAAGAAATAATACATTTAAAAAAAAACTATTTTTGTCAGGAAAACCGCATTGGCAGTTATGGTCCACTGGGTCACAAAGAGTCAGCCACAGCTGAACAGCAATAACAATACTACACATTATCTCATTTGATTGTCACAAGAACCTTATGAGACAATGCTTACATTTTATACATCAGGAAACTGAGGCTCCAAGAGTTTAAATGGCTTTCTCATGGCCAAAGATCTAATAAATGTCTGAGGAACAATTGAAAGTAAAGACTATCCTGAACTCCAAGTCCTTCATTCTATCCACTGAGGCCCTTTCCAATTCTGAAATTGTGACCTTCCAAGCTTTTTTCAACAGTACTAAGTCTAAACTTCTCCCTTTGGCACACAGAGGCCAATTTCTTACCGCTGCACAATCAATACCAGCCCAAAAGCTATTTCTTAACATCTTTAAATAGGTCTGGACAATCTTGCACAGCTGTAGGCTCCATAGCTTTAGGTGTATAGCTATGTTTTTTTTTTTCCCCAGAATCCATAACCCTGAAAGGCATCCCTTGTTTCAAGCCTAGTTGTTGAAATTTCCCTTTCTGTGAGCTAGGGCCCACTTTCCTGATCCAGTAATATGACATTATCAAAGTTTTCTTTAATGGTTAAAGGTCTTAAAATACCTCAAGATCTTAATTCTGAGCAAACAATTATTATTAACTTTATAGATGAACTTAAGAAATGGGTAGAAAATTCAGTCGACTGTGTACTAATGCCGGGACCTTCCCTAGAAAATGTTTTAGGGAATAAATTGCTTACATCAGTATATTTATCTTCATCTAATTTGTCATCAATTGCTAGTCAGAAATCTCTAATATTTGTCCCCTGCTCTCCATTCTTTGTGCCAAATCCTTAGCATGTTTTACGCTAAAAGTCAGTTCCTCTCTCCTCTCTTAATTCTACCAAACTGATTCTATAGACCACTTTTAGACTTTTTTTAATATTTTGATAAAAATTTATTATTTCATCAAAGTCAGTACTTCCTCAATTTTTACAGATCTCAACCTTTATATGCTTTATAAATCTTCTTGATCCTCAGTCAGGACTTTCCAACATTCCTCTACCTAATGCTCTAGAAACCTTTCTTTTAATATTTTGGGCATATCTGTTGTCATCTGATATCTTTCATTCTCTGTACCTAATCATTCCACTTCCTACCCCTTTTCTACTAGCAGTCTAATCTCCCAAAAATACTCAGCAGAGATTGTGTCTCATCTAAATTTTGTATCTCCCCCATAGACTATAACAATAGTCTATCACATAGGTTTTAATGAATTTGTCTTGTATCTGTTGTACTGCTTTTTATCAGTTTAGATCAACAAACA
>NW_027186304.1:32088177-32132102 GCF_028583685.1 Petaurus breviceps papuanus | reverse complement strand
CTCTCTCTCTCTCTCTCTCTCTCTCTCTCTCTCTCTCTCTCATATATACACACACACAGCAGATATATATGTGTGTGTGTGTGCTTGTGCTTGTGTGTGTATGCATATATGCATATATGTATGTAATGTTAATGGGATATAAGGTCTTCCTTGCCCATTAATAAGCCTCACATGGAGCCCATTAAGTGAAGCTTGCTTAGGGGAGACTTGTGTGTAGGAAAGCTTTCATACCTTTTAATAATTTCTAATTTGGCATTGCCACGAGGGTTATGATGTCTTCCAGCTCTTAGAAGTGTATATATACGCTCAGTTGGTATTTTGCTTTGAGGGCTCACTTGTGAGAGGGATCTTGTGATTCCCTGGTCAAGATTCTGAGTGCCCATATATTCAGAGCTCCCCGACTGCTGAGATGTAAAGGCTCTCTCAATCCAGGGATGTATGTAAAATGCATAGCAATATTGCTTTGATTTAGGCAGTCAGAGCCCTGTCTGTTGGTCTTTATTTCTCTGCTTGTATTTTCTCTGAAGTTCAGGGCACTGACTTTTCCCCTAAACTACTGAATGTGATTAAAAAAGATCGTTAACCCCTGTAGCACCAACAGAATATTCACAGAACCAAGTGACTATAAAAAATGCTGGCACAGTTCTGAGTCACAAAATATAACATACTCTCCATACAGAAGACAAAAGCAAAACATTTATTCAAACACCAGAAAGCCAAATGCCAAAACCAGGAAACCAAATACATCATAGCAACAAAGAAGTTAATACACCATAGCACAGCAAGAAGCCATACCATCCTTTAACCTTCCTGCAAACACTCACAAACCTAGCTGTTTCCTTGGGTACACCCTCTCCTCCCTCCAGCTCTAACTGCTCTGACTCCCAGCTTCCTGTGAGCTGCGCTCCACCCTTCAGCAAGCTCCTCCCACTACAGGCTCCATGTGATTACATTCAGCCTATTAGGGATAGGAAAGATCTTCAAATCAGGGAAGATCTTTAAACTCCCTTAGGCTTATTAAGGGGCAAGGAAGATCTTCAAATTACCATTACCATTGCAACCCCTTAAACAGCTATCTTTCCTAGAAAAGCAGATCTAAGAACCTGTGCTAGCATACCATTCTGGGTGTGTCAGTGTGATTTCCATTACAATATACTAAATAAATATATAGTCCATATATAAGTAGGTACTAAGTAAATATGTGGGGGGGTAGCTACATGGCTCAATGTCTTGAGTGCTAGGTCTGGAGTCAGGAGGGCTTATCTTTCTGAGCTCAAATCTATCCACTTATACTTACTAGCTGTGTGACCCTGGGCAAGTTACTTACCCCTGTTTGGCTCAGTTCCTTCATCTGTAAAATGAGCTAGAGAAGAAAATGTCAAAACACTACAGTAGTTTGCCAAAAAAAAAAACCTTAAATGGGGTCCCAGAGAGTCAGATGGCTTAAAAACTACTGAACAGCAATAACAACAATATAAATATAGAGAGAATAAATTTTTTAAAACACAAGGTAGTTGAGGGAAGGAACTAGCAGTTGGTAGAAGCAACTACTGTGTGCTATTTCTATACAGAATAACATAGAATGAGTCCCTATTGCCTATAATCTCAAGTCTAAATTCTTTTGCTTAAGTTTTTAGACTCTACATAATTTTATCTCCATTTTAATTATTACAATATTGACACTATTCCAGTCAGTGCGATCTCTTCAGAATCCCCATACATATGCCATGATATTTCAGTCTCCGTGTCTTTTTTCCTTTCAGGACTGCCTTCCCTTTTGCTCCCTGACTATCCAAATCCTACTTATGGTTCACAGGCTAACATATTTCTTATTGTCCCAAAAGAAGCAGCCTGGTTTAGTAAAGAGAATGCTGAATCTGAAGTCAGGAAGACCTCGATTTGAATCCCGCCACTGACACTTGCTACTTATATGACGATAGTCAAGTAATTTAACCTCTTGTGGCTTCAGTTTTCTCATCTGTAAAGTAGGAATAATGATACTTGTGCACTTTATTCACAAGGTTGTGAAGTTCAAATGAGATCATGTATGTTAAAGTGCTTTCCAAATTTTTAAGTGTGATAAATAAAAGTCTATTTTGGTGATAAGTTGTTATGCCATAATAAGGTGAATACTGTATTTTGATTTTCTGTGAATGTTTTGTCTTAGTTTGCTACTGAATAAATAGAGAGTTTTCTATACTGTGTAATCAGAATCTTGAAAGCTGATCACAGCTGCGGTCCTCTGGAAAGCTGCTCATGCTTGACTTTACATTATGGCATAGTCGGCAGGATTACATGGCCATTTAGATTGAGATTGTAGGGCCAAGGATCCTGGAGAGGTGTAATGTAATGGGAATGGGAATTTGAAGATGTTCCCTGCCTCTTGTATTTGCAATCAAACAAGTACTTAGAACCTTGTTCCAAGTTCATGATTGTGTTAAGTATGAAGACCCAGAACTTGTTAATTCTACAGTGGGATGGACTTGTTGATGTAACAGGAAGGGGCAGAATAGGGAGGAGCTAATACTATATATAAGGAAAAGCCCAAATTGAAAGAGGCCAGAACTGCTGGGAGCAAGCATATGGAGGCTGGGCTGCTACTGTTGGAGAGAAAGAGAACTAAGAACTGAACTGAGAACTGAGAAGAGAAATGATAACTGAGGACTGAACTGAGAATTAAGAAGAACTGAGAAATGAGAAGAGAGGAGAACTGGGAGGAGGCATGGCTGTGGTGTTGGTACTTTGTCTGTTTTGATGTTACTTTGTCAGATTAATCTGCTAATAGATGACAGTGCTATTGTTACAGAAGCCCTTGAAAGAGGATTTTCTTATTGTATGTTTACAGAAATCCTGGTGGAGGGTCTTGCTGATGATTTCAGAGGTTCAGGGACTATCTCAGACTTTGTTGTTGGGTCTGTGTTGATTTCTTGGGCAGAAAGTGAATTGATGAGGATGCTGGCAATGTGCATGAATGTTATTGTGGCTTTGTAAAGCTTTGTCTTCCCAGGAACAGAAAATATGAAGGACTTGAGGTTGACCAGACACTGTGAGCTTCAGTATGGAACAGGAACTGCACAAGAAGCTGGACAAAGAACTGAGAGCTGTATGCCTTTGAACCCAGGTGGCAGTTGGATAGATTCAAGCAGGAGCAGGGAGCATGGAAGAGGAACCGTTGAAGCTGAGAGCCTGCCTCGAGTCAAGATGAAAAGACCTCTCCTTGGGTATTTAATGCAAACTGAGAAGATCATGATTTACTAGCGATGGAGAACTTTGACCTTTACATTTAGATGATTGAGTTAAGGACTTAGTAATTAAGGATGATAGGAAACTAATGTCCAATCAAGAAGAAAGAAGACTTTTTGATTGAAGAGATTAAGACAATGTGACCTAGGGATGGAGAACTTTTTACTTTTGTGTCAATTAAAGAGGCTTGCCTCCTTAAGAATGATTGTTACTAAATGCATGTACTTTGTTTAAAACAATGTGACCACTTTGGTGAAAACTATGTGGCCATTTTAGTGATAAGTTGTCCTTGAAAACTGTTCAGAGCAGCAGTCCTCTGGAAAGCTGCTCGTGCTTAGCTTTACAGGTATGAAACAGGAGCAGAGAGCTACCTACATGTGAATCCAGGCAAGAGTCATGTGAATCTAGGAAAGAGCTGGGAGCAGTCAGCCCATGGAAGAGGAGCCATGGGGCTTGGAAGTCAGCATCTAATTAAGATGAAAGAGGATTTTACTTAGGTACTCTGTATTGACTGATGAGATCATGACTTACTGTGACCTAGAGGTGGATGGTGTTTGTACTTTCTGCTACCCCTTAAGGATGATTCGCTTAAGGATGATTGGAGGCCAGCCTCTAGTTAAGTTGAAAGAAGACTTTCCTTGGACACTTTGTATTGAATGAGGACATTATGATTTACTGTGACCTAGGGGTGGATGTTTAAGTCTATGTAGCCATCTTAGTAATAAGTTGCTATGTTATATTGTTGTGAATGCTGTGCTTTAGTTCTTTCAATGTTTTGCTTTAGTTTATTGCTGAATAGAGAGTTCACTATACTATGCAATCAGATCCTTAAAGTTATTCGCAACAGCAGACCTCAGAGAGCTACTTGTGATTGTCTCTACACTACTCTCCTCTTTCCAAGTATGCTTAAATTAAAATGTGCTCTCCCCTCTACCTTTAGGAAACCTTTTCATCTATAAGGATTTGTTTTCATCCATCCCATTCTATCCCTAGATCTCTTCATTCTCATCTATGTCCCCTATCCCTTTTAGCCCTCTTCAGCAACCCACTAATTAAACCTACTCTTATCTTGGCTATTACATTCCTTAGCCTTGCATTTTCCAGATATTCTTGTGAGAACTTTAATAATAGATTCTTCCATTGGAAAAAGGAAACCATCCTTCATAAGGAGAAAACACAGGTACCATAGAAGAGAACTCACAGGAGGAGTTAGAAGCCAGTGTGAAAATCAAAGCAAAATCTCTTCCTCTTGTCTTTGTGCCTATCTGACTCCTCACACACTCCCCATGTCTTTTTAACTAAATCTTAGAAACAACTTTGCCTGAATTCAAAAGACTCTGTAAAGTTAAAATCTTCCATGCAGAAAAGGCCCCTTGGATGTAACTACAGATGTTTGGCTAAAAAATACAGAGTTTGCTTTCAACTCACCTACACACAAAATCTCAAGAATTCCCCATTTTCCCATTTGCTCTTCCCTTAATCACGAATTGCTCCAATTAGATGACTTCTATTAAGCTTCTAATTTGTGTATGAGCTTCAATATGAAAATTATACTGGGACTACCTTTTCCATATGAGCTTCTCAGTTCTAAAAGCATCTTGAACTGTCTTCTCCTTTTAAAAAGAATGTTTAGAAACCTAATTAGTAGATGCCAATGAGCACAAAAGCACATAGATCAGTTACAAGTATAACTCACTTTATAGAATATGTTTCCCTAAATATTTTTATATAGTGACTCTTTTTCTTTCCCAGGGGCTTTCATTATTTAAAAAAAAAAAAGACACACTTCTCCAAGGGGAAAATATCCTTCAGTCCACAATATAAAAAACTCATACATAAGAATATAATAAATATTTTAGTATCATATATTTATAGGAGTAATGGAAATATATTGATAAGATATTAATACTTAAGTCAGAAAATATGAATATAAAGGTTTTTTAAGTTTGCAATGTTAGCTTAGAAATTTAGTAAAAAACAAAATTCCTTCTCCTTGTTCAAATCTTGACCATTCTTCAAGGCCCAACTCAAACCCCAAGTCTTCCATAAAATCTCCCCAGTCCATTCCAACTCCAATGGATTCTCTCCTGAGTTCCTAAGACATTTGCTGTCTAGGTGATTTACCTGGCAGTGAATTGAGTGGTGCCTTATAATTCATATTGAATAATTTATTTCCTATGTTACTATCATCATTCTTTTAATTTTTATTTGTTTTAATCTCTTGCTTGCCAATTAGATTTTAAGTTTCCTCAGGAAAAAACTGTGTGTTATATGTGTTCATATTCAATTCAATTCAGTAAGCATTTATTAAAGCTTACTGTGTACCAGGTACTGTGGTGGGTGCTCTGGTCTTAAAGACCTAAAAAAAAAGAACAATTTCAGTTCTTAGGGAATTTGTATTTTATTGAGAGGGAAACAAGTATAGATGTAAGTTAAAAGCAAAATATAAAAAGTAAATACAAAGCAATGTCCAGGAATGGCACTAATAACTGGGACCATCAGAAAACACCTCATGTATCAGGTACAAGCTGAGCTTCAAAGAAAGCAAGTTTACTACAAGGTAAAGGAAAGGAGGGCATGCATTCCAGGCACAAGGAACAGCAAAATGCAGAAGATACAGAGGTGCAGTTGTTGAGTACCGAGCATAACAATTAGGTGTCTTGGGCTGGGATGTAGAATGTAAGAATAATCATATATAATAGGTTGAGGCCAGACCATGAAGCCTTTTAAAAAGTTGAAGGCTAAAGTGCTTTTATTTTAGCTTAGAGGGACCCACTAGAACTTCCTGAGCAGGGAAATGAGATGGTCAGGTCTATGCTTTAGGGCTATCACTTTGTCAGCTGGGTGGGGTATGAATTAGAGAAGGCAGGCCCTTGAAGCAGAGAGACCAATTAAAAAACTATTGCAATAGAACATTTAAGAGGTGACAAGGGCCTGAAACAAGGACATGTGAGTACAATGTTGTAGATATAGAGATGAAAATGTTTGGCCACTGACTTGATATGAAGATTACAAACTTGACTGAACATAGAGATGGGGGTGCCCTTGACAGAAACAGAAAAAATTCAGAATAAGGGTAGTTTTGAGGGGAAAGATAATGATATATTTTGAACATGTCATGTCTGAGAAGCTTATACTCAATCAATAAACATTTATTAAGCCCCTACTATGTGTCAGGTACTGTGCTAAGTGCTGCGCATAGAATGACTAAGGGCAGTCCTCATTTTCAAGAAGTTTATACTCTAATAGGGGAGGGAAGGGGGTGGATCAACATGAAAAATCTGTATACAAATAAGTTATCTGTCCTGACAATGGTGATGTAGGGACTGGAGAAGAGAAAAAAGACTAGAGACATATTTGATTTGAGAGTCACCTGCTTAGAGATGATAATTGAATACATAGGAGCTGATGAGATCACCAAGAAAGGATGGAGAAAGAGAAAAGAAGGGTCCTAAATGGAGCCTGGGGATCCACCATTAGAAAGTGGTACATGAATAATGAACAAACCAGCACAGGAATAATGTACTTACACATTTTCTAGTATATTCTGGACAGAGGTATAAATTTTAAATGGAAGGGGGTGTTTGGGGATATTAGCCTGTTATTTCATTGATATGAGGAACTTCCTGATATGGCAACTCCCTTCACCAATGTTGAACAGCCAATAACCTATAACTTCCAGTCTCAGAGAGTTACCTGAGGCACTGAGAATTTAAGTGACTTGTGCAAGGTCTAGTATATGTCACAGCTAGTATGTGTCACAGACAAAACTCAAAATCAGATTTTCTTGATTCTGAGGCTGGTTCTTTCCGTTACACTATGCGGTCTCTCATTCAGAGCAGATACTTGATAAAAATGTAAGTTGATGTAACTGTTAAGTCAGTCAGGTTCTACCAAACTCCCCTCCCACTATTCTACATAGAACTGGGCACCCAGCTATCTTTTTTTGACTGCTTATGCCATTTCTCTGTTGCCTAGGGGAATGATTCAACCTTTAAATGTAAATTGATTGATTTCATATGGAAAAGAGGGATACAGCAATGATTATAATTCCAAATGCAGAAGCAACTGAATAAGCAGGAAAACTCATTTACTGGAACACAATCATTGGTAAATGAAACCATGGCCAAGCTTGCTGAGCTGAAAACAACAGCTCAGCAAACTTGGAGCTACTCCAAATTGTCTTCAATTCTAGCCCACACCCCACTTTATAATGCTTATTTTTCTGCACAATGAGATCTATCTGGCTGGGTACCTTACCCACATATATACATTCTTATTGCCTCATACAGTTTTTAAAACTTGACTCACTAGACATAAGGTGAGTTTTTCACGGTCAGGTAGTATCTAATTTTAGACATGATTACATTTGCTTTAAAGAACTATGGCATTAGTAGCTGTGCTTCCAGAGAAGCTGTCTTATGCTGCTCTCTATTAAAGCAAGGGTCATTATTCTTGCCCAAACACTAAAGCACAGCCTCCAATTACCACCTGTTCTCTCAGGGTGATACCCCACTTCTGTCCCAGGTAATAGAGCCCCATCAGTGTATCTGGAGACACCATAGCCTCAGGTTAGAGATAACTTTCAGCATAAAATACACAGACCAAGCAGGGGATGCAATTCCATGTTGCTTTTCCTAAAGAATAATGAGATCATTGGCCAACAAAAGCAGGGAAGCAGACTTAGCAATAGTGACTGAGGAGTCAAAAGTTGTACAAGAGTACTGTAGCAAAAGAAAATGCCTACCTCCATAGTAGAAACCCTAGTATCTTCAAGACAGCTCAGGCACCACCTTCTCATGAAACCTTCTCTGGTTTCCCTATGCCTCTCATTTCACATCTATTTTGTACCTTTTTGTCTGTGGCTGTAAATGTACATGTTGTCTATCCCATAAAGTCCTTCAAGACAAGGATTTATTCATTTTTGTCTTTGTAACTCTATTGCCTGACACATACGAGGTGCTTAATAAATGGTAATCATTTAACACAGTACCTGGAACATAGTAAGTGCTTAATAGATGTTTAATGATTGATCAAATGATGGATATTTCTAGACTAAATGTTATAATAAACACCATAAATTGCAAAACACCTATCAATATCCTGGAGAAATCCTATTTATTTTTAGTTCTCGACTGGGTGCTTATTACGATCCAATCTGTAGAATACGTTGGAGACATTTTCCTTCTGTCTGCTACTTCCTGTCCACGGGCCTCATTTCCTGTTCAACAGTTTCTGCCAGAATGTAACTGAGTACAGGAAACTGCTGGAGTCAATAATAAGTAAGGTCATGCCATCAGACATGGATAGTGAAAAATTGGCAGGTTTTTCCAGCTAAAGCATTCACTTCCTTAGAGAGGGGATAGAGAGTTTCTTTGTCACAAAAGCTAGAAGTTGACGTTGAGAAATCCAAGTAATGACTTTAACAGGTTGTGACTTCCTGATCCCCAGACTAACCTCCTTGCATCCCACAACAGAAAGCATGCCCTCAGGGTTTCCACTTTTCCATTTCCAGACCTTTGACCCTGCCCCTTCTCCCCTTTAATTCTGAAACCATGATCAGATCAAGTCTGACACTGTTCTTGAATGGGGTGTATCTATCTGCTGCCTCACTCACAATCCCGGCAACTTACAGACCAAAGCCCCATCGTTGGCCACTACTCCTGTATGTTGCTCCTCCATTAGAATTTAAGATTCTTGAAAGTCAGGACTGTCTTTTCTTTTATATTTGTATCTTGCAGCAGGTAGGTGATCTGATGGATAGATAGATTGCTGGACCTGGAATCAGGAAGACCTGAGTTCAAATTGTGTCTGAGACTCTTAATAAATGTGTGACTTTGGGCAAGTTACTCAACTTCTGTTTGCCTAAGTTTTCTCAACTGTAATAGCACCTATCTCCCTGAGCTTTCTTTAAGAATCAAATTTGTTGTAAAGTGCTTAGCACAACACTTGACACATGGTTGGTTGGTTGGTTACCATCCTTTGCTCTGGAAGAGGACTAAAATTACATCACTATGTTGGGGTCAAGATATGGCAGGGGCGGCCAGGTGGTGCAGTGAGTAAGAGCACCGGCCCCAGAGTCGGGAGACCTGAGATCGGTCCTGGCCTCAGGTACTTAACACCCACACAAAATAACTAGCCATGTAACCTTAAGCAAGTTACTTAACCCCAATTGCTTAGGGGTGGCCAGGTGGCACACTGAGTAGGACCATCAGCCCCGGAGTCGGGAGACCTGGGATCAGTTCCAGCCTCAGATTCTCGGCACCCACACAAAAATAACTAGCCGTATATCCTTGAGCAAGTTGCTTAACACAAATTGCTTTAAAAAAAAAGATATGGCAAATCCAACTGTGCCTGATCAGACCAGTATGAGCTCAGAAGGCTATATTACAGGAGAGGCACAAATAGTCCATATAGACATTTGGAGTACTGCTGTCTCTAAATTTGCGTATCTCATATTTCCTTTGAGCTAATGCAATTCTATTTTGATCATTGAGCACAGTGCCTTCTTTGATGTGGGTGGGCATGTTATGCTGGGCCAGTGTCTCCCATGTCTCACAATCTATTCTAAAGGTCTTCAGAGAGACCTTGAGAACTTCCTTCTAATGCTTCTTCTGACCTCCATATGAGTCCTTCCCTTGTGTGAGTTCTCCATGAAAGTCTTTTAGGCAAACATACTTTTGGCATTCAAACAATGTGGCCGGCCTATCATAGTTGTGCTCTCTGCAGTGGAGTTAGAATGCTTGGCAATTTAGTTCAGGAAAGGACCTCAGTGTCTAACACCTTACCCTGCCAGCTGATCTTCAGAATCTTCCTAAGACAATTTAAGTGAAAGTGATAAGCGTTGGCCCCAGAGTCAGGAGGACCTGAGTTCGGTTCCGGCCCCAGACACTTAACACCCACAAAAAAAAAAAAGAGTGATTTGGCTTCCTGGCCAGGTGCTGGTATACTGTCCAGGTTTCTCAGGCATACAACAATGAGGTTAACACAATGGTTCTGTAGACCTTCAGTTCAGTAAGCAGTCATATATCTTCTCTCCCATTCTTTCCTTCAGATCCTCCCAAGCACCGAGTTAGCTCTGACAATGTGTATATGTCAACCTCATCTGCCAAGGTAAGTGAACTTATTCATAGCATTCAAAATTTCTCTCTTTGCTGCAACCAATGGTTCCACATATGGATGGTGTGGTGCTGGTTGTGGAGAACCTCTGTTTTATTGGTGTTGATTGTTACGCTAAAATTAGCACAAGTAACAGAGAATCTATCTATACTTTGTTGCATCTTAGCCTCAGAGGTAGCATTGAGTGCATAACAATCTGTGACCAAAAAGTCACACACCAACTCTCTCCCTCCACTTTAGTCTTGATTTGTAGCCTTTTCAAGTTCAATACCATGCTAGCTATAGTTATTAGTATTTCTAATACTTAGCATAGTATTTGCCACATAGTAAGTACTTAATAAATGTTGGGGGGGGTTCCTTTACTTCATTCATTTGTGGCAGTGGAACAATAAAAGTCCATAATTGGGACAGAAGGATAAAACAATGAGGCAATATGGTATAGCAGAAAGAGCACTGGATTTGAAGTCAAAGAAATTTGGTTCAAATTCCAACATGGCCACTGTGGAACTTTGGTTAAGTCACCGTATTCTTCTGTGCTTCAGTTTACTCCTCTACAAAATGAGGTGGGTAGACTAGATGGGTTCTGAAATTGAAAAGAGCAGAGGGAAGGTTATGGGGGGAGAACAAATGCTGAGTATGAGGCAAAACAGAACAAAGTATACCCCATGAACCAGGCCAGGCTTAGGATTAGAGAAGCTAACTGGGTGTTGAGCACAGACCCAGCCAAAAGTGGAAGATTTAGCTAAAATTTCAATGACTTCTGTCAGTGGGGGGAATTTTGTTGAGTTCCTTCTTTTAGTGGGTAGGTCAGCTCTAAACTGTAAGAATGCAGCCTGCAATGTAGAGAAAGGAAAGGCCCTTCTATTTTAAAATGCTCCACTTGCATGAGAGAACACTTTAACCATTAGGACAGCAGTTTCATCTGCTTTGATCCAAAAAGCCTCCATGTCAGATCTAGGAAACAGTGCTATATTCTCAGAGTAGATAGGGATTCACAAAAGGATAGGTAAGACTTTTTCAAAGTCCTTTGGTTTTTCACCTTGTTTCTTGAGATCAGTCAGAGGTGTCACTCATAGGGCCTAAGACCCTTCCATGCCCTTCCTTAGTTTGTTAGAATCAACACTAGAAGTCAGGTAGGAGAAAGAGGACTTGGGAATCAAATCAGTCAATTTTTAATACATGTCTAAAGGAGAAATGAAATTGAAACTCTTGTAAATCCATTAGTAGATCTAAAAGTCATAATAATTTAATATTCTCTTTGCTATTAACTTTTTGTTAAGTCTTCATGGGAATACTTGTCTGTGATGTAAATAAGCGTAAACAAGCAAGTATGCTACACACAGATGTCTGTGTTCTACTAGCTGAATGATATAGGAAACAGTCATTTGACACTAGTAAACACGAGTGAGAAAAAGGTAAATTTTGCAGGTTGATGAAGGTTTTGACTTCTTTGAAGATTTTTTCCACCTGCTATAATAGTTTTCATCTTTTAAATTAAATCCCTCCATATCCATTATAAATTTGTCTGTTAGCCTGACTTTGCTCACTCTCTACCTCATGCGGAAACTTGACATGTAAAATAAGATACCTAGAACAGAACTTAGGTGTCATCTAATCCAATAGCCTCATTTTACAGATGAGGAAGGTGAGAAGCAGAAAAGTTCTTGTCAAAAGTCACTCAGAAAATATTCAGCGGCACCAAGATTTCAAGTCAGATCCTTTGACCTCCAAGTTCAATGCTCTTATCAAAATACCGCAGTTCCTGGTATCATAATTAGTTCCCATGTAATGCAATTAAAAACATCCTACAAGTGAAATAGAAAATACTTTGACATTCACTTGGACCAATACAAAACTGGCTAGCTGAAAATCTCTCATTTCCAAAGACAAGTCTTCTATATGACACACCAAGTATTTACTCAATACTTATGTGCCTAGAACTGTGCTGGGCATGTACAGCAGTGTAAGAAATGCATACTATGTGGCCTATGACCTAAAGGAGTTTCTCATTTCACTGGGGAAACAAGACAAAAACAAAATAATTAAAACTCAGACCTTAGATACTTTGAGGCTATTCCTTTCCCTCACAAATATTTCTTTCCTTCTTATCCTATGTAATCCTGGTCTATGCCTTGCTATAAATTATTCAAAAAAGATGCATCTGCTATGCAGAAGACCATCTTCTGGTCTTTTAATATTTTGTGGGGATCAATGTACAGATCTAGTCTTAGACATTATAATGTTTCAATACCACTTTTCACATACAAATCATCACAGATAATATGCTGCAACCTACTTAAATCAACCATATATCTTTCCATTGACCCTTAGGGCATCTACCATTTTTATTCTTCTGATATTGTGGTTTTTCATGAGTCAACCATAGAGTAGGATTGGGAGAATATTGGCATTAAAAAGAGTATGTTGGGGGTGGGGAGTGCGGCTAGGTGGTGCAGTGAATAGAGCACCAGCCCTTGAGTCAGGAGGACTTGAGTTCAAATCTGGTCTAAGATACTAAACACAAAAACTAGCCATGTGACCTTGGGCAAATCACTTAACCCCAATTGCCCTCCAAAAAGCAAAAAAAAAAAATGTATGTTTGTTAGAAAGATCAGTTTGAGGTCATTGAAAACACTCTGTGATGTTCCAGATTTGATTCAGTCCCATTGACTCTTCAATTACACTCCTAGATCATTTTCAACCTATTCATCAACAAGGATTTATTGAATATCCACTGTATGCCAATCACTCTGGTAAAAATTGGAGATATAAAGACAAAAGTGAAACAGTGTCTATCTTCAAGGAGCTTCATTTCGTTGGGAGAAAAAACACATTATGACGATATAAAGTTATGAAAAATGAATACAAAGTAAATTGCTTAGGCTGGAGAGGATATAGCAGCCGGACAAAATTGGGGGAAAAAATCTTGTAGGAGATGGTACCTGAGATGAGATTTGAAGAAAAGATGGGATTCTAATAGATGTGGGGTGAAAACAGTGTACATTTTAGGCACGGGATCATCCTATGCAAAGGTACAAAGACAAGAGATTGCATGTGAGGAACAGTAAGGGAGTGTAATTGCAAAGCATTTGATATAGCCTTAAACATTTTACCCATACAAGGTCTCCTTCATGTGTATTTTAAGATTGCAAGATTCTTGAATGACTATGGAGATAACTTTACTTAATAATGCTCTGAAGAGTCACCTTGAGTGAGGCATAAAAGAGGGAGAATACTGGGGCAGCCAGGTAGCACAGCGAGTAAGAGCACCGGCTCCAGTGTTGAGAAGACCTGGAGATCGAATCCCGGGCTCAGACACTTAGCACCCACCCAGAAACACCTGGCCATGTAACCTTGAGCTTACTTACAAATGACTTAACCCCCATTGCTTAGGGGCAGCCAGCTGGCTCAGCGAGTAAGAGCACCGGCTCCAGTGTCAGGATGATCTGGATCAAATCCGGGCTCAGATACTCAGCACCACACCCAGAGATAACTGGCCGTGTAACCTTGAGCAAGTTACTTAACCCCGATTGCTTTAAAAAAAAATAAAAATAATAAAAAGAGGGAGAATATGCTGTAATGACAAGAAAAGTAGTACTTTGCTCCTTATTTCAGATAATCGAGTGCCTTTGAGACTCACCTTTGATTGTATCAAGTCTTTGGTGGAAAGAGTATACATTGTGTTGCCCTTAATAAGCCTAAGGGAGTTTGTAGATTTTCCCTTCCCTTAATAGGCCTCATGTCATCACATGGAGCCCACAGTGGGGGGAACTTGGAGAAAGAAGAGAACAGGAAGGGTAGAACAGGAAGAAGCAGAGTAGAGAAAAGCTTGAGCACGAGCTGGGACCCAGCAGAACTGAGATCGAGAATGCTTGTGATGTTGGCATTCTCTCTGTTGCTCTGTCTTGTCATTCTGTGTTGGTGTTACTTTTTCAGAGAGATGCATTCTGTCTGTTGAATTGTTAGACAGAAGTACTCTGAATGTTGATTTGTGCTAGTGTCACCTTGTCAGACAGAGGTACTTGGTTGATTTGTGTTGATTTCTCAGACAGAAAGTGAATTGAGATGATAGTGCCAGCAATGTGTGTAAATATTGTTGTTTCCCTGTTGAGCTTTCCTTTTCTAGAAACAGAAACTATGAAGAGCTTGGAGTAGAGCAGTTCCTGTGAGCTGCAATATGGAACAGGACCAGAGAGTTGTCTACCTGTGAATCCAAGCAAGAGCTGGAAGTATGCAAGATGAGTCATGGGTTTTTGAAGTCAGCCATGAGTTAAGATGAAAGGAGACTTTCCTTGGGTACTCAGTGCTGACTGATGATATTGTAATTCACTGTGACATAGGGGTGGATGGCCTTTGTACTTTCTACTACTCGTTAAGGATGACTGGCTTAAGGATGATTGGAAAAATACCAAATGACTGAGTCCCAAAACCAGAAAGTGAAAGCCATCAGAGTAGTTATGAAGTTGGCACAGGTAGATAAAGTAGAAAGCACCCACATTCTCAAGCCTTTAAAAAAGAACAGGCTACCTCAGGCAAAGGTCTTCCTCTCCCCACTCACAGCAACTACTCAGCATCCAGGAAGCGTGTTCCTAGCAGCTCCAGCCCCTGGAAGTCCTCAGCAGAAGTCCTTAGCAGAAATTCTGGCTGGCTCAAAAAGGAGTTCGTGCCTCCACCTCCACCTCAGCACTACCGCTACCACTGCTGCTGCCGCCGCCGCTGTTGCCACCACTGCCAGTAACTGCAGGAACTCTAGCTTGGCTTCCGCTTCCTCTTGTCCCACCCCTTCCTGCTATGTCAGCAAGTCCAATGGGGTATGGAAGATCTTTAAATCCCATAACTCTTACACAGTCCTCAGGAGAGCTGCTCGTGATTGCCTTTACAAGGGGCTAGTTTGGCTATACTATAGACTGAGGGGAGAAGAATCTAATATAATAAACCTGCAGAGGTTTCTTGAAAACACTGCCTTTCCAGTTCTGCCAACTTTCATTTATGGACTATAACAAATATTTATTAAAGTCTTACTATGTGTAAGGCACTGTGCTAGGTGCTAGGGATCCAAAGAAAAAAACAAAAGAAGCCTAGCTCTCAAGGAAGGAAGAAACAGAAAGTGATAAGACCAAACAGAAGACTATTACAGTAGTCAGCTAGAAGAAATGAGGACATTAACTAAGATGGTATCAGTATAAGTAGAGAGACCTATGAGAGGTGCTATAGAGTTACTCTCAACAGGACCTGGCAGCTTATTGGATATGGGGCCAGTGGGGTGAGGATAGGGGGCAGAATAATCAAAAATGATGCATAGGTTATAAACTAGAGTGATTGGGGGGATGGTGGTACCCTCAACCAAAATATGGAAAGAAGATGGAGGGCTTAGGAGGAAGGTGGTAAATTCAATTCGGGGAAGGTTGAATTCAGGCTAGCAATAGGATGACATTTAGATGGAGATGATCAGGAGACAATTAAAGATGGAGGATTTCAGTTTCAAAGAAATAAAGGCTGAATATGTAGATATGGGAGTCATCTGTATAAAGATTGCAATTGAATCTGTGAGAGCTGATAATATTACCAGAGAGAGTATTTTGAGAGAGAGAAGTGAAAAACAGATGATATAGAAAGGTATATTGAGGAATGATCTTTTCTATTGTTTGGGAATCTTCAAATCTTTGTTGTATGTTTAAAATCAGTCCCTAAAAGCCTTTAAAACCACATTATTCCCAGTATGGCTTTCATCTTTACATACTTTGTCAGGTCCAGTTGATTTTTCTGACTTCATCTTGAGAGCCATTGCCTCCTCCTTACTCTAAGGAATGATAACAAGCATTATTATCTTCTCTGTGAAGAAATTGAAATATGTACACTAAGATCTCTTCTAGCTCTAAAATAAAAGTCAGTGGTTCTTGACTGAGGGTGAAAGTGGATGATACAGACAATAAATGCAAAAGAAGTTCAAAGTAGGGGAGTCAACATAAATTTATCTACCTTAATCATTGCTTAGCAATTATCAAGAAATATTTAAAATAATAATTCAGGTTGTGAAGGAAGATGGGTAGATATGAATCAACCACTTCCAGGCCCATTAATAGGGTTTGGTAATAGAGTTTCCGACTAAAAGATAAATTCTATTTCTAATAATAATCACAACCCTCTTAGAAAACCAAGGCTAGCAAAACAGCTTTCATGTCTATTGTCAAAAAATGATCAGATGAAAAGATCAAATATTTTGCAAAGAAACAAAATATTGTGGTGATGGAGGGCTCCAAATATACAGAATCTGTAAAAAAAAAAAAAAATTTCCTACAGAGAAGGTAATGGAAACAAAGAGAGAAAAGGCTATTCTGATTTCATTCTGAGCAACTAGAAGGAGTGGGCAGTGAAATAGAAGTGACTGGAACTTTGTGAGAATTTCAGTATTCATAAACAAAGTAAAGAAAAAAAAACATACACATATCACACATGTATCTAGACATGAAGAAAGCAGATTTCTTTTAAGACAGGAAAAAAGAAGTATGTTTCCATACGTAGACCTTAAAAGGAAGCATCATTCACTCCGATTCCTGAAAAGGGTGGAGAAGAGTATTACTAAAGGAATGAAATTCTTTTTATAGAATAATGAATAATCCTGGTGAAGAAGAAAGTAAGACTTAAAGGAAAAAGAAGCTGCAAATGGAGCCCTCTACTGAGCTCATGCAGTAAAAGAACACAAAAAAAAAAATAGAAGGGAGGAGCATAAAACAAAGAACAAATACAGGAGAGATAAGAACCTGAATCAAGGAGATGAAATAAATTGAGACTTGCCTTAAAAGAGAGGAAGGGAAGATTAAATTCAACCAAAGCAGAGGGTGCTGGGTATTATTTCATTTTCTTTGATTTTAGATATGTTCAGGACAAAAATATCAGTCAGGAAAGTATGAGTACATTGTTTAGGGGCAAATAAAGTACTGTCAACTGATGGAAGAGAAAGAAAAAATAACCTTTTTTATTGTGTCTACTATGTGCCAGGCATTGTGTTGGGCATTTTACAAACACTATTTCATTCAGAGAGAAGGCAAAACTACTCAACTCATTTTCCACTAAAGAAAGTAATCTTGCAAATAGAAAAGGTAGAAAAATATATTTTTAAAGAGATGGAAGGAGATATAAAGAAAGCACCTAGCAACTTTAAATCTATGTCCATGCCTACAACTGTATCAATTACCTATCCAAGAAGCATAAAAGGTTTTCAAATATAATTGCTTGACCACTGTGAATTGTCTTCTTTCAAAGGTATGATGAAGAATGAGAGAAATTCCAGACAACTGGAAAGGTTCTAATTTATACTTACCCTGGACTTAACAAAGTATTTTGCTGGCACTTCTTTTATGTATTTTCATGTATTATTGGTTATATTTATACATGTATGTATCATCTTTCCTTCCTTCCACTTTAAGCTCCAACCAAGCAAGACCTATGGCCTGTCTAATCTTTATATTGACCTCCCTTACTTTGAACTCCTCTTGCATTTATTGTCTGTATCATCAATTTTCACCCATAGTCAAGAACCATTAACTGTTTTTAGACCTAAAAGAGATCTTAGTGGCCAATTCCATGACTTCACAGAGAAGAAAATTATGCCCATTATCATTCCTTAGAGAGAGGAGGAGGCAATGGCTCAGTGCGTAGCAGTGTTCTGCATATAGTACTGAGTATTTTTTCAACTAAATGTTGAGTGAATGTAGTTGTCAAAAGGGAAAAGGTAAATTTCAAAAACTATAGATATATGTTTGACACCAATTTGTAGCAAAATTCTAGAAGAGATTATTAAATGGAGGTTTGTGAACATTTAAGTTGGGGTGGTAATATGATCACTAGAAACTAGTATGGATTTATTAAAAGTTAATTATTGCAAACTAACCACATTTCACTTTTAATAGATATCAAATTCATATATGAGGAAAATGTCATGGTTATATTTAATGTATTGATTTTGAATGCCCCTGATAAAGTTGTTCAGGACGTTTTTCTAGAATATGGATGAATATAAAGTCCATAAGACATTAGAGTTAAAGATGATTTTTAAAAATGTACTCAAAGAGAAAATGACCAATCAATGACCATCTAGGAGTGGTCTCTAGTGGAGTGTCACAGGGCTCTGCCTCTTTATCCAATAATAGCTTCCATAGCTGGATGAGACCACAGAGATTATCTATTCCAATCTCTTCACTGCACAGACTGATACTGAGGTCCAAAGAGATTAAGATATCTGACTGAAATTTAAAATGTAGTAAAACTGATATCAAACCAAGTCCTCTGAATTCAAACCCAGAGTTCTTCCCAGTACAGCATGATGCTGTTTAAACATTTTTATCAATAACTTAAAAGACATAGAAAGCATACTTATCAAATTTATAATTTCACTAATCTAACATAACAAATTTGAGTTTCAGAAAGATCTTGTTTGACTAGAACAGTAGGTTGACTAGTTGAAATTAGATTTTTTTTTTGCAGTTCTTGCTCAGTCATTTCAGTTATGTCCAACTCTTTGTGACCTTATTTAGGATTTTCTTGGCAAAGACACTGGAGTGATTTGCCATTCCTTCCTTAGCTCATTTTACAGATGAGAAAGCTGAGGCAAACAGGATTAAGGGATTTTTCCAGAGTCTCGTAGCTAGAACATCTGAGGTTGGATTTGAACTCAGGAAGATGAACCTTCTTGACTCCAGGTCTAGTGCCCTATCCACTGTGCCACCTAGATGTCCTGAAATTAGATAAGGATAAATATTGAAACCTGAATTTATGGTTTAAAATCACCTAATAAGTATAGGATTGGGAATGTCTGGTCTGAAAGCAGTATGTGTAAAAATTACTTGCTAATTTGCTAGTTTTAGTTGAGTACAAGCTGAACAATTAGTCAACAGTGTGACCCAGCAATGACTTAAAAAAATTAAACTCATATAATGGGTCTTTTCTACCAAGTATATCTATCATCATACCTCTTTCTTCCCTAGGCATAGCCCCATAGTCAACAGTGTGACCCAAGTGCTATTTAAAAAATCAAACTAAATCTATATATTGGGTCTCTCCTACCAAGCATCTCTCTGCTATCATGCCTCTTTATTCCTTGGGTATCGCTCTGTTGAAGTTAAAAACAAAGAGAGGCATACTTTAAAACATCACCTTAGTCTGACATCAAAATTCATCCTCCATTGCTTCCTTAAGTAGCGGCCAATTATCCACAACTAAACCACAGACAATGAATTACCCTCCTAAAGTCCTCTGTTCTCCAAGGAGTATATAAATAGGATAACCTTCCCTAGGAACCAACCCTCCACAGGAAATACCTACTGGGTAAGAAGGACTAGACCTTTCAGACTATCATTAGGTGAAGCTTTCTCTAAGATTTTCCATCTTGCATGAATTTTCATCAATAAATTCACATAGCTCCCTTGCTGCAATGATTTTCCCTACCAGTGATCCTGAGACAAAGTGCCTGATCAGCACCTGAACCTGATTACCAGCAATAGTAAATTGACCCTGTTAGAATGGAGCATCGACTTGTAAGACCTTCCCTGCTGTGGTGCCACCAAACTTCTTGTTCCTCCTTTGTAGTACAAGTTCTCTTTCCACTCCAGGTTCCTCAACAGCTACCTTTGCCATTTGCAATTCTAGGGTGGGCATGACTGCCACTGAAAGCCAGAAGCACTGTTTTTCAAATACTGTCATGGCAACTGCCTGTGCTATTCATACATCCTAGCAAGGTGTGACTTTCACTATGTGGGGGTGAGTCTGTGAAGGCTGCATATATGTTAAAGGAGCCCTCTTTCTGTCAGCTGAGCATTGCTGTAACAGGCATGGGAAACACATTCCTAATACCTAGGAAATTGTGATTTTTTAAAGGAGAACTATTAAATACTAAATCATAAAGGATATTATTTTTATTTACTAAACTAAGTAAACTAAAGCTTAACTTATTTTTTTAACTAACAACTAAATTTTACTCAAAAAAGAACTTGCAAATGGATCTTTATAGTCCAACCCTGTTCCTTACCCTAAAATACAAAACAAACTTTTGTGTCTTAGTTTCTTGGCTTAATCAATATTTATTTTCTTTTTTTTTTGCCTTTTGGAGGGCAATTTGGGGTTAAGTAACTTGCCCAGGGTTACACGGCTAGTATTTTTGTGGGGGTATTAAGTGTCTCAGGCTGGAACCGAACTCAAGTCCTCCCAACCCCAGGGCCAGCACTTTACTCACTGCACCACCTAGCCGCCCCTTAATCAATATTTCTCCAATTGGCCCCTGCTCCCCTAGCCCTATATTTTACTATGAAAGGCCTAGAGTAAAGTTTAAAAACTGGTGATCAGAGGCAGATCCTTTCAAATTTGAATGTTTTTTTTTCTTTTTCACCTTCCTGGACCATACAAATCAGGACTACATACTACATAGACTGAGCAACAAAACAACCAGAAAAATCAAGAGGAATATGAAAGTCTAGTTAATGTTTCCCTTACCTGGCTATAGCCAGCTAGATTCCCTGAGGTAGAGTGGGTCTTCCTAGAACAAAGAGAAGGAAAGCGGGTAACCTACCTGACCCAGACAAGACTTGGGCAAAGACCAAGCAGAAGTATCATCTGGGGTGCAAAGGCAGCACCATGGACAGGATCCAAGAGGTTTCTGAACCATAACCCCACTCAGACAGCAGAGGACAAGGGATCAGGAAGCAGCAAGAAGGAAGCAGGAGTTACTGCTACAATGGATATAATAACCTGAATCCTGGGTAGCCCCATTGAAGTGAGAGGGCGGTTGGCAAGTTAGGATGGACCTGGACCTGGACACAACTGGCACTATTGTTGTCCTATTGTTGCTGATACCATCAACATTTTCCTGTTTTTGTCCCATTCACTCAGTGACCTTGCTCTCCCCTAAGGTATTAAGAGATGCTTTCCTTGGGTAATATTTTCATTTTAACAGGATTTTTAAAAATAATTCCTTAACTCAAAGGAATCATTTTAAATGTATACTAGCAAGACAGTGGGGGCATATTTTGATGGAACTGAACTTTCTTCTATTGTTCAAATCACACAGGGGTGGCTAGGTGGCGCAGTAAATAGAACACTGGCCCTGGGGTCAATAGGACCTGAGTTCAAATACAGCCTCAGACACTTAACATTTACTAACCGTGTGACCTTGGGCAAGTCACTTAACCTCTGCTTGCCTCAGTTTCTCTACCTCCCCAGATGGCTTCCTTCTCTCTTCCCTTGTCTTGCCACCAATTGTTCCTAGGTAAATGTCAGCCATCCACATTTATTTGCAAAAATGATGTCTGATGCTTTCCACTGAGACCATCATGATTTATTACATTTTTATGTGAAAACATACATTGTGGTCATGGTCTAGTTATCAGAATGTGTCCTCTGGAAATAAATGGTTGTTCAGTTCTTATGTCTTTTTACAAAAGCACTAAACTTTATAGGATCAAAGATTGAGAATTAGAAGGGACCTTAGAATCCATTGTCCAGTGGTTTTTAAACTGTGGGTCATGAAAAGATTTGGCAGCAGTAAAAGGTTTCTGAATGCACAATGGGCAAAAATTAATTAAAAATCAAATGTGTAATAAATCCTAAATATTTTCTGGCATTTTTGTTTGTCCGTGTTGCATCCAAGTAACTTCACTGCAGCCTTGCTTCTGAACACAATGTACACTTTGCACTGCACATGCCCTCAAGCCATTCAACGCCAGCAAATGCTGCCACAACACAAAAGGGGTCTCCACTGGAAACAGTTTAAGAAGCCCTAGAACTAGTCCAACATCTTCACTTTATTGCTAAGGAAACTGAGGTCCAGAGGGGCTAAGGGCACATAGTAACAGAGTTGAAATTAAAATTGACTCTGAAATCAGTTATCTTTCCATTGTATCATACTTCCTGGTGGCCCTTTGGCATATAATGCCTTTGTGGCATTATACAGAATTATTCTATCAAGAGCTCAAAGAGGTCTAGACTTAGAACTTAAAATGATTCTAGAATCTCTCCAATTCAACCTCCTCATTTTACAGATGAAAAAATAGATTAAGAGAGGTTACATGACTTGCCCAAGATCACTCAACTAGAAAGTATTCAAGGCAAGATTTTCATTCAGATCTTCTTTGTTCTGAGCAGATCATTCTTTTACTATGCCACTTGGTTGCTTATTGTAATGGCACATCATAATTAGATTGCAAGGTAACCATGTTTCAGGAAAATTCCACTCGTTTGAAAAGCTGAGAAATTTTCATCTTAAAAGCTTTCTTATTCTTCTTTTAGCAAAGTAGTCAAGAGTCAGCAAAGTGTAAACACTTATTGAAATTTGTTTTTGCTTTGAAGCCAAGAACCTACTCTTTCTGCTTTTTATCAGATACACTGGAAACAAATTCTAAGAAACAGAATGGGTTTTATTTTATCACTTTTCTCAAGCTCGGTGTGCTGTAATGCCTGGGAGGTAGCAGTTACTGTACCTAGTAAAAGTGATGCAAAATGGTTAAGTAAACTCCTACCTTCGAAGGAGAAAGGGGGAGATGAAGATCAATATAGCTAGTGACCAACTACAAATCTTACTCAAAAAGAACATCAACCCCAGTGTTTTTCCTCTAGTCATGATTGGGCTATTCATCATCATCAGGGCTTTGCTTACTCCAAATAGGGGCAATCATGTCCATTTATCTATCCTGGTATAAAACCCAATATAAGGCAGGTAGGTGGCGCAGTGAATAGAGCACCAGCCTTGGAGTCAGGAGATCCTGAGTTCAAATCTGGCCTCAGGCCTCAGACACTTAACACAAATACTAGCCTGTGACCTTGGGCAAGTCACTTAACCCCAATTGCCCTCCAAAAAGCAAAAAAATTTTAAAAACCCAATATTCTCCTAATGTATGTGTTCTATTCCGATCACTTGCCCAAGATTCCATCAAGTGAGTAACAAATGTTTGTCAGCCTCTGCTATTTCCCAAACACTGGGCTAGATGCTTAGGATACAGACAAGAACAGAACAGCCCTTGCCCTCAAGATTCTGACAGTCTACTGGGGCACACAATATGTGTAAAATAAAAGGATGTGTGTAAAATATATGCAAAAGAAATAGAAGGTAATTTCTGAGGAAAGTACTAGTACTTAGATGGGATTAGGAAGGTCTCACATAGGGGGTGGTACAAAAACTGAGCTTTGAAGGAATTTTAAAATAATATTTTATCTTTTTATGATCACAACTCCTTCTGTTGTGATATTTTTTTTGCTTTTTGAAGGGGGGAGGGCAGGGTAATTGGGGTTAGGTGGCTTGCCCAAGGTCACACAACTGGTAAGTGTTATGTGTCTGAGGCTGGATTTGAACTCAGGTCCTCCTGACTCCAGGGCTGGTGCTCTATTCACTGTGCTGCCTAGCCACCCCTCTTTGAAGGATTTCTAAAAGGCATTAGTGAGGATGGTGTACATTCCAGGCACAGAGAATAGCCTATGCAAATGCTTACAGACAGGAGATAAAACATTGTTTATATGATAGGAAGCAGGCCGATGAAGCCAAAATAGGGAATTTAGATGGAATTGATGTGTTACCAAAGAACTCTAAATTGTTCAATCTAACAGCCTCTTCTCCTCCTCATTCTTTGACTTATCTGCAACCTTTTCACAATGTTAATCACCCTTTCCTCCTGTGTACTCTCTCTTCTCTAGGCTTTCTCGACATTGATTGTTCTGTCCTGATTCTCCTCCAACCTAACTGCTCCTTCTCAGACTCCTTTACTGTCTCTTCATGTAGGTCATACCCACTAGCCATGGGTGTAGTGGGCCCTCTTCTCTTTCTCTGCTATACTGTCTTGTTTGATGATCCTAATAGCTACCATGGGTTCAGTTACTTCTCTCTAAATATGATTCCCAGTTCCATATATCCACCTCTAGTTTCCCTCCTTAACTCCAGTCCCACTTAACTCAGTCGCTAACTGACATTTAAGCATCTCAAATTAAATGTTTCATAGACATCTAAAATTCTTCATATCCAAAAGAGAACTTTAAACCCCTCCCCAATCCCTTCTTTGGTCCTTTCTTATTACTACTGGGGGCATTGTTATTTTTCCAGTTACCCAGGCTCACAATTTCAGTATCACCTGTGATTACTTACTTAAATTCACCTTCACATCGAATCTGTTGACAAATGTTGTCATTTCTCCTTCACAAAACCTCTCATATACATCCCCTTTTCTTCACTCATACAATTACTACCTTCCTTGCCTCTTGCCTGGACTATTACAATAGCTTTCTAATTGGTTTCCCTGCCTCAAGTCTTTCCCTACTCCGTCATCCTCTACTTAATTGCCAAAGTGATTTTCCTAAATTGTAAATGTGATCATGTCACCCCCTCTATTCAATAAACTCCAGTGGCTCCCTCAATTTATATTTACATTTATATTTAACCTCAGTGGTTAAATATGAAGTCCTCCATTTTGCCATTTAAAGCTCTTTACAACCTAGCCATACACATCCTATATTTTTCATTCTTCTCACACGTTACTACTCTCTGCACACTCTGATCCAACCATACGACTCTACTTCACTGATCTTCACACTAGACACTATCTCCTGACTCCATGCACATTTGCACTGGTCCTTCATGTGTGCAATGTTCTCCCTCCTCATCTCTCTACCTCTTAGCTTCACTTGCTTTCTTCAAGATTCAACTCAAATCCCATCTTCTGTAAGATGACTTTCCTGGTCCCCTCATTCACTGTTATTCTCTTCCCTTCTGAATTTACCTTCATTTTATACTGTATATGTCTTGTATGTACATACTTATTGCATTTTGTCTCCATCATTACAATGTGAGCTCCTTGTAGGCATTAACAATGTTTTTAGTTTCTTTGGATCCCTAGTGTTTGACATAGTATATGGCATATAATAAATAATTAATAAATTCTTGTTGACTGAATATCTAACTGACTGGCTCACAGTGTGAATGAGCAAGATCCTTCTTGTATGAGTTCGTTGAAAGTACAACTATGTACTTTGTGTATTAGTCAGCAGGTCCTTGGTTTAGTTTAAGGTTCCCTGAAATATCTAAACCTGACTAAAACAGAGACATATCAAGACTCTAGAATTCTAAGCTGAGAGCTCAAAAGAGGGTATTCTGGTAAATGTTTAAAACCAGCTTTTGGGGGTGTGTATGTACAACATTTTGAATTGGATCTGCATTATTAACATTTTTCTATCACTTTCTTAAGTTTAGAAAAACAAGAAAAGAGTAAGTCAGTACCCAGTGTGTAGTACTTGCCAGTTTATGAGGCATAAATCTGAAAATGAAAACTGAAGATCTAGCAATCAGGTCTTACAAGCTGCTACAACCTGGTTCCAGCACACCCCTACTTACAGGATGTCCAAGAGTTTTACTTGTTCAACTCCTGCATGGAACATAAGTTCTCCCTACAATATCCTAGACCAGTGGTTATCTAACCTTTTAAAGACCTCCGGGGATAGGAAATCTCACTGCCTCATGTGGCAATGTGTTCCATTTCAGGACAGGTCTGATTGTCAGACTTCCTCTTTACATTGATCCAAAACTCAATCCAACTTCCATATACTCACTCTACTGGTTTCATTGATCACTAGTACAATTTAGTGAAATTCTTGTTTTGATACACTTAAAGGAGCTGATCCATGGAGATAATCCTTCCATTCACAGATGATGATCCCACCATAATATGCAGCCATGATGAATTCAAAAACAGAAAAGTCATGAGTCTCACCACATATAACTAAATTGAGCCTCAAACAGCAGACAATTCACCACCAGCACCATAATCTACACAGACCAACAGAATCTGCCAAGGTCCACATTTTACTGATATCACCTTTGAGAACCCAGAGCCACCTCTATATTACAATGAACGGTTAGAAGACTTTAATAGAGAAATGAAATTGTATTACTCCATAAGTAGGCACCTGATGTCCTATGAAACAAAAATCAACTATTTTATTGAGGAAAAAGAAAGCTATGCCTAAAAGTTAGTGCAATTTTAACTACTTTGAAATTTGGATTAGAGCTATACTTAGTGTAAATTTTGAAAGAACCTGAATGTTGTAAAATAGCTTTTCAAAAATTACCATTAAGAGATTGGCATTTAGAAATTATGCATAGCACTTTCAAAAAGCACTATCAAAACCCCAAAACAATCTATTATTTCTATCCTCAGTTGTGGTATCCTGCTTGGAAAAGGGGTTTTTATTTCCAGGTATGGCTTAGACTAGGTGACCAATGGGATCTCTTTCAGCTCGGATTCTTAATTCACTTTTTAGGAAACCTTGCATGACTAGAATCTGAATTAATATTTCAAAGAGAAAAAAACAGACAAATATACTCTTTATTCCAATTTTCAAAGCAATATAACTATATACACGCATATATATGTATATATGTGTGTATATATACAGAGAAAGAGAGAGAGAGAGAGAGAGAGAGAGAAAGAGAGATCATAGCTTATTCAACAATGATCTGTCATTACCACTGACAGGCCTTAAATCCTTTTTTTTATCTCTACTCAGATATGGGGCAAAAAGTTTTTAACAACTAATCTTTGATACCCAATCTTTCTGCCTAAAGGTCCTGGGGTACTTGATAGGTCAAAGTACCAAAATTAAGTTCCAGGATCCATAAGCCCCAAACTTCTTTCTGCTCTCTACAAAAGTATCTAAGAAGAACTGTGTTATCCCTCTGGAAAAGACAATCTAAAGACCTATCTATTCTTTACTGCATTCCTAATCAGGGGTCTTTAATGAAGAGACTGTCAAAGCTCCACTCACTGCTAAAAAAAAAAAAAGAGGGAGGCAGAGCCACTTGCTTGAACTCATCCCCCAATCACTTCCAATACCTGTAAAAAATGACTCTAAACAAATTTTAGAGCTGCAGAAGGCATACGATGAG
The DNA here is from genome assembly GCF_028583685.1 of Petaurus breviceps papuanus. Lineage (NCBI taxonomy): Eukaryota > Metazoa > Chordata > Mammalia > Diprotodontia > Petauridae > Petaurus > Petaurus breviceps. The sequence continues at coordinate 32,104,828 of NW_027186304.1, read as the reverse complement.
AGTGAAATACATCTCCAGCTGATGAGAGCCTGGCGGGCCTAAAAGAAGGCTCTATCTCACTGGGCTAGGAGTGGAGTGCAGCCCAGTGACCCAGACCTGGGGCACAGACAGGGCCAGAGCACACCTCAGGAGACAGAATCACTGGCAGCTGTGACTGTTTCCAGACTTCTCAACCCACAAATGCCAAAGAGAAAGTAAAACAAAGTCAAAGGTCTTCTTTTGTTTGTTTTGTTTTTTATGGGAAATGCCCTGAGAGTTGAGCCTGCTAGTGAGCAGTAGTTGTATGCCCCATTAATCTTATTATCAAGAGGCTGCCATCACTAAGCTAACAAAGTCTCTGAATGTGCAAAGTTTAACAGATTAAGGTTAAAGGAAATCCATTTTATTTCGTTTAGTTCTAAGGGAGAAAGCAGTAATGAATGGATTTATAGGCTCACAACTAAAACTCCAGTCAATTGATGAGTCTCCTGCATGACTTTTTTCCTTTTTACTTGAAAACCAGACCACCTTGAGACCTTCAGTTCTGTAATGCTTTCTTCTCAGCTTTGAGTATTTCCTGTGCCAAGCCCAACTGACTCCTGAAGCCATGACTGCAGACTTTACAGACTTTACTTGAAGCCATAACTGAGGACAGAGCCACATACAAAGGTGAAGACATAGAGGAAAGCATGGGGGAACCTGGTGCACAAAGTAATAATGGTGAGATGATGGGTTTTTCTCCCTGACAGATTAGTTTGGAGGGGAAAGATCATAAGATCATAGGAGGGAGAAAGGACTTTAGAGGCCATCCAGTCCAAACCTCTCATTTTACATGGAAGAAAATGGAGGCTTGAAGAAGTTATGTCTTGACCAAAGTGCCCAAGTGGCAAAGCCAGGATACAAAGCCAAGTCCTTTGACTCTAAATTTAGTCCTCTTGCTGCTGCTTTCTGGAGCAGGCAAGGAATCCCAGGAAATACCCTTGTTCAAAATTATCTCCCTGACATATTCCACTAATTACAGACTTACATATATTAAAAAAGCTCCTCCTTAGTTCCCAGTGTTCCCATTGGTCAGCTATATTCCTTAATTATAGTAATATCTAACATATCAACTGTTATCCCATGGATGTTTGGATGGGGTAGAAAAAGAGGAAAGAATAATTTGAAAGCTTGGAAAACCTGGGTAAGGGACTTTGGATCAACTAAGGTAATAATCATTCACATTTATAGGGAACTTTGAGGTTTACAAAGCATTTTGCATATATTCTCTCATTTGAGTCTCATCACAAACCGTGCAATGTAATCACTATTATCTCCATTCTAAAGATAAGAAATCTGAAGTTCAGAAAGTTTAAGAACTAAAAAACTATTTTATAGAGCTAGAAAAAATAGTAACAAAATTCATGTGGAAGAATAAAAGGTCCAGAATATCAAGGGAATTAATGAAAAGAAATGCTAGGGAAGATTTTAATCTGTATTATAAAGCAGCAGTCATCAAAACTACTTGGTACTGTCTGAGGAATAGAGTAGTGGATCAGTGGAATAGATTAGGTACACAAGACTTAGCAGTCAATGACTATAGTAATCTACTGTTTGATAAACTCCAAAGATTCCAGCTTCTGGGATAAGGACTCACTATCTGACAAAAACTGCTAGGAAAACTGGAAAATAGTATGGCAGAAACTGGGCATAGAGAAATATCTTATGCCATATACCAAAATTTAAGTCTAAATGGGTACACGATCTAGGTATAAAGGCTGATACTGGAAGTAATCTAGGAGAACAAGAAATCATTTACCTGTCAGATTTATGAAGAAGGGAAGATTTTATGACCAGAAAGTTTAAGAGACTCACCCAGAGTTACACAACTACTAAGTGACTGATGTGAAATTTAAATTCAGGTTTTTCTGACTCTACTGTCTCTACTATGCCATCTAGCCACCCCTAGAGAAGCATGGGGGTACTCAGAATCATAAGGCAATGGGGAAGGGGAGAAAAAGAGGCAGAAGTTCAATCAGAAGACTTTTGCATTTGTGGCTTTAGTGGTAGTCCTAAGAGCCAAAGGAAAGGAAAGGTGTATTCTATCTACAGGAGTAAAACCAATGCTTAGGGAGATGGGACAGTGATAGGAGGTGGAGTGCTGCCAGTCAGTCAATAAATATTTATTAAGCTCCTACTATGTGCCAGACACTGTGCTAGGCATTGAGGAGACAAATACAAGTTTTAAAAAAGAGTTCTTGCCTTTAAGAAGCTTACAATTTACTGGTGCGTTGTGTGTGGAACAAGGTCAATGTTTCTGAATGGGGATAATATGTAATAAATCTAGAACAGTTACAAAGGACTTAAATGCCAAAAAGAATCATTGATCCTATAGGAAATAGGGAGTCACTGGATTTTATTGGGTAGGCATATGAAAATAAGGCCTATATTTTGGCAGCTATATAGAAAGTGGTTTGGAGTGGGAGAATACATAAAGTATAGATATATTTAGTAGACTAGATAAACTACTATAGTTTTAGATAAGATTGTCATTTAGCCTTAACCCTTATCTTGACTTAAGAATCTTAGCTAGATAGCCACAACCCTTTTTACCATCTATAAAGTGGAAATATTATGGACTTTGTCCTATGGATTTCCTATATTAGAAGGGCTCAGTTAGAATCCTAGAATCACAAAATCTTAGAGATGGACAGGATTTCAAAGATCATCTAGTCTAACACCTACCTAACATGTGAATTCTCCCCAAGATATCCCCAATAAATAATCACCCACTCTCTGCCTAAAGACCTTTAGAGACCTATTTCTTTCTAAATAAATCTATTCCTTCTCATTCAACTTTGTAGAATTTTAATCTTTAGGAAGTTCTGTCTTATGTTCAGTCAAAATTTGCTCTCTGTAGCTTACATTCATTCTTCTAGGTTTAGCTACTTGGGACTAAGTGGAACAAATCTAATCTTTCTTCTACATAAAATCCCTTCAAATATTTGAAGATGGTAATTATATTTTCTCTAAGACTTCTCATCTCTACTCTAAAAAAACACAAGTTCTTTCAACCATCCTGGTTGTCCTTCTCTGGATATATTAAAGATGATCACTTTCCTTCTCAAAATGTGGTGGCCCAAAATTGAACACAAAATCCCAGATGTGGTCTGCCCAGGAGGGAGTCCAATGTCTTTAGGGGGCTGTAGATGAGAGGAATACCATAAACAAAATATTGTTTCCCTCGTTGTTAACACTATTCTTCTAATAACATACCATAAGATCACAATATCATTTTTTGTTCTCAGTCAATAGGCATTTTTTAAATGCTTACTATGTGCCAAATGCCATGATAAGCACTAGAGATACAAGTACAAGTGAAAAGGAAGAAAGTCCTTGCAGGCAAGGAGTTTACATACTAATAAGGTAAAATAAGACATGGGGGGGGGGGATTTCAAGGTAGGAGAATAGAAAAGTTATCTACACAGATTGCGGTGATGAAATCCTGAGAATGAAGGATGACTGATCTAGGTCGTTCCTCAAAATGGAGGTTGCTAGAAGAACTCATCGGTGAGAGAAGGGTGCCAGTAATGGGGAGAAAGTGGAACATGGTGACAAAACCCATATTTGTCATGCCATATTGTTATTCATAATAAGGTTATAATTCACTAAAACACCTAGGTCTTTTTCTTCCACATCAGCTGATTTCTAATCTTGGTTCCCCATTTCTGTACAATATTTTTTTTAATCCAAGTACATGAATTTTCATTTATCCTTATTAAATTTCATCTTGTTAGACAGACCCCAATGTTCCAGACTGTCAGTAACTTTTTGGATCCTCATCTTACCTTTCAACATATTAACTTCCCTTCCCAACTTTGTGCTACTGACAAATTTGTTAACCATGCCATCTATGCCTTTTTTTTAAGTCACTGATTTTTATTAATGGAGCACTCCACTAGAGACCTCCTTCCAGGTCAATAAAGATCAATAATCTTGGGTTTGATCATTCAATAAGTCCAAAACAAAAATGAAAACATAACTTTGCCATCATTTAGGGTTTTTTTTTCCTTTTTTTATTTTTTCCCAATTTATTTATTTTTAGCTGTCAACATTCATTTCCACAAGATTTTGAGTTATAAATTTTTCTCCCAGTCTTTCCCCTTCCCCCCACCCCAAAATAGAGAGCCTACTGAATACCCATTCCCCCAATCTGTTCTCTCTTATATCCTCCTCCACCCCCCACTGCAACTTTCCAGTAGGGCAAAGTGGATTTCTATACCCCAGTGCCTGTATATCTTATTGTCCAGCTGCATGTAAAAAAAATTTTTTTAACATTTGTTTTTAAAACTTTAAGTTCTAGTTTCTTTTTCTTCTTCCCTCCTCACCTACTCCCACTGGGAAGATAAGCAATTCAATATAGGTTGTACATGTATAGTTATGCAAAACATTTCTGTAATAGTTATATTGTGAAAGACTAACTATATTTTCCCCCATCCTATCCTTCCCCTATCTTATTCTATTTTCTCCTTTGACCCTATCCCTTTTCAAAAATGTTTGCTTCTGACTACCCTCTCCCCCAATCTGCCCTCCCTTCTATCATCCCCCCTCTTATCCCCTTCCCCCCTACTTTCCTGTAGGGTAGGATACCCAATTGAATGTGTATGTTATTCCCTCCTTAAGCCAAATTCAGTGACAGCAAGGTTGACCCATTCCTTTTCACCTTCCTGTTCTTCCCCTCCATTGTAACAGTTTTCTCTTGCCTCTTTTATATGAGATAATTTACCCTAACCTATCTCTCCCTTTCTCCTTCTCCCAATATATTCCTTTCTCACATCTTAATTTTATTTTTTAGATATCATCCCTTCATATTCAATGCATCTTGTGCCCTCTGTCTATATATATATATATATATATATATATACACGTACACATATATAAACACATACACCCTCCAATACATATATAAATGTATATATACATATATTTGTATGAATATGTATATATACATATATTTGTATGAATATGTATATATACATATATATTCCCTTCAACTATCCTCATACTGAGAAAAGTCTCATGAGTTACAATTATCATTTTTCCATGGAAGAATGTAAATAGTTCAACTTTAGTAGATTCCTTATGGTTTGTTTTTCCTATTTACCTTCTCATGCTTCTTTTGCTTCTTGTATCTGAATGTCAAATTTTCTATTCAACTCTGGTTTTTTCATCAAGAATGCTTGAAAGTCCTCTATTCCACTTAATGACCATATTTTCCCCTGAGGCATTATACTCAGTTTTGCTGGGTAGGTGATTCTTGGTTTTAATCCTAGATCCTTAGACCTCCAGAATATCATATTCCAAGCTCCTCGATCCCTTAATGTAGAAGCTGCTAGGTCTTGTGTTATCCTGATTGTGTTTCCACAATACTCAAATTGTTTCTTTCTGACTGCTTGCAGTATTTTCCCCTGGATCTGGGAACTCTGGAATTTGGCTATAATATTCCTAGGAGTTTTCTTTTGAGGATCTTTTTCAAGAGGTGATCAATGAATTCTTTCAATTTCTATTTTGCCCTCTGGTTCTAGAATATCTGGGAAATTTTCCTTGAGAATTTCTTGAAAGATGGTATCTAGACTGTTTTGTTGATCATGGTTTTCAGGTAGACCAATAAATTTAAAATTATCTCTCCTGGATCTATTTTCCAGGTCAGTGGTTTTCCCAATGATATATTTCACATTGCCTACTAGTTTTTCATTTGTTTGGATCTGTTTTATAGCATCTTGATTTCTCATAAAGTCATTAGCTTCAAATTACTCCAGTCTAATTTTGAAGGAACTATTCTCTTCAGTGAGTTTTTAAAATTCTTTTTCCATCTGGCAAATTCAGTTTTTTTTTAAGGCATTCTTCTCCTCATTGACGTTTTGGGCCTCTTTTGCCATTTGAGTTAGTCTGTTTTTTAAGGTGTTACTTTCTTCAGTATTTTTGGGGTCCCCTTTAGCAGGCTGTTGACTTGCTTTTCATGATTTTCTTGCATCATTCTCACTTCTTCCCAATTTTTCCTCCACTTCTCTTACTTGATTTTCAAAATCCTTCTTGAGCTCCTCCATGACCTGTAAACAATTCATATTTTTCTTGGAAGCTTTTCATGCAGGAATTCTGACTTCATTGTCTCTCTCCCATTCCATGTTTTGATCCTTTTTGTCCCCAAAAAAGAATTCTATTATCTGATTGTGCTTCCTCTGCTTGTTCATCTTGCCAGCCAATTAACTTGACTTTTGAGCTTTTTGCCATGATAGAACTCTGCTTCCAGAGGGGAGAGAACTTTGTCCCAAATTGTTGGGGTTTTCACAGCTGTTGGAGCTACTAGGAGGGCACTCTCTCTACAGCCCCCACAAGCTCTGGCACACTGGCCACACACCCCAGGACCACCACCCAAGACCACGATCCAGATCCAAGCAGGTCAAAGCAAGAGCTCTTAGGATCTTTGACTCATTAAAAAGAGTTGATTGACCCTCTGAATTCTCACTTGATCCCCCTATAATCTGCAGGCCAGGAGCTCTGGAGGCAGCCATGTGATAGCACCTACAGCTGCCAAGGCTCCACTACTTCTCACCCCTGGGATAAGGGCTGGACCACCCTCTTCAGTTACCCGGTTCCAACAGAGTTCCCCACTGACCTTTTACTTTCTCTTTGGCATTTATGGGTTAAGAAGTCTAGAAACCACCACAGCTGCTTGTGATTCACTCTCCTGGAGTCTCCTCCAGTCACTGCTGGTCAGAACCACCCTGGGGCCAGAGTTGCATGGCTCACATGAGACTGCACTAGTCTCCCAGCTTGGTGTGATAGACCCTTCCTGTCAGCCTGCTAGGTTGCCTTCATTGGAAGATTTGTTTCTCTCTGTCACTTTGCGGGTTCTGTAGCTCTAAAATATGTTTAGAGTCAATTCTTTACAGATATTGGAAGTGGTTAGAGTGGGAGCTCATGCCAAGTTTGTGCTTTTACTCTGCCATCTTGGCTCCATCCTATCATTTAGTTTTTACATCTCTCTATCTTGCCAATAAGGATGTCATGGAACACTTTGTCAAATAAATACCTTACTGCTATCAGCCATACTCTGTCTATTGTATTCCTCTCATCTACAAATTTATTAATCCAAGCCAACAAATATTTATTATGCATCTACTATATGTAAGGCACTATGTGAAACAATACAAAAAATAGTGCCTTCCTTTCAAGGAGCTGACATTCTACTGGTGGGATACAAAATATTAAGAGATAAGTAAATACATGCTTATTTGAAGACTGAGAGAAACTCTAAACATTAAAGAGATGAGAAAAGGCTTTACATTGCAACTGGCAAAATAGCTGAACTCTGAAAAAAGCTATGGATTTCAAGAGGCTAAAAGAATATATTCTAGGCCTGGGGAATAATGCATGCAAAGTCACAGCAGAAGAATATAGAATGCTAATTTAGGAGAACAGGCTCATGAAGGAAAATAATGTGAAATAACCTTGGAAATGTAAGCTAGGTCCAGATGGTGAAAGGTTTTAAATACCAAACTGAGGGGCAGACATTTTATTCTGGAGATATCCTTGATCTCTCTGAGCAAAGGAGTCACATGGTCAGATTTGTGCTGACCATGCGAAAATGATTTTTGGCAGCTGTGTGAAGAATTGGAGAAAGAAGAAAGTTAGAATGGGAAGCCAATTAAGAGACTATTGCCTAGTCCAGGCACGAAGTGGTCAGGATTGGAACCAGGATAGTGTCTGTCTAAATAAAGAAAAGGGGAAAGACAAATAAGATATTTTGGAGGTAGACAAAATAAGATTGGCAGCTGAGGATAAGGAAGACATGAGTTGAAGATGACTCCAATTTTGCAAACCTAACTAAATGGAAGGATGATTGTGTCCTCAACAGTGACTGGGAACTTAGGAAGAAATGTGGGTTTAAGGAAGAAATGTAATGAGTTATGTTTCTGACATATTGTTCCTGAGATTTCTCCAGGACACCCAGGTGGAAGTGTCTGGCAATGCTAAATCTAAAACAAAATTAGATTAGCATGGTAAACCTGTGAATTACTAAACCCATAGAGGCTCAGAGGATTCACTTCTTCCCTCTCTAAAATGCTCACAAAACTTCCTCCTTATGATCTATTCTAGAATCATACCTGAACTTAACATCAAAGTCAACAATCTATAGTTTCTATTTTTTTAATATTAGAGTACTTATCTTACTCTTATCCAGTGGCACCTTTCCTATTTTCCATGATTCCTCAAAGATTATGTACTGCATTCAGCACCTATATCCACAAGGTCAATCAGAATCAAGGGTGTAATGAGTTGTATCCAGGGACATTAATTCATTTAGGGCAACTAGACTGATAAAGTCTCTGATGGAGAAATATGTGAACAAATTTTAAAATGTAGAATAGATAATAGTTTGTTTAGATAGATTCAAAGTTAGTTGAATGGCTGTACTCAAAGAGCAAAGATTATTGGTTCAATGTTGGATTTTAGGATGGGCTCTAGTGAAGCATCACAAAGGTTTGTCTTTCATGTTATTTTGTTTGACATTTTTATCAGCGATTTACGTGAAAACATAGATAGCACACTTGTCAAATTTCAGATGATACAAAGCTGAAAGAGACAGCTTCAACATCATATGATAGAGTCCCAATCCAAAAATATTTAAACTGGTTAGAGCTCTGGACCACATTTAATGAGATGAAATTTAATAGAAAGAAAGTTAATTTACTTCCTTGGGTTAAAAAAAAAAACAATTAAAAAGTACAACATGGGGCAGATTTGGCTAGAAAGCATTTTGTCTGGAAAAAAAGATCTGGGAGCTTAACAGACTGAAAGAACAATATACTACCATTATAATTTGGCAATTAATTAAATTAATGGAATCTTGGACTACAAGCTGACAAACATTTAATGTGTTTACTATGTTCAAGGCACTGTGCTAAGATCTGGTTGTACGAATATAAGCCAAAAGAAAGATTTCCTATCCTCAAGGATCTTACCCTTTAAAGGTGGAAGAAAGCAGATAAAAGGAAGCTCAAAGGAGAGAGGAAAGAGAGAGAAGGTATCTACAAAGGGGCAAGGTGTAGAAAGAAGTCCAGGGAGTCAGGAGGTGAAATGAGAGAGGAGCAAAGAAGTAAATTTGACTGATCTGGGCACTTCCTTAAAACTGAGGTTAAGAGTAGAGTTGATCAATCAAATCAAAGAACAATAGGGTCAGAGGAATCTTTCAGGGTGAGGAGATTGATAAGATTACAGAGGATGAAGTCCAGACAATCAGGAGGGAAACCAGGAGAACAGTGAAGTGTTAAACATGGCAGGCCTCAGCACTTCCTTAAAATGAGGTTCCAGGAAAAACTGACCAATCTAAGGAAAGTGTCACTCATATTTAAGAAAGAAGCTCTGTCCAGGACTAGGAACACTATATTCTATGTCCTTGGGATTCTTCCCTAGTCAGACTACAATCTGAAGATTATGTTCAAGGTATAAGGATATTAATAAAGTAGAGACTGTACAAAGGATGGCAAATAGGATGATGAAGCACCTAAAGAGAACAGCATATGAAGATAAATTGAAGGAATTATAACTATTTAGCCCAGAGAAAAGAGGATAGAAAGAACACGATAATTTTCCTTTAAGTGTTGGAAGGGCTGCCATGTAGAAGAGAGGTTAAAATCATTCTGTTTGTTCCAAGAAGCCAGACCTAGGAACAATGGGTGAGAGTTGCAAATAGACAAATTTAAGCTTGATGTAAGAACAAATTTTCTAACAGTCAGGGCTTTCTAAAAGCAGAACTGAATTCTTGAAGAAGTAATAGGTTCTACTAGTTGTATGACCTTGGACAAGTCACTTAACCCCAATTGCCTCACCTCAATAAAAAATAAAAAAGAAATAACAGGTTCCCCTCACTGCAGGCCTTCAATCAAAGGCTGGATGACCATTTGGTTGATAGTGTTGATGAAATTCTCTGTCAGATATAGATTAAACTCTAAAGTCTTGAGTTCCCCTCTAACTTTAAATACTTGGTCCTGTAAATGCTGTCTTAGCATCTTCACACAACTTTGTTTTCAATACCCTCTTAAACATTGTTCTACACCTTCCCTTTATGAAGACTATTTTCCATGATAGAGAAAACAGAAGAACAATAACAATTAAGTAGTTTTGTCTTTTCTGTTCTGGCATTTACCATCTCATTACTGACTCCTGCCCTCCAAGCAACAAACTTATCTTCATTTGACCTAACAAAGTTTAAAAAGACTTTTTTGTTGTCCGTTGGAATAAGTAAGAACAAAAGCACCACAAATAGTGAGTCATACCCTAGATGGTGGTGGGAAGAAATGGACCTCAGACAGGAAGATCACTGGATAAATTCAAAGGAAGGAGTCTTCCTTCCTTTTTTGTGATTTACTTGATCAACTGTACTTGCAATTATTCCTAAGCTTTTAGGAAGGCAACCTCTTATGTGTCTCTCAGTTGCTAGCACTGGAGTGTATATATGCTTTGATACCCTTAGCATACCCAAAAGAGAAGCTGATTCTTTTTTCAGAAAGGATTTTGCTAAGTGTCTAAGGAAAGTAAGATAAAATAAATTTACCGAGTACAGAAATGTTGAGTCACAGGACAAAATATCCTAAGATGTTCCTAATAACTTGTACTTCTACCTTCTGCCCTCTACCTAACCTCTGTTTCTGACCCTGATTCTGGAAAAGAGTCAGCATATGGATTTTCTAGCCATGGTTCCAAATGCCATCCTTGTCCCTTTCACTCTTTTGCTTCAAATCCTGTGGCCCTCCTAATTTCTCCCTATTTCAGGGCAACATCAAACTAACATCATCTAGGCCCAATTACAGCTTTCACACTTTTCCCCCAAGCACCACATGCATTTCCATTTATTCACAGTATGGAGAGAAACATTTCATCCTGAGTTGATGATGCTAGAGCATCACCAGATGTGACTGCTGAGCCAGTCAGTGATGTTTGAAAGCTCCTGGTGAAAGATAAAGGTGTCATAGCACTGGTTAAGAGCAAACATTGTTCCAATTTTCATAAAACAGACATAAATGGAGTTTGATGACTATAGACCAAGGAGTCAGATTGATTCCTAGCAAAATTCTAGAAAATATTATTAAAGGGGTAGCTAATGAAAATTCATGAAAGAAAACAATGATCACAAAGATTTTTTTATCTCTTTCATCCAAAACATAATGTTCTAAAATAACCTGATTTGCCTTTTTTTGCATCTATCTTAGATCAGAGGATTACCTTCAATAAAGTTTACTTAGCAACACATATGACAAAGCATCTCCTGTTATTTTTGTGAACAAGATGGACCAGTGTGACCTGGCTAAGCTCAATTTAAAACTGGTGGAATGACCAGACCCAAAGAGTGTTTATGTAAGGGAGACCAATTAGGAAGCTATTACAGTAGTCCAGGTGATAAGAGATGAGGATCTTAACTGGGTTAAAAATATGATGAAATAGAGTCAAAGTGAGAGCATCAAGATTTGACAACTGCTTAGATAGAGTTGAATGAAATAGATAGAGTGAAATGAAAGAGTTAAAAATGACTAAACTTTCAAACATTGGTGACAGAAAGAATGGTCATGATACCAATGGAAGCGGGTTACTTCATAGGAAGGATGAATTTGGAAGAAATAAACTGGGTTCTGATTTGGACGTGTTGAGTTTGAGAATTGATAATGAAGAAATGTAGTTTAGAAGAGAGATTAGATACAACCACAAAAATACTATAGTCCTTGCCTTTAAGGAGCTTATATTCTGCCAAGAAAATAGAATAATTGGGGCAACTAGGTGGTGCAATCCTGGAGCCAGGAGGAACTGAATTCAAATCCGACCTCTGATACTTGACACACTTACTAGTTGTGTGGCCATGGAAAAATGACTCAACCCCAATTGTTTTGCCTTCCCCCCTCCAAAAAAAATAAAATATAATATTTCCATAGATAACTGAATACAGGATATAGATATATGTGTGTAATGCATATATACTTATATAGAAAATACACGGCAATAAGTGGAATTAACAACTCCGGTGATTATGAAAGGTCTCTTGAAGGAAGATGAACTTCAACTTACCTTATGGGGGACCAAAAAAACAAAAAGGTAGAGGTGAGAAATGAGAGCATTAAAGGAATGTGGGAGAGCCTTGGCAAAAGCACAACACTGGGAGAACAAATGTTGTGTACAGAAAACAGCAAGTAGGTTCATTTGTGGTAGAACACAGAATACACTGGGGGGAGGGATGGAAGGGGAAAGGTCTAATCATCCTACAAAAATAAACTACAGACAAATTGTGAAAGGCATTAAATACTAACAGAGGAGTGAATTTCATCCTAAAGGCAACGCAGAGTGACTAAAGCTTCTTGAGCAGGTAAGTCACTTGGTCAGATGTTCTTACAACTATCAAGTTGTAAGGGGAAATGTTTGAATCTAGAGAGGCTAGATATAGAAAGATCAATTAGAAATGTAATAGTATGGAAGACAGGTGGTAAAGATCTGCTCTAGGATAGAAACTGTGAGAGTAATAAATAGGGTATAAATGTAGGAGAGGTTTACTAAATAGAATTGATGAGACATGGAAACTGATTGGAGGTAAGATGATAACCAGACATCCTCCATGAAGTAGCAAACATCTTAGGCAAGTATGTCTCTCTGTTTTATGCTTCACTTAATGTTAATAAGCAAAGGCTCATTAAACAAAATTACCTGTTTATATCTTTCAAAGAACTTTTTATGATTTTGACATATGAATGGGAGATACTTTGTTGCAGGAGAATGTTTAAGACAGTATTTTACTCTACCAAATTGGATGCTTTTTTAAAAGAGTCAACAAAAAATAAGGACAATGGGAGTTTATAGTCAGTACCCCTTTTATTTAATTATGTAAAGACATGAACTATTATATAATATCATTGGGAAAAACCTTCCTAGAATCTTCACAAAGCTGCATCAAAGATACTGCTGAGATGAGCATATATTATTTTGATAAAGCTTTGCAGAGATGAGAAAATAGGCATATGACCAATGGTCATAGGTATTTTCTTAGTCACTTTTTTTGGTAAAAGCAAAGTTCACATTTTCAAAGTATCTGATACTTTGATACACTCTCTTTTAGATACATGAAAATCAACCCTTCAGTATTCAAAGTCATGTCACCTCTAGCCCCATCTCCTTCTCTATTTGGTATAGTGTAGCCATTATCCCCATTTTTGTTTCCTTTAAGACCATTTCCACTTTTCTATATACCATGTGATATACTGATGTTAGAGTTCAAATGTTCAAGTCGTACACTCACCAATGCATAAAAATATTGGTTATGGATCTTTTCCATTATTCATCTGTTCCATGTCCTTTTTTTTTCCATTTTCATCCTTCGTCTCGGGATCACTTTGCCAATGTGAGTCTCTAACCAAGATTTCTGTAAACTAGTTCTCCCTCCACTGCTTCTTACTGTCTTACAAAAGGAGATTGCTCACAATCTTTGACTATTCTCCACAAGATTTTATAAACAAGGTTATATCTAAAGCAATGTTGCCCATGGCTGACATATCTCTGACTTTGGCAAAGTAAACTACTGATTCCTGACTTAGTTTTTAAGCTATTTTGTATTTCCTCATTTTGTGTCTAAGCTGTCAAAGATCATTAGAATCTTTCCCATTTTTTGGCATCAACAACAGCCAGTTTGAAATCAATCATTTTGGGGTAATCTCAATGGCGTATCAAATCTTATTTTTATTTCTTTTAATTTGGTATTGATTTTTTTTCTTTGTTCTAATAAGTCAGGAGTCTGAGTAGTCTGACTATACACAGATGGATGATTCAGAAATGACTCCCACATTGGTACCCAGTTTTCTTATTGTTATAATATAATCAATTTAGTTTTATGACATCATTTGGTGCTCACCAGGTCAAGTACCTGTTGATTCACCTTTATTTGATTCTCAAAAAGAGCCTGGAAACTATTCTTTTATTTTGCCCAACTTCCTTTTGTCTTTTGGCTTCATTTATAATAAGAATATTAAAAAGGAAGCATGGTGTAGTGGCTAGAGAGCTTCCTTAAAATCTCAGTTTAAGGAAGAGATATCCTCCATGACAGTAGCATCTTAGGGAAATATGTCTCTCTGTTTTATGCTTCAATTAATGTTAATAAACAAAAGGTCATTAAACAAAGTCATCTGTTTATATCTTTCAAAAACATTTTATGATTTTGACATATGAATGGGAGATACTTTGCTGTAGGAGAACATCTAAAACAGTATTTTACTCTACCAAATCAGATGCTTTTTTTTAAATAGTCAACAAAATGTAAGGACAGTGGGAGTTTGTAGTCTATACCCCTTTTATTCAATTATGTAAAGGCATGAACTATCGTAGAATATCATTGGATCTCCAGAAGATCTCAGTTTAAGTTCTCATCTCTGACATCTCATCTACTGGGTGTCTGGCCTTGAACAAGTCTAAGCAACTCTACAAGATGATAAATTGTAGAGGAGGTACCCACCTGAATTTTGTACTGGGAATTTCCTCACCTGCAAGTCCCCTATAACTGTCAAATGGCAGATTCAATTCCTATCACTTGCTTAGGATTCAATATCGCCAGCATAAATTCTAGTGTTGGTCAACAGACAAGGGTTTAAAAAGCAAAGTTAAATTACTATTTATAGGTGACCTTAAAAGTCTCTTACTCTTACTATCATCAATCACCTTATTCCTCTACTACCACTGTCACTGTCACTATAGAAACAGGAGGGGCCATTTTATATTTTTCTTTGTTTTCAAGGGCAGTCATGTCCAAATCATTGTTCACCAAATGGCCAATCTGCTTAGTGATGAAGCTCTCCATATCAAACCTTGGAAAGCAGAGATCATCTGTTGCTAATATCATTCTCAAAATCCTTCATTATGTTAGACCTTACAAACTGTGGACATGAGCTCTGTTGTGTATGTATTTCCCAATTAAATATGCTAGAGCTTTCCTTCTTCACAGGGGAGAAGAGAAGACACAACAACCACCCAATTAGAAGGATTTCTGAGGCTCAGAGCTTCTTTTCACACCAGTGGTCCTTTGTGAGTGAACTCTAGGTGAATTTGGAGATGCCTGTAGCTGCTAAAAACCACAGAACCAACCGTGATCAGCTCAGGGGCAACCCTGAGCAGAAACTTCAGACTCAAGACCTTGCTCAGGATTTTCTAAACATCAAGCTCAACCTGTTGTCCATACTCAAGCTTTGAACTCTCTGCCTCATTGTCCTTATCTTGTACCAAGAGGCTAATGCCTTTATTTCTAGAACTCTCCCTCATGCCTGGAACCCTTTATCTACAACACACTCCCTTCCCTCCCTGTATCATCTTTTTCCCACCTTCCTTGGTTAGAAAATTACATAAACCATTCCTAGCTTTCCCCAAATTGAGCTGTTTAAGCATTAAGCTGACTCCTTTATTATTCCTGCTTAATAAAGATCACTCTTAACTTTTACAAACCCAAGGAGAACACCTACACCAAGATAAGATATCACAGTAGGACCTTATGGACCATATAAATGATGTCTGCAGTTACTATAAAACATGTTCTTCACTGTTACAATGCTCTCTATTATAACACTGGAACAAAGAATACACTTAGTTCAAAAGAGCATCATTTAAAACAAAATGCATCAAGGAGTAAAACAACCGTTGTTGCCGGCAGGAGGTAAAAAAATGAGTACAAATACAAGTCCAGTCAATATTCCTTTTTGTCCTTGGGTCCCGTCTTATAAAAACATATCCTATATACCTTCCACTGTCTCACTTCCCAGCTCATCACTAATTATTTCCTATCTTCCTTAGCAATCCATCTCAGAGTCTAAAAACTTTGCTACAGGTCCTATCATTGGCTGCAGTACTTTTGTTCTTCAGAGAACTATTCTCTGGAGTTCTGAAGCTAACAGACCTCTTGGTGACACCAAAAGGAACATAAAGGAGGAATTGGAATTGGGCCCTGAAGAGTGTATGCCAAGGCAAGGCAGGTAGTAGGAAATGGACATTTGAGTCACCTAGTGAAATGTATCCTGTGTGCTCAGTTTTATAAAACTTCCCTTAGTGCTACTAACCAGTTTGGCTGAGGGTACATAGTTTATCATTTTAGCCTGACATAGCCCTCTGGTTTTTAACTAGGCCAGAAAATCTCACCTAATGAGAAAATACCAGTCCTTTTCCTCTGACAACCAGGCCTATCATTGCTGATTCTGCTGAATCATGTGCAGATGCTTAATGATTGGCAAACTGGGAGGGCTGTAAGACCCCTAGGCCTGAACCTGTCACTAAACCTTTCAATACAAATGATCAAATGAGAGTTCTGTGAGTCAAACACTGTGAGTGGCTTCATAAGTTTTTCCAGTGGTTCACCCAAAGTAGCATAAGGACAACTATTCCTACAGATTGCAAGGATCAAATATCAATAATTTTTTGGTAAAATACTATGTTTCTCTGATGCAGGCAGAGTTGCATAAAGAGTATAAATCTCTCTATTTCTGTTCTATCTCTTGCCTCTGGCAGGCTGACTAGTCCTTAGGCAGTCCCTCTGGATCTAGTTTGTAGCCACATTGACAAAATGAAGAAATTAGTATCTTCCTCCATTTGTTCATTTTGCCATGGGAGCTGCTAGCAAATA
>NW_027186304.1:32081049-32088167 GCF_028583685.1 Petaurus breviceps papuanus | reverse complement strand
CCATATTCACAATGCCTATAGAGATTACAAATATGCTGATATAATTATCCATCACAAAATACATCATGCTTGCCATATGGGGAAATAAACTAGAAAATTTATTAAGATACCAAAAGACTGAGTCCCAAAACCAGAAAGTGAAAGCCATCAGAGTAGTTATGATATTGGCACAGATAGATAAAGTAGAAAGCACCCACATTCTCAAGCCTTTAAAACAGAACAGGCTACCTCAGGCAAAGGTCCTCCTCTCCCCACGCACAGCAACCACCCAGCATCCGGGAAGCGCACTCCCAGCAGCGCCGGCCCCTGGCAGTCCTCAGCAGGAGTCCTTAGCAGAAAGTCCTTAGCAGTCCTAACTCAAAAAGGGCTTCATGCTGCCGCTGCCTCTGCTGCTGCCGCCGCCGTAGCAACCACCGCCAGCCACCGCAGGACCGCTAGCTCGGCTTTCACTTTCCCTCGCTTTTCACTTTCCCTGGCTTTCGCTTTCGCTTGCTCTGCCCCTTCCTGCTACGTCAGCACGTCCAATGGGGCATGGAAGATCTTTAAATCCCATAACCCTTACAGATTTCCAGATGAGAAGGATCAGGAAGGACAGAAAGCTTCCTCCCTTCTAAACCTCCTTCCCCTCCTTTCTGCTTGAACTGCTCGATCTGCATCAGTCTCCTAAAATTGCAGTGGGGTTTGCTACACTTTAAAGCATCTATCTCTAGTAGGCTTCCTGCTTACTTTTATTTGTATGGGACAAAAGCACTTCATTCTGACAGATGTGATTTAAAGGTGGTAGAGCAGTTGCTAATCAGATCCCAACCAACTAGTTGTAAATGAAATACCCAAATGACATATTGTGTTGTTAAATATTTATGAAGCCATCTGAGTGAATCTGCAGCCAGCCCTTTGTTCATTAGGAGATGTAAGAGCAACTACTTTATTTTGTTGATTGATCATCTGAATTTCGTTACTACAAGGAAGCATTAGGAAACTGGTCTTTAATCACCAAAAAAATGCTTTTTCTTTTGGGACACTCTTTCTGGAACCAAAATGCATTTGCTAACATCCCAACCAACAGGTCAAGAAAGAAGCACATGTCTTCTCTGCAGCTAGAAACAGCAAATGAAGGAGGCACTAAAATGCTAAACCATAGAACTCTTGTTTTTGAAATGGACTGTATCTTCAATGGGCCACCATTTGTACAACTTCTAAATATTATTCTTCCTTTTGGAAACATTCTTTTAGTGTCTCTTTTTTTTCTTCCTCCTAAGTGACACTAACTCAAATGTCTGAATATATTGGCAGAAAACTGTACCAAAAAAATTCACTTTTCAGCTGAGAATATCCCCCAAAACAAGTTAGACCACAACTGGATACTTTTAGAAAGTTGTCTGTGATATATATAGAGAACTTCTAAATTGGAAATGTCATTTCAACCTCCACTCCAACATCACTGCTGTGACTGCAGTAATTGTTCTACATCCCTTCATTTCCTCAGGACAGTGTGACCATTTCCTCAAATTTTGTAATCTTTTATAATCATCATCAACCCCTTGTAAGAGGTAGTACTGGTAGGAGAGAGAGAGGATAGATAGATAGATAGATAGATAGATAGATAGATAGATAGATAGATAGATAGATAGATAGATAGATAGATAGATAGACAGACAGAGAGTTTAGATAGATTAGATAGATAAATTGATAGATACATAGATACATACACACATAGATAAAGAAAGAGAGTTGCCCTTTCATCTTCCCTTCTTTCCTGTGACTACAGAGGTAGTCTATTCCCATCTTTCCAGTCACCCAGACTCTCAGTCTTAATGGCCTCCTTGATTCTTCACTCATATGCCACACATCCAATCTGTTATTAATCTTGTGTTTCTGCCTTCCCGATATTTCTCATATCTGTCCATTTCTCTGT
This sequence comes from Petaurus breviceps papuanus, assembly GCF_028583685.1. Lineage (NCBI taxonomy): Eukaryota > Metazoa > Chordata > Mammalia > Diprotodontia > Petauridae > Petaurus > Petaurus breviceps. The sequence continues at coordinate 32,086,252 of NW_027186304.1, read as the reverse complement.
ACTCACACAGCCATTTAGTACAATTCCTCATTACCTCTCACCTAGACTAATGCATAAGCCTTCTAATTAGTCCACTATCTCAAATCTCTCCCCAACTCCATCTATCTTCTATTCATCTGCCAAGGTCATTTTCCTAAAGTCCAGTTTTAACCATGGCACCACTCTACTCAGTAAAATTCAGTGACTTTCTATTTCCTCCAGGATCAGATATAATATCTTTTATTTGGCATTTAAAGTCTTTCATAACATGGCCCCTTTCTACCTTTTCAATCTTCTTACACTTTATTTACTCTCCTTCATATACTCTACAATCCAACTTATTGGTCTATTTACTGTTCCTTATACATGACACTCTATCTTTCAACTCTGTCCCTTTGTTCTTGCTTGTCTCTCATGCCTAGAATACTCTGGCACCTCCTTGTAGCAGCAACTACAGTGGCATACCCAGGATGGCTGCTAGCACAGGTTCTTAGATCTGTTTTACTAGGAAAGATAACCCATTAAGGGGCCAACAATCTTCTTAATTACATTCATTAGTTCAGGGGGAAAATCATCACCCTGAACTTCAGAGAAAATTCAAACCAAGAAAATAGAGAAAATACAAGCAGAGAAATAAAGACCAGCAGATAGGGCTTCTAACTGTCTGAGAACTTAGCACAGATGAACAGATAGATCCAACTGCCTGACCAAGGCAATACATACATAGTTACCAGAGAGAAGCACCAACATCTGGGTTTTTCAAAGGGGGAGGGGCCTCCTTAACAGCTACCCAGAGTCTCTCAAATCACAAGAACACTCTTCCAATGAGTGATCCCCAAAGCAAAATGCTAATGTCAGAGTATATATATACTTCTTCAGGGTTAGAGTGCATCACAGCCCTTATAACTAAGCACTTAATTAGAAATTAACAAAAGGTGTGAAAGCCTTCCGACATGCAAGCCTCCCCTAAACAAGTTTCCCTTAATGGCCCTTAATTACCTAAGGCCTACTAAGGGTGGGGAAGATCTTATATCCCATTAACATCACACTACCCTGTGCCTTTTATTTTCCTTTGTTTCCTTCAAGACTGAGATCAAATCCCACCTTCTACAGAAGTCCTTTTCCGTCAATCCCCCACTTCCCCTCCTCTTACCTCATCCCTACTACTAGTGCCTTCCCTCTGGAATCACCTTCCCTCTACTTGCTTTAGCATAATTATTCACACGGGGTCTCCTCCCTTGAAATGTGAACTCCTTCTAGGCAGGAGCCTTGTTTTAGTTTGCCTTTGTATCCCCAGTGCTTAGTACTATTCCTTACACATAATGAGTGCTTAATAAAAGCTTGTTAACTAATTGACGAAGATAAATATATTCATAATAAACACAAAGTAGCTAAACACAAGGTAGTTTGAGAGACAGAGAGAGTGCTAGTAATTGTGGGGATAAGGAAAAGTTTCCTGTAGAAGGTGGTGGCTTGAGCTTTTATTGAAGAGAAAAATTCTATGAAATTGACCTGAGAGTGTAATTTATACCAAGCATGGGAGTGAGCAAGCACAGAACGAGAAACTGTGCTTCGTGTATGAGAAACAGAAAGAAAACTAGTTTGTCCAATCTACTTTTCCAATTTTATTTCTCAGTACTCTACCAAGAAGAAGGTTGAATTGGACATATATAGTAAAAAAAAAAATGTAATTTTTTGTAAAAATAAATTGTAAAATTTTGTAAAATTGTAAAAAAAAATGACCAATAAAAGATTTTTAGGTTTAATGGCTGATTAAAAAAGAAAAATTTTTAATAGTCTAGTCCAATTCTCTCACTTTACAAATGAAGAAACTGAGACCCAGAAGGGCTATGTGACTTGGTCAAGGTCATATAAGAAAAAAAAAAAAAGAAGGTATTCCAACTCTGATCCTCTTATTCCAAAACTAATGTTATTTCCACCATACCAAATAAAAACATTATGTGTGACTCAAAACCACAGAACTGCATCTAGCCTAAGTCATACCTGTAAAAGGATGCCTTTCACAAAATACCCATCAGCTGGTCATCCAGCCTATGCTTGAAAATACATAGTGAAGAGGAACCATGGGTGTCCTGGAGCCAGTTCAAACAGGTTTGGGAGAACCAATGTTAAATTGTCAGTGTGAGCATTTATACCTTGGAAAATAAATCAAGCTTTGATGTGCTGCTTTGTTGATTATATTTAATAGATAGATTAATAATACAGATTAAACTTAAAAGTATGTCACCCATACTATTTTTCCAGAAGACAAATTAAACATTTACTGTATCACCCATAGGAAGAAACCATACCCATGATATTTTGGGATCACTCTAATTGATAGTAAGTTTTCCCTTATGGCAAAACTCAATTGGTCTCTTTTCAATGTTTCTCTGTTGCTCCTAATTCTGTCCTCTGGGACCAAGAAGAACAAGTATCCAAACTCCTGGTTAAACACAAACTCATCAGCCTAGCATTCAATGATTTCCATGATCTGGTCCAGTTTACTTTTCCAATTTTATCTCTCATACTCTACCGAAGCGGGTGTACCAATAGTCCCTGGACTATGCCTTCTCATGTTCATTTCGGCACAGAATCATAGAGTCTGAAGGAACTGCAGGCGCCAGCTAGTTCAATCAATGCCTGATAAATGCCTCTCTTCTACAACATCCCTAAGAAATAGTCATCCAGTCTTTTCTTGAAGACATCTAGTGAGAGGGAACCCATCTCTCCCAGTCATAGTCCTTTCTGATAACTCCAGTTGTTATTAAGGTGCTTTTTTTTTCACTTCCAAGCCTAAATCGGCCTATGTGGTTTCTTCCTAACTAGGAATAATACACATCATAGAAGATTAGGACAAAGTACACCAATTCTAACTCCTCTAGCTATGATGCTTCTGACTAAATTTTCCCAAGCTATACATATCCAGTTCCTTCAAGTGATCCTCCTAAACCCTGAGCTTAAGACCCTTTTCATTTTGATTTGTCCTCATTAGCACATTCATCAGCTTCCCTAAAATGGGACACTTAGAACTAAATACAATGCTATGTAGTCAGACCAAAGCAGAATACAGCAGTACTAGCATCTTAGTTTTAGATGCTATACTACTTTTAATGCAGTCTCAGACCACATTAACTTTTTTGGCTGCCATCCTGTACATGCTAAGAATATCCTTCCCCATTTTTCATCTAAATTTTATTCATACTTCAAAAGCTCATTCAATTCTCACCTCCACAAATAAGCATTTCATGATATCAATGAGTAATAAGAATGTTCTCTCCCTCTTATAACCTTCTATGATGTGTATTATCTATAAAATTCATTTAATCATGTATTATTTTGAATTTTTTATTCCGCTTCTCATAGAAATCTTTTCTTACTAACTAGTCACAACTAATCTGCAAAGTCCTTAAAGGCAGTAAGTGTTCCTCATATGTCTTTGAATCCATTGCATAATGTCTGTGATAAATGTTTAACATATAATAGGTACAAATAAATATCTATTGGGAGGTGAATCAGTAACTTCTGTGGCAAATTAATGTGTTTGAGAAAGGGTTGTATTTTGCATCTGAATTATGTAATGTTAAAAACTGTGTTTTCCAGATGATAGTTTATTTCCTCTTAGACAAAACTTTTTTGTTTCCTTTATGTTATTTTCATGAAAATAATCAGAGACTACTTCACCTGCCAACACTGTGATTAATTATAGCCAACTCTCAATTAATAAGGCTAATAAGGGAAAGCCAAGAGATGGGAGGGATCAATTAGATAATGCCTCTAAGGCATTCTGAGATTTTAGAAGAAAGGAGTGTAATTAGTATAGCAAGCTCTATTATTTTTTAATTTCTTACTATAAATTCTCAGCCATTATATATTTACATGGCAAAACTATATTTTTACTTTCTCTTACTTTAAATTTAAGAAGTCAGATGAAAATAATTACTCTTCAGTGTTCACAAACTCTCCTTTTGTGTCCAATTACAGCTACAGAATAACTCTTTAGCTATTAGAGTAATAGTTATTATTTTGACTTTCTTGGCCATTAGCACTACCATTTTAGATCTCTGCCTAATGAAATCAACACTGAATAAAGTAAAGTCTCAAGGATGTATTGGTGGCAATTGGTCTTTAATGGGAGTGAAGTTATATCCAGGAAAAAAAAACCTCAAATAACAAAAGTTACAAAAATTAAAGTTTCTGAGGAAAAAATGGGTGCATAAATGGCAGAATAACCTGACCAATTATCAATCACCTAAACTCCTGCCCCAGACCTAAAGCCTTACAGAGGAAACACTTCAAGTAGATAATGAAAATCTATGACATTATAGAAAATATTTACTCAATAAGACCCTCCATAACCAATGAATTTTCATCATAGTTATTTTTTACATTAAGGTACCCATAAATCAGAAAGTATGTTTCATTTTTCTAAGTTCTACAAACACAGTGAAAACCAAGTACATTGTAAATGTTGTAGGTGATAGTCAAGACAGCCCACTGAATGGTCATCTTTGAAATGTATCAATAAGAAATACACATTGACCATGTTTCAGGTTACTTAAAAATAAAGACATTCAGCATACCAGCAGTTGAAGATTTTTTAAGTAAAGAAAACAATCTGGTTAGAGAGAGGAAATTTTAATACCTACAGTTAATATTAAATGATCATAAAATTTTATCACATCAATGCAGAGATGACTTCCTGCTCTATCCCAGGCTTTCTACTCACATCCTATACTTATGTTTTTAGAACACCTATTATCATTGTTCCAGGACTAATCTTTTAAAAGATGCTACTAAATTTCCCACATCTTTCTTAAGGGCTAAAGAGAGTTTAAATCAATTCCTTGTTCATTTCAATCTAATTTTCTTTTCCTAGGATTTTACCAGTGAGTTAAGACAACTGTTACACACATCAAGAACATTGAAGTACTTGCCTAAATAGTGATTCCCTCAGAATTGCCTTCTACTATATACTATTCTGAAGGCTAGGAAATGTGCTATTCACTAGAAAATTAACAGAGTGTAAAATACAACTAGGACAATAGGAATTGTTGAAATATTAACTTTGTGATTACATGACTGCCATATTCATTCACAACTTGATTGTTGTATTTGTACCTTACCATTTGTTTCTTAGCTTAGCATTTAAAACACAGATAGATTGGATGGTTAGGAGATAGATAGATAGATAGATAGATAGATAGATAGATAGATAGATAGA
>NW_027186304.1:32058025-32081039 GCF_028583685.1 Petaurus breviceps papuanus | reverse complement strand
AGATAGATAGATAGATAGATAGATAGATAGATAGATAGATAGATAGATAGATAGATAGATAGATAGATAGATAGATAGACGGACGGACGGACGGACGGATGGATCCTATGGTATAAATGGTAAGGATCCCATTTCCCAAGAGACCAGACATCAAGATCAATGTCTCTATTTTCCATAAGGCTATGTAACCAGGGCATAGGTACTGCTCAAAAAAGAATGAGGAAGAAACATTTTGGGGCAAGCATATAGGAGAGGGTTCTCAAATGAGAAACAATAAGCTGTGACTGCCACTGTAGAGACATCAGCTTTCAGGCCAGTGCCTGAGACTTTCTGAACTTTGAACTGTGTAGGCAGAATGTGGCTGACATAGATTAGGTGCTGAAAAAGTTCTGTCTATACTCACTTTGCAGGAAGATTCTTAAAAGTGCTCTGAAATTGTCCTTTGCCACTGGCCTCAGATTTAAGTCCTATTTATGACTGTTTCTATTTTTACATGTAAGGTGGTAGATGGGGAGACATCTTGATCAATTTGATGATTTCTCCCAATCAATTTGACGATATTATAGTGTACAGGCCACTGGTTAGAGACAAGTAAGGGGCACCTTCCCAACAGTGTGAGAATGTCCACTGGCATTGTAATGAGTCCCACTCGGAGCCTTTTGCTTACCTCTTGGTGAGTGGCTGACTAAAAATCAATTGTCATTCCTAGAAGTGGTTGGTCTTTTTCAGCCTCTTTGGACTCTCCTTTTTAATTTTATCTGTTTCTTCTTTACAATGTAAAAAATTGAAGGAAGAGATTTCTTCTGCACTTTCTCCCCAACCATTCCCTATACCTAGGGGCCATTGATAATGATTTTCATTAGAATCACATGGCAGGGGTGAAAAGGATATGAGAGAAAATAGACATAATATGAACTTTACCAGCTGAAAAGATGGTAGTACATGGATCAGAGAGGCTTCCCACAGACTCACAGTCCAAAGCAGCCAAAGTGGGAAGATCAAACTTTGGGGGTTTCTATGCCACATTCTTCTTGGAGCACAAAGTAAATGAGTTATTCAGGCACTGTAGATATAACAAAAAGAAGGGTTTCTTGTTCAGCAGCTTCAGCACTATGATTCTGAAAAGGAATCTGTATAGGAAAAAGGGATTTCACTGAAATAGCAAGGGGTTGTCCTCATAGCAAATCCCAGTTCAACTATCTTCTGGTAGAGCACTGATGAGCTATGTAAGTAGCCTAGAGGTTTGAATATTTTCTCTATTTGTGGGATCCTTTGGCTACATCGTGGCTTTTGTAATTTCTGTGGGAATGAAATCATCTGTCCCACATTTGGGAAAACCTAGAGTATTAAAAAGGGGAGAAATAGGTAAAAAAAGAAAAGTCATCCTTTGGTGTCAAGCCCCAGGATCAGACCTGGTATTTAGAAGTTAAGGGTATTTCAGGGCCCTAAGCCATGTATTTGATTTTGCCTTATTCAATAGGAGACATGAGTCATCCTAGTAACGAGTTAAATTCAAGGATTCCGACATTGAGTATGTGGGTATGAACAAAATGAGACATGAGTATACAAATCACTGAGCATTTGTAGATACTGTCATACACCCCCTCCCACTCTCTCCTCTTGAAAAAAAAGACTTAGATATCCTCTGAGCTCTCAATGTCATCAAATTAGTTATCTAGTGTCTACCTACATCTGAGTGGGTTTCCTTGAGGAATTAAATTTTCAAAGCAATATAACATCCAAAGCAGTTCCCCTATGGGTCTACTTTTCTTTGTTTACTCCTGTGACACTCCTGTGACATGTTTTAACAAATATCAAAGGCCTCCCCAGTTAGATACACAGGTCCCCCATGGAAATTACAATTAGTCTCCTCATTCTTTATTGTTTGATTAACCACCTCTTCCCACAGACTCTTTTAGCACTGGGTCATTGATCACAAGAGAAATGGTATTACCATCCTCAAAGTCTTCTTACATAGACAATAGTCCACCCCTCTTTCTTTATGGGGAGCTTTTTCTTGTTCAGCAAACCAAATGAGAAATATATTTCTTATATATTTTTACTTCATAGAGAGTTTACAAATTACCTCCTTTTCCAAATATCTCTGTGGGGAACTGAGAAGTCTCCAGGTTATGAGGTAGCTTACAAAAACATCAACTGCATTGTCTGCACTATGTTTAACTTGAAGGATCACATATAGTGGGTATCTATAGATTATACATATGTATCCCAAGTAATTTTTCAAGAACCACAAATTGTCTAATTATGGAGAGAATGTGATGAGTATGTCTAAAAACAAATACTTCATTTTGTGGGAGATCATGTACCCAGGACAAAAAACGTTGACGGGTGAATGGTAATGACTCTAAGAGAAACATGAAAGCCAACATACCAATATACGTGAAAAAGAAAGGGGCATCTAAGGAGAAGTGGCAAAATAACCACTGCCCAAAATGCATTGGATGCCAGAACACGGCTTGAGAGTCTATCTGGCCTAAGAAAGGACCTGTAAAAGTCAGTGCATCCTGACTGAGAAATACAGGTAAACAAGATAACTGGGTACACAGAAAAAGCTTAAACACTACCCATGTTGTAGCGACTTTCCTGCTGATGTTGTTTCCAGCTATTGAATTCCAATCTATTTCTGTTTTTAATAAACATGTTTAATTTCAAGGAAAGGAAATATGATGTAATGCATAGAGCAACCTTGGGATGAGAAAACGGGGGTTTAAGTTCTATACCTTATACATACTAAACATTTGACCATGAGGAAGTTACTAAACCTGTCAGGGTCTTCAGAGAACTCTCTAAAACTGTAAGGTGTAGATAAGTTGACTACCTCAAATGGCTGAAAAAAATTCCTCCCAGGGAGTTTCCCACAGTGATGAAATCACAAGATTGGATTAAAAAAAAATTATGTTGTAAACACATATTAATTCCTTTGTTTTCTCCAGAGAAAATTAATTAAATTACCTTAGAAGCAAGTCAAGTTCAAAGGTTCCAAGGTTGGATACTGGGGTGGGGGATGGGTAGGAAGAAGGGTGTGGAATGATTCATGGAAAATTTCACTTATTGGGGATTCCTTATCCTTACCACCAGAACAAATCTGCGACCATGTGTGCAAGGTGATAGTCCAAAACTTGGGAGAAGGAAGGAGAGAAAAGCAGAGAGAGAGAGAGAGAGAGAGAGAGAGAGAGAGAGAGAGAGAGAGAAGACAAGAGAAGATGTATTTCTTAGTTGGAAAGGGGACTGGGAAAATTCAGCAAGAAAAACAGAGGATGTTTCTGGAAGCCTCTTCTCTGTCATTACAGTAATTGCCTGTGGCTCACAGAGCTATTCTTCATTCTTTAGCTGGTGGGCAGAGAGGCAAGATTTTTACTTTATCACATCATTAACAATCTAATAATATCAACAGAACCTTGTAGTTACATATTTGATAGGTGAGTATGTTTCCTATCTTGCTGAAATCTCATTTCTCAGGTCTGTCGCCTTGGGGCTTGCAAGCAGAAGGGGAGAAACTTTCAAATATTCTGCAAGTGGTAAGAGCACAATATGAAGTTAATGGCCATGACTTCTAGGATGAATCTGCCTCCCAGAGGTCCTACAAAGGGCCAGTGGTATCAGTTCAAGTTGAAGGTTATTAGTTCCACTAACTCTTTCACAGAGGCAAATGTTACATATAGCATTGCTAAATTACTATAATTTTCACTGTCATTGCAATACAGAATATCATTTTATAAATAGTGATTTTATGTTCATGCTGATTACCAAACCTATTTAAGATATGTTGAATGGCTCTGAAGGCAAATTTGAAGGATTCAGCAAAACCCACACCTTCTTTGCAAAATAATCTTGAACATTGACGTAGCACTCGTAGAAAACAACCAAGACTCAATGGTACATAATACAAAGTCACATTATAAGGGCTAAAAAATAACTTTATCTTAAGAAAAAGCAATTCACTTTTAACTATGAGGAATTTTTTTTCATGTAAACTTGAAACACTTTAAATCTGAGCAACCTGTATCCCATTCTTCACAAACAAATACAAGTTGTCTTAAGCTTAAGAAAGTTGGCTTTAAGTTGCCTTAAACTTAAGGAAAATAATAGAGCAGATTCATAGGGACCAACTTGCAAATTCATTGGGATCAGAAACTATGGCCAACATATCTTTAAAATCTCAGTGCCTAAAACATTGCTTCACACACAGTAGATACTCAATACATGTTGATCAAATTGAATTGCTTCAGATTAAACAATATAAAGAGAAGCCATTTTACCCAATCTTCCTTCTTCAAGTAGGGCTGCTATGTTGGGTTGGTAAGTTCCTAACCTACAATGTTTCCCTGACTGTAGAAGTCCCTATATCTCAATGCCAAAATCTGATGATCACTAATTAGTTGATAAACAGAATTGTTAAATCATAACCAGAATATTCCAGTTTTTCTAAATAGAGCCTCCTGTGAATTTCAAAAACAGAAATATAACCCATGGAGGTGCTTACTTTCAAGTACAAATTCACTTTACTCACATTTTGAGAGTTGGAAGGTTGATTCCATTAGCCTTCTAAGCCAATGTAATCTGGTTTTTCCTGGCTATCTTCCACTAACAATTTGTTCAAGAAAGTTCTAGGAACAAAGTGAAGAAGGTTTTATTTCTCTTGTATTGTTCCCTCTTCCTTCACCTTATAAAGTTGTGAGTCTCATGCACTAAAATTAAAATACTGCATTTTATATATACTCTGATAAAAATGATAATGAAAATTTCTACATTTCAGTGGTAATAAGCACCTATCTAAAACATAAGTCAAAATCACCAATACCAATATTTTGTTATTTGGATGAGGTAACTGTTAAAAAATATTTTAAGACAATTTTCTCATCTTAGTATGAAAAATCTTATCAATTTATCATTTTAACTACTAGTGATAGAACAAATTAAATATCACATTAACTGAAATATTAGTCATATATTTTAGGCAATTTCAGAGATTCAACATTACCTAAAAACAAATTATTGAGTCAGATTTCTATCTTAAAGGTTTAAATGTAATTTATCTCATATTTTTACTTTATATCCAGACAAAAATGATCTGGGAACCCAAGAAGAAGAAAAAAATCCTTTTTGAAAAGAGCAGCAATTTACTTCTTCCATTATTGTTAAGTTTGGGGGGCATAAGTTCAACTAATTAAATTTCTTTGTAGATGTCATTTAAGAATGGCTTCGGGAGGGAAATTAAGTTAGGATAAAAATAACTGGAGATGATACATTTTTAAATACTTACTGAGCTGAATTATAGTTGTTGGCATAAATAGCTCATCAATCTTACCATCTCCAAATGACACAGAGAATATAATTTTCCATCACCTGATGTAAAATAAATATGAAAAATCCTGCAGTTATTTTTTTTATTTTAAAGTACATTAAACTAACAGGAAGTGAAATAGATTTTCACTTATTCTTAAAATTGGATTTTTTCACAAGATGACAAATTTTATATAGGGCATAACAAGTTGTTGGCTTGACTAGTTGCAATTAGGAAATGATATTTAGGGATAGTTTAATAAGGCCTTCAATCTTCCTTCATTTACATGCCTCAAAAAAAGGTTTCATCTTAAAACAGATGGAAAATTAGACCCTGTTATATCTATTTTTCTAAGCTATTAAATAGATGCAATTATTCAAATTCTACATCAAAAGCTTTTAAGGTATTTACTTTTTAAAAGTATGTCAGAAAAGTTAAGAAATAAGTTTCAGGTTTTTTTATGTTAGAATCTTGTCCTTCAAACTTCTCTATGACTCTCTCATTTAAGATTCATCGAAGTATTAAAACCTTTCTTTCTGATAGAACTTAGCCTTATCCAAACCAGGCAATATTCTTTGTGTCTTATCTATATTTGAATTTTCTTCAATCTGATACCTCCTCTTAACAAAGATTTCTCACTTCCTATCTCCTGGACACCTCAGTCTATTTATCTTTCTGATTTCTCTCTCATCCCAAGACCCAACTAAATTCCTCTAGCTCTCATATGTATTACAATGCCTGCAAAATTACTTGGATTTCAGAATCAATTTTTAACAGATTCAGAGTTCAGTGAACTCTAGGAACATTTTTTTTCCTCTTTCTTTCAGATATATTCAGATACCCAATCTTGCTTTGTTTATTTGTTTCAATCTTCTAAACAATTTTTTGAGGAATATGAGACATCATAGGGTCATAGATTTATAAAAGTAAGTAAACTTATGGAAGATTTAGCTATTCTAGTCCAACCCCTCCATTTTACAGTGGAGGAAATTGAGACCCAGATAGAGTGTGACTTGTAGAGATTGTTTCCATTCCAAACTGAGGGGATGCCCATCAACTGGGGAATGGCTAAATAAATTGTGTCATATGATTGTAATGGAATATTATTGAACTATTAGACAGGATGAGCAGGATGATTTCAGAAAAACCTGGAAAGACTCAAATGAACTGATGAAAAGTAAAGTGAAAAGAAACAGAAGAACATCGTACACAGTAATAGCAATATTATAAGGATGAGCAACTGTGAATGACTTGGCTATTCTCAGCAATATAATGATCCAAGACAATCCCAAAGGGCTCATGGTGAAAAAAGCACTTCCAGGGAAAGAACTGAAGTAGTCTAAATGGAGATCAAAGCATGCCATTTTTCACTTTCCTTCTTTTTTAGTTTAAGTTTGCCTCGACAAAATGAGTAATATGGAAGTGTTTTGCATGGTTGCACATGTATAACCTATATCAGATTGGGAAGGAATATAATTTGGAACTCAAAAACTTTTTTAAAAAACAAAGAATTGGGGGCAGCTTGGTGGACCAGTGCATAGAGCAGCAATCTTGGAGTCAGGAGGAACTGAGTTCAAATCCAGACTCAGACACTTAACACTTACTAGCCGTGTGACCTTTGGCAAATCACTTAACCCCAATTGCCCTCTCCAAACAGCAAAAAACAAACCAAAAAATGAATGTTTAAAATTCTTTTTACATGTAATTGGGGGGAGATAAACCTTTTTTTTTAATTGTTTCCATTCCCTCATTTCTTCCAATGGAAACTTTCAAAGTAGGAATTATAATACAGTACTGAAACTATAAAAACAACTTCATTAACAAGACATAAGATTAAGGTTTGGAAAAAGGAACAATACAATCATGGCCTCCTCAAAATAATGGAATACAGAGCCTGAAGTAGGTTTCCACCTTTGTAGTAAGATATTCAAAATTCTACCTTCTAGAAGTGACCTCTTTCTAGGTAACTCTGACTTGAACTGAGACCCCACAAAAGAAAACTGTGAGAACAAGTTGTCTTTCAGGCAATATTAGACTGTCCAACAGCTGTAGAACAAAGTACCCCAGAAAGTTAATATGAAATAAAGTGCCTAAAAGCAGGAAAAATGTTTATCTGGGTGAAAACCAAATTGGGTAGCCTGTTTAAATTTTGAACCATTGTGCACTTTACTGTAATTATCTATTACTACTTTCATTTTCCCACCTGTCAAGAATTTCCTAATAGCTTAGTTATCTATTGACTTCTCATTGCCTTTTTGTTATTTGGAAAAGGAATTTTATCATGCACATTCTAATCAGGTTCAGTCCAAAACACTGCTTGAGAAAAGAGGTTTCAATGAAATCAGAAACAACTGAATTGTAAGGCCAACTTTCTGTTGCTAACTGGACAAGATCTCAGTTCTAATCAGGACTGTTCAATTCATCATCAGATTATATATGGCAAAGTGCTCATGGCACAGAAAGTCCAGTTTTGCCCTCAGGCCCCAGGAAGCTAAGGAGAAGGATATAGAAATACTAGAGAAAGATTCAGTGATACTTTTATGATCTTATGTGATCTGAGCAAACAAAAAATAGTGAGAAGGACATAAAAGACAGACGCTCATCTAAGGACAAACATAACAAATCTAATCCATCTTTCATGTGATAATTACTCAAATATTTGAAGACAATTATCATGCCCCTCTGAAGTCTTCTCTTCTTAGGGTAAGTATATCCATGTTATTCATAAAACATGAACCAAAGACCCTTTGCCATTTTAGTTGCCCTCATTTGGATATTCTCCAGTTTATCAATATCCTTTCTAAAGTGAAACCCTGAACTGAACTGAGTACTGCAGATGTGATCTGAGCAGGTAAAACACTCCCTCAGCCTGACACTATGCATCACTTATTGCATTGGCAACCAAGTGGCACAGCAGATAGAGTGCTCTACCTGATGTTAGGAAGACCTGAATTCAAAGCCAGCTGCAGATATTTACTAACTGTATTTACCCTAGACAAGTCACTTAGCCCTTTTGCCTCAGTTTTTTCACATGTTAAATGGAGATAAAAATAGCATCTACCACACAGGGTTGCTCTGAGGACCAAATGAGATAATAATTGCAAAGCCAGTGCCTGGCACACAATAAGTACTATATAAATGTTAGCTGCTATTATTTTATTAGTGTTATTATGTAAGTGGAAAAGGTTGCCACCTTGGTAGTATCATTTGAGAATTCACACAGGTCAGGCATGTTCACATGTCACACATGTTCACATGATGGTCAGAAGAAGAACAAGAGCTCTCTCAAGTTCTCTCCTAAGAAATTTGGAACTGATTGTATGATATGGGAAACACTGGCACAGGACTGCGCGGCATGGCGTGCCCACATCAGAGAAGGTGCTGTGCTCTGTGAGCAAAGCAGAATGCAAACAGCTCAAAGGAAATGCAGGATGCGCACATTTAAAGAATCCACCCCAAGTGTCCACACAGACTTATTTATGCCTGACCTACAGTAGAACATTCTGAGCTCGTATTGGTCTCATTAGTCATAGTCTGCCACACTGAAACTTGACTCTAGCATAGTGACGTCATTTTGGTCCTCTTGGAGAACAAAGGCAGCCAACCATCATTTAAGAAGCACCACCTCTTACAAGCTGAATCCTTCCAGGTAATGCCTAAAATGGAAATATCTATGTTTTTATTGCCCTATAATTTTGAGCTTGAGTTCATTAAAATCCTCTCTTTTTTAGAAAATTACCATCTAAACATTCCTCCCTAATATTATAATTGTGAAATTCATCTTTGAACTCAAATGTAGGCATTACATGTATTCAGATTAAATTCCATCTTGTTAAACTCAGTCCAACATTCTGGGACCAAAGGGACCTTTTTCCATACCAATTCCATCTTCCAAAATGTCAACTATAGCTTTTAGCTTCATGTTATCCACAAATTTAATAAACATGCTGCCTGTAGCTTCATCAAAATTGTTTTTAAAAATGTTAAATATCATAGGGCTGAAGAGAGACCCATGGGAGACTCCATTCCTTCCAAGTAGCTCTTGAGCTATTTGACCATTCAACCAGTTTACAACAGATTATTAATTGCCTTACTGTTTAGCTCACATTTCTCCATCTTGTCCACAAGAGTCACAGGAGAGACTTTTGTCAAATGCCTAGGATCTAAGTAAACTATCTACAAAATGCCCCTAATCTACCATTGCAGTAAACCTGTTAAAAAGAAAAAAAGAAAATAAGATTAATCTGACATAAGCACTTGATGAAGTCATACTGGCTCTTTGGCATCCCTACCACTTTTTCTAGTTGTTCTCTAAGTATCCCTTTAATAATACTTTCTAGAGTTTTGCCAGGAGTTGAAGTCCAGTTTATTGACCAACTTTTCACACTCTGTTAATTTCCTTTTTTTTTTAGTTAGGCTACTTTTGCCTTTCTCTGGTTCTTCAGCACCATCCTGTTTCCATATTTCAAAGACAGTAATTCAGTAACCATTCATGTAAAATCTTTCAGCACAGCATTGTACCATGTAATATATCTAGTCCTAATTACTAGAATTAATTAAACATAGCTAGGATGAACAGAACCAGGAGAGCATTGGACACAGTAACAGCAACATTGGGCAATGATTGTGCTATGATTGACTTAGCTCTTCTCAGCAATACAATGATCCAAGATAATTCCAAAAGACTCATGATGTAAAATTCTGTCTACATCTAAATAAAGAACTGGCAGACAAATTGAAGCATACTATTTCTACCTTATTTTTTGTGTTTTTTCTTTATTCTGTTTCTTTGACAACATGACTAATATGGAAATGTTTTAAATGATTACACATATATAACCTTTATCAAATTGCTTAAGTTGGGGGAGGAAGAAAATTTGGAACTCCAAATTTTATAACAAATGAATGTTAAAAATTGTCTTTATATGTAACTAGAAAAAAATAAATATTTTTTTAAAGAGCAGGTTAGGGCTACCTACCTATCTTGTGTTTCGATTGCCTGGAAGGAACTTTGCTCTGCCTCTTCCAAACCAAAGATCATTCTCTTTGGCAGTAGAGAAAAATAAAATAAAATAAACCAAAAACAAGAGTCAAACAGCTACTCCTTCTCTATGTGGTCATTTATCACTATCTATCATCCACCCCAAACAGTAATCCTGGCTTTCCTTTGAGCCTTCATTTTCCCTAATGTAGTAATAATTAATTAACTAATTAAAGATTTGATTTTTTTCAGCTTTTCTTTCCTCACCAGCTTTGGGTGATTCTTATCATTAGCACTCTTGATGCTATTCTTATAATTTCATTCCAAGATATTTATGTTCACCCACTATTACCTGCCTGTGCTTTTGTTTTCTGCACATCCTTATAAAAAATCTAATTTGGTTGATGAGTCTTCCATTTCTATTGAGCTCTTTAAACAATTCAAGAGGCAGCTAGCTGGTGCAGTAGATTGAGTGCTGGACTTAGAATCAGGAATACCTCAGTTCCAATACAGTCTCAGACACATACTACCAGATTGATCCTAAGTAAGTCACTTAACTGCTGACTTCTTCAGTTTCCTCAGCTGTAAAATGAGTATAATAATAGAACCAACCCCTCAGGGTTATTATGAGTACTAAATGAGATAACAATTATAAAGTACTGAGAATAGTATCTGGAACATAGTAGATACTTAATAAAATGTATGTTTCCTTTCTTTTTCTCTGCTTTCTTCCTCTTCAGAATCAGCTTCCTTTGTGCCTTCCAAATTTCAGTTTTGAGTTTCCCATCTGTCCTAGGCTGACTTTCCTATAAAATCCTAAGAAAAAAAATGTATTTTCTATTCTGTGAAATCTGATTTCCTACAATCAAGAATTTCAGACTATGCCTGAACTTCTTTTATTTCTCTATCACAAATTCTCAGATGAAAGTCGTTTTTTCCTAAGGTCCCCATTGTTCACATTCTAGTAACTAGTTTCTCCCTATTAGTGATAATCAGATCCATAAAAGGATTTCCCTTTGTTGGTCCCACCAATGAAATTATAATTAAAGCCAGTCAAACTGTACCTGCTCTGCTTTGAGTACAGAGAGAACACCAACAAATGTCTGGATAATTGAAGATCCCCATCCATCACTGCACCCAAGTAAGACTTATGATTATTAGCTTCCAAACCCCCAGCATTCCCTGCCCAGCTGAGGGCTACTGATGGCCCAGAGTGAGCCTGAATGCATCCAAGTTCTTTATTGAGTTCATGTAGCTCTGGAAAAAGATGAAGGGAACAGACTTGATTTTGTAAAATTAGCTCTAGTCTTCCCCAGAACTTACATAAAGGACGTTATATTCATTATATCTCATTCTATTCCCATCACTCCTTCCCTACTAATGTGCAAATTTCATCTAATCATACAGCCAGGATGTACCACCTCAGATTCTTGGGGGGAAGGGGAAACAGACAAGTTTCATTGATTTGTTTTATTTTTATATTTCAAACATTTATAGATTACTCTCACTCTATAGGAGGTCTCTCATAGCAGAGTAAAACAGTTAAAGTAAAACATACTTAGAGTAATCTTATCAGAAACTACATGGAATATTTCACATCTAAGGCACCAACCATGTCTCTATCTTTCAAACAATTTAACAGAAGTATATTTTCCCTTCCTCCTACCCTCTACTACATTAAAAAAGAAAATAAAATTCCTCTTAAAAATATGCATTGTCAAGTAAAAAATAAACCCCTTCAATAACTGTATATAAAAACATTTGTGTGTCACATTCTATACCCTAAATCTATTGCTTCTTGGAATAGAGAACATATTTCATCATCAATCCTCTGGAATCATAGCTGATCATTGAAGTGACACTGTTTGCTGTTGCAGAGTTGTTGTGACCACATAAATTGTTCCAATTCTATTCATTTCATTATTCATCACTTTATAAATGTCCTCAAAATTGCTCATTTTTGTGACATTGACATTAAAGTATAAATAGCTCTTCTGATTCTCCTTTCATCACTCTGAGTCTGAGTCTTTCTATGTCTTTTTAAAATCATTTATTTCTTCATTTTACAGCACAATAGTATTCTATCATTTAATATATCACAGATTATTAAATAATTTCTCAGTTGATGGATATCCCTTTAAATGCCAGTTATCTTTCTTTGCCATCAGAAAAAAAAGAGCTGCTATAAATATTTTTGTACATAATGGACCTTTTCCTCTTTCTTTAATCTCTTTTGGGTATAGATCTAGCAGTGGAAGCGCTGGGTCAAAGGGCATGAGCTATTTAGTAATTTTTTTATTTATAAATACAAATTGCCTAATTTTAGAATGGGTATGCCCATTCACAAGGCCATAAACAGCACATTAAGGTGCCTGTTTTCTTACATTTATCATTTTCTCTTTTTGTCATCTTTGACATTCTGATGAGTTTGAGATGGAATATCAGAACTGCCTTAATTTGCATTTTGCTAATTAGTAGTGATTGGGAGAATCTTTTTCATATGGTTATATATAGACTCTGTTTCTTTCCTTGAGAACTGTCTGTTCATATCCTTATACCATTTATTAATTTAGAAAAGACTTTTTTTTTATAAACTTGAATCAGTTCCTTATATATCTTGGAAATCAGACCTTTATCAGAAAAACTTGCTGCAAAGATTTTTCACCAGTTAATTGTTCTCTTTTTTAAGTTTAGCTTTATTAGATTTGTTTCTGAAAAACTTTTTAATTTTATATAAATTAAATCTGTCCATTCTATCTTCTATGATCCTCTCTATTCCTTGTTTGGCCATTAACCTTTCTCCTATCCATAGATCTGATAGGTATTTTTTTCCTTCTTTTTCTGATTTGTTTTATATATAGGTGATGATTTGGAGCTTATTTTTATATAAGGTATGAAATGTTTATCTAAATCTAATTTCCTCCATACTGCTGTCCAATTCTACCAGCAAATTTTGTTAAATAATGGATCCATATCCTAGTAACTGGTATCTTTGTGCTTGTCAAATAATAGGGTATTAGATATTTTTGTTTGTGTTGGGCATCTTATCTGTTCCACTGATTAATCTCTCTATTTTTAACTAATATGCAATTTTATAATAATTACGGCCTTTAACAATTTGAGATCTAGTACTATTAGGCTCCCTTTGTTCACATTTCTTTTCATTATTTTCTTAAGATATTTGATGAGTTTTTTCCTCCATATGAATTTTATTATTCATTTCAATAATTCTATAATCTTTTTGTAGTGTGATTGTTATAGCATTAAATAAATTAATGCATGTAGTAGTTATTTTTGTTATCTTATCTTAACTCATTCTACCCATGAGCAATTAGCATTTTTCCAGTTATTTCAGTCTGTATTTCTATAAACAGTTTTTATAACTGTACTTATATAGTTCTTGTGTGTCTCTTGGATGATACAATCCCAAATATTTTATACATTCTGTAGTAATTTCAAATGGAATTTCTTGTACTACTTCTTCCTGCTGGGTATTATTGGCATTATAGGGAAATGTTGGAGTTTTGTGTGGATTTATTTTATATCCAGAAAGTTTGCTAAAGTTATAAACCTGTTCAATTAATTTTAGTTGATTCTTTAGGGTTCTCTAAGTATACCATTATATCATCTGCCAAAAGAAATGTTAATTTTGTTTCTTCTTTGCCTATTATTCCCTCAATTTCTTTTTTTGGTCCTATTATTAAAGCCAGCATTTCTATTATTTTGTCCAAAAAAAGTGATAACAATGGACATCCTTATTTTACCCCTGAATTTTTTGTAAAGGACCCTAATTTATTTCTATCACAAACAAAAGCTCTGAGTTTAAGATATATTCATCATTTTAAGGAAAGGTTTATTTTATTCCTATGTTTTCTAGTGTCTTTAAATTTAAATTGGTGCTGTATTTTCTCAAAAGTTTTTTCTACATCTAATAATGTGGTCATATGATTTTTGTTGATTTTTCCATTAACATGTTAGTTAAACTTATGCTAGTTTTCCTAATATTAAACCAACCCTGTTTTTCTGGTATAAATTTAACCTGATCATAATATATAATCTTTGTGATATGTTGTTTTAGCCTCTTTGCTCATATTTTACTTGAATTTCTTGCATCTATGTTCAACAAGGATATTGGTCTGTAGTTTTATTTCCCTATTTTGATTCCCCCTGGTTTATATATCAAGATTATATTAGTGTCATAGAAGAAATTAGGTAGGATCCCTTCTTTAGTTATTTTTAATACAATTCATTTAATAGTGAAATAAATTACTCTTCGGATGTTTGATAGAATTTACTTATGAATCCACTTGGTCTTGCAGTTTTTTCTGGGGGTTTTTTAGGCTTTTTTTTCCTTTAACATGTGTATAGCAGAGCATCAGAGAGGATTCAAAATATATAGCAATAAATTTTCATTTCAAAAAAGCCTGTATGACAAATACTATACGTCCTGTTAAGAGCTGTCCATCTTTTCTTTGCTTCCTTGTAAGTTTTCTTTTGTTCTTGGCTGTGTACTTTTTAATTTGTTCTTTTTTTCCTCCTTTCTCACCCCTGCCAAGGCTACAATTAAATGTGGATATATTTAGATATAGATAGATACATACATATACATACATGCATACATATATAGGCATATACTTTTCCCAACAAATTCTACACCTGATCTTTGTTTTTATGTGTGTGTATCTTTATTTCCTATCTCTCCTGACTCCTCTAGATTATTTCTACCTGCCACCCTGCCCAATTATTATTTAGCCCCCCGCCTCCAGGATCCCTCCTCTATCATCCCATTCCCATTAATCTGAACAGCCTTCTATAATTCCTTTAACCTATTCCCTCACCCTTCATTCTAGAAATCACTTCCTTATTCTCTCTCCCACATTCCCTTACCATTTTTCCTCTCAATTTAGAAAACTTCTATACTCTTCTACATATATATGTATTCTTCCTTCTTAAACTGATTACCTATGAAAGTAGGTCACCAGAACTACCAGCCCTCCTCTCCCATTTAATTCCTGTGTTGATTCTTCCTCTTGTACCTCATTTGTACAAAATAATTACTCTTTTTAGCTGTTCCTAAGTGGTTTTACTTTTTAAAGACATATCATACTCAGGTCTACTCCGTTTTTATGAACTACCCAATTACTAATGATAGTCTTAGATTTATGTTTTACATTTCATATATTTAAAAAGTAAATGGTCTATCCTTATTTAATCCCTTGTAATCAGTCTTTGATATGTACCTTATGTTTCTCTTGGCTCTTGTGTGTCAAATCTTCTATTAAGTTCAGGTTATTGTTGTTGTTTTTAACAAAGTTTTGAAAGTCTGACAGTTGATCAAATGTCCTTTTTTTATTTAAGATTATGCTTAATTTTGCTGAGTATAATATTTTCAGTCAGAACTCCAGTTCTTTTGCTCTTTAACATATAGTGTCCTAAGACCTGCGGTCCTTTGGTGTCTCCACTGCTAGGTCTTGTGTGATTCTAATTGTAGTACCATCATATTTATTTATTTTTTCTTGTTGCTCTTAATATTTTATCCTTTAGCTGAGGGTTTCAAAATTTGATTATAATATTCCTATGAGTTTTCCTCATAGGATCTCTTTCAAATGGTGATGGATGGATTTTTTTCTGTTCCCCCTCCCCCATTCTAATGTTTCAGTACAATTCTCTTTATTTCTTCTATTATTGTATCAAATTTTTTTTTGGTCATAGCTTTCAGGTAGTATGATTTCAGTAATTTTCTCTTCTTGATCTGTTCTCCAGATCAGTTGTTTTTCTTATAAGATATTTCAATTTTTCTTTTTTTATTCTTTATATTTTAATTATTTCTTGAACTCTTATACTGTTACTGGCTTTGCCTTGCCCACTTGTGACTTTTAAGGTGTCATTTTCTTCCTTAAGGTTCAGGATTGGGAGTCAATACGGTGGAGTAGAAGCAGGTCCTCCCCGCATCTTCGGCTTCCACCTTCCCCAATTCATGTAAAAGGGGACTCTGAACAAACTTTGGAACTATGGAACCCACAAAATGACACAGAGAGGCTAACCTCCCGCTGAGGACAGCCTGGCAGGCTGGCAGGAATTGGCCAGCGCAGTGCTCTGGGAGCTGAGGCCAGCCCCACTCCGAGGTTTTAGCCCCAGGGTGGGCCTGACCATCCACCAGCTGGAGGGCCTCCAGATTACCAGCAGCTGTGGTGGTCCAGAATTATCAACACACAGATGCTAAGGACAAAGTGAGAGGTCAGTGCACAGTGGACTTTGGGACCCAATATTTGGGATTGCATCGGTTTTTGCCTCCAGTACAAGAAGCTACTGAGGACTGTGGCACAGCCCCTGCCACAGGGCAGCTTCAGCTCCTGGCCTGCAGACTGTAGGGGGACCAAGCGACCAGTCTGAGGGGTAATCACTCTTGCTTTATCCTGCTTGGATCTGGATTGCAGTCTGGGGTAGAGGTCCTGGGGTGTGTAACCAGCTTGCCCAAAGCATGTCGAGGCTTCAGCAAGGGCAACCAACTAATACCCCTGGCAGCTAAGAAAACCCCAACAATTGGTACAAAGCTCCCCTGTCTGGTAGCAGAGTCCTACCGTAGCAAAAAGCCCAAAGGTCAAGTAATTGAGTCAAGCAACATGACTAGGCAAAGGAAAAAAAAGCAAACAGAAGAACCCAACATTAGACTCCTATTTTGGGGACAAAAAGGAGCAAAGCATGGAACACAAGGAAGACAGTGAAGTCAGAACTCCTGCACCAAAAGCTTCAAAGGAAAATACGAGCTGGTTTAAGGCCATAGAGGACCTTAAGAAGCAGATAAGAGAAGTGGAGGGAAAATTGGGAAGAGAAATGAGAACTGTGCAAGAAATTTATGAAATGAGAGTCAACAGCCTGACTGAGGAAAATCATACCTTAAAATATAGACTAACTCAAACAGCAGAAGAGGCTCAAAAAGGCAATGAGGAGAACAATGCCTTAAAAAGCTGAATTTGCCAGATGGAAAAAGAATCTCATAAGCTCACTGAGGAGAATCATTGCTTCAGAATTAGATTGGAGCAAATGGAAGCTAATGACTTTATGAGAAATCAAGATGCTGTTAAACAGATCCAAACAAATGAAAGAATAGAAGGCAATGTGAAATATCTCATGGGGAAAACCACTGACCTGGAAAATAGATCCAGAAGGGATCATTTGAAAATTATTGGACTACCTGAAAGCCATGATCAAAGTAAGAACCTAGAAATCATCCTTCAAGAAATCCTCAAGGAAAACTGCCCTGATGTTTTAGAACCAGAGGGCAAAATAGAGGTTGAAAGAATCCACTGATCGCCTCCTGAAAAAGATCCCAAAAAGAAAACTCCTAGGAATATTATAGCCAGGTTCCAGAATTCCCAGATTAAGGAGAGAATATGACAAGCAGCCAGGAAGAAACAATTTGAATATTGTGGAAACACAATCAGGATAACCCAGGATCTGGCAGCTTCTACAGTGAGGGATCAAAGGCCTTGAAATGTGATATTCCGGAAGTCAAAGGAGCTGAGATTGAAACCAAGAATCACCTACCCAGCAAAACTGAGTATCATGTTTCAGGGGGGAAATATGATCATTCGGTGGAATAGAGGACTTTCAAGCATTCTTGATGAAAAAACCAGAGTTGAATAGAAAATTTGACATTCAGATACAAGAAGCAAGAGAAGCATGAGAAGCTAAACAGGGTAAAGAAATCATAAGAAACTTATCAAAGTTGAACTAGTAACATTCCTATATGGAAAAACAATAATTGTAACTGATGAAACTTTTCTCAGTATGAAAATAGTTGCAGGGAATATAAATATATATATATATATATATATATATATATGTATATATACACACACACACACACACATACACACATATATGTCTATATATGAGGGTATATGGGCATATGAACACATATGTGAATGTGTGTATATATGTTTACAGGTATACATAGGTAGAGGGCACAGGACCAATTTAAAGGAAGGGATGATACTTAAAAGGTGAAATTAAGAGGTGAGAGAGGAATATAATGAGAGGAGATGGGGAGAGACAGAATGGGGTAAACTATCTCATATAGAAGAGGCAAGGGAAAATGGTTACAATGGAGGGGAAGAATAGGAAGACAAAAGGGAATGGGTCAACCTTATTCCCATTGAATTTGGCATGGAGAGGGAATGAAATACACACTAAATAGGGTATCTCACCCTACAGGACAGTAGGGGGGAAGGGGATGAGAGGGGGGATGGTGGAAGGGAGGGCAGGCTGGGGTGGAGTGGAGTTGGAAGCACCCACTTTTGAAAAGGGACAGGATCAAATTAGAGAATAGAACAAGTGGGAGGTAGGATAGGAGGGAGGGAAATATAGTAAGTCTTTCACAATATATCTACTATGTTAATGTTTTGCATTAGCTACACATGTAAATCCTATACTAAACTGCTTATCTTCCCAGTAAGGGTGAGTGACAAGGGAAGAAGTGAATGAATCTGGAATTCAAAGTTTTAAAATCAAATGTTTAATATATATACTATTATTAATGCTATTTTACATGTAATTGGGACATAAGATATACAGGCATTGGGGCATAGAGATCCACCATCCCCTACTGGAAAAGTTGAAGGGGGTATGGGAGAAAATATG
The DNA here is from genome assembly GCF_028583685.1 of Petaurus breviceps papuanus. Lineage (NCBI taxonomy): Eukaryota > Metazoa > Chordata > Mammalia > Diprotodontia > Petauridae > Petaurus > Petaurus breviceps. The sequence continues at coordinate 32,062,110 of NW_027186304.1, read as the reverse complement.
GGAGAGAGCAGAATGGAGGAGGGGATATCCTGTGGGACTGCTATTTTGGGGCAGTGGGTAGGGGAAAAACAGGGAGAAAATTTGTAACTCAAAATCTGGTAGAAATGAATGATGTAAATCAGAAGTTAATAAGGCATTTGAAAAATGGAAAAAAAAGAATTAGAACAAAAAAAAAGATTCAGAATCTCCTTTACTAATTGACTGTCTTTTCATATCCTTGATTTTCTTGGATTGTTCTTATTTTTTTTTAGTTTTTCCTCAATTCCTCTCATTTAATTTTTAAAATCTTTTAAAAGTTCTATAAATTCTTTTTGGGCAGGTAATGATTTGGCATTACTCTTCAGGGTAGAAAAGGCTTCTTTGTTTCAATATCCTCCTTTGAAGATGAACCCCAGTCTTCTCTATTCCCATAACTTTTCATGGTTGGATTATTTCTCGTTTGCTGTGTATTTTTTTAATGATAGCCTAATTTTCATAATCATATCTAGTCCTAGGGGATTGGGAATGGTGCCTCTTGCACCAGATGTTCAGTTCTCCCATCTATCCTGGAACCAAAGCCCAACCTCCAGTCTCCTGTAAGTGCCCACAGCCAGGGGCATTCAGCCTCAGTGCTTCTGCACTCACTGGGCATGTGCTGATTCCTTCTTGCTCCTGTTACTCTCCACAGCACATCTGGGTCTAGTGTTCCTTGTCAACATGGGTTCCCTTGATCTTCCTGGGTTCAGACAACCAACTTCCCTCAAGGTCCCCAGAGTATAAGTTCCTGTGGCTGGGGTCAAGGCAGCCTCCCAAACCAGATAAGGTTTGTCACTTGTTGTTTATGTGGCTTGTCTCCTGCTAACATAGACCCTACCCTGGAGGTGTTTACTCTTCAAAAAGATCAAACCGCCTTCTGGGAATTGATCTTCTTGGATTGTCTCAGAAGGACCTCTATTGTGTTCCTATTCTTATTTATTTTTACCTGCACTTTGTTCACCAAGAGATACTATTTTATCACTTTTGTGGGGGAAAATCTTGAGAGCTTGGAATTTCTGCCATCTTCCCAGAATTCTCTCTTGACTTTGTAGTCCCCCCCCCCCTTCGGAATTCATTTATGGCTTATTGAATTTCTTTCCCTAAAATTGAGTTACTTAAATTCTATACTTCTCATTCTGTTAGATTTGAATATTTTATATTTCTCTAAATATTTATTTCATTTAATTTGCTGGGTTTATGACAAACAAAATTATATTACTATGTCATATTATTAATATTGATTTTACCTAATATTATATAACTATCTTTTATTTCTTCATTTATTTTTAATCTTCCTTTTTCATTTTTGATACTAGTAATTTGGTTTTCCTCTTTAAAATCAAATTACCTAATGGTTTATCTATTTTTTAAATGTCCTAATTTTATTAATTTATTCAATTATGTTTTTAATTCAATTTTATTAAATTATTCTTTGAGTGTCAAGATTTTTATTTTAGTGTTTAATTAAAGAATTTTTTTGTTTTTTGGTTTTCTAATTTTTTTTGTTAATAAAAGTGTTTAAAGATATAAAATTTTCCCTTATGTCCTTCCTTGGCTCTATACCAAAAGTTTTGGACTGTTGTCTCCTAGTTGTCAGTATCTTTAATGTAATTATATATTATTTCTATGATTTGTTATTGACTCCACAATTCTTTAGGTTTAAGTTAATCTTACATTGATTTTAATACTTCTTTCCTGTGGCCCTTTATTTAATGTAGTTTTTATTGTATTGTGCTCAGTAAAGGCTATCTTTATAATATTTGCTTTTCTGCCTTTGTTTCAGAGGTTTTTATGTCCTTACACATAATTATTTTTATAAAGATGCTCTTCACATATGAGAAATGTGTGTGTAGATAGGCCACAATTAATATGAGTTCAAACAGTATGAAGTTCAATTTAGTGAAAACTATAAATGATACTAGGTCACATTACATACAAGCCAAAACTCAGTTATTGTGACAAATTCAATTAATGCAAGCCAGTCAAAGGTTTTAATACAGCATTACATCAGTATTCTGTACTCAGCTATCATAACACGTAAATGCAATGTGCTGCTGCATATCATATGAGCAACAATTGTCTTAATTTCTTTTTAAAGCATCCATAACCAAATGGACAGAAGGAAGTATATCTTAAATGGAGACACTGCCAGAACAAAAATGAAGTGGAGTTTTTTTTTATTACATTAGAACAAAAATTTGACAAAATTGAATGGCATGAATGTGGTCATAGTAAGTCTAAAATAGGACAAGATGTTGGAACATCTGCATTTATGGTTGTTGAGTCATTTGAGCTGTGTCTGACTCTTCCTGACCCCACTTGGTATTTTCTTGGCAAAGACACTGGAGTGGTTTATCATTTCCTTCTCCAGATCATTTTACAAATGTGAAAACTGAGGCAAGCAGAGTTGTGACTTGCCCAGGGTCACACAGTTAGTAAGTGTGTGAGGCCAGATTTGAACTCAGAAAGATGAATCTTCCTGACTTCAGGTCCAGCATTCTATCCACTGTGCCACCTAGCTGCCCTGTGAATTTATGGTACATAACATTATAAAACATGAAGACAAAATAAAAGAAAAAGGTAAAGTTGCGTCAGTTTTTTTATTTGTAAATAAGTATAAGGAATAAAAGTGTTGTGGTGACATAAAAATAATATTTTAACAGTATGAATTGAAGATTGTAATCAAAGATTACTCCTGGTAAAGCAGTAATTCAGCCAAAGACTTCAAATTTATTTAAGGTAGTAAAAGACAATTGAAATAAAGTGAATACGAGGAAACTTTTATTTCAATCTTTAGTTGGTTCAATCACTTTAAAAATTTATTTCAATTTCATTAAACTAAAATTGCCAAAGAGGTAGCCGGTGCAGATGAGTATGTTACAGCTAAATATCCTGATTTTTTTTTAAGAAAATAATCTCAGATGGTAGATACACCAATCAACAAAGTTTGAATGTGGGTGAAATGGTTTTATTCTGGAAAATTATGCCTGCCAGAATTTCAATTTCAAACAAATAAAAAATTCAACTGGGATCTAAAGTATTTAAGGATCACCTAACATTTCTATTGAGAGATAATGGAGAAGGGTATTTTAAAACCAATGATTATTTATAGGTCTTAAAATCCTCTGAGAAACTATAACCATCAATTCTCCCAGTTCTTTCTTAGTCAAGTAAGAAGGTTATTTTTGAAGACTGATTTTCAAGTTACTTTAGCCAAAGATTTTCTCTGTAAAATTTGGATTCAATCAAAAGGTTGCACTTAATGAGGCATGATAGATTCCACTCCGTGACCTTATTTTAACTCTATGTGAGTCTTCACATTTCTAGTATGTCTCTTGTAAACAATATACCATTGAATTTTGCTGTCTGAGTCATTCTGCTAATGTCTTAAATTTTAGGGGTGAGTTCATCCTATTCACAGTCATAATGGTTAATTTTTTATTTCCCACCATTCTTATTTCTTATACTTTTTCTTTTCTATTCTCCTCTCTCCTTTATTTCATGCAATTACTCTTTTTCTTTTTTAGTTTTTACTTCACTATTCCCTCTCCAAGCAACAGTGCATTAATATCTCAATTCAATTAATATTCCTCCACCAACAGTGCATTAATATCTCAATTCTCACACATCCCCTCCAAGTTTTATTATTCTTCTTTTCTGTCCTATTAGCCATTCTAATAGATGTGAGCTAGTAGTGCCTCAGTACTATTTTAATTTGCATTTCTCCAATCAATAGTGATTTAGAGCATTTTTTTCCATAAGGCTATAGATTGCTTTTATAACTTCATCTGAAAACTGCCTATTTATATCCTTTGATTATTAAAAATTGGAGAATGGCTCTTATTTTTATAAATCTGACTAATTTATCTACATATTTGAGAGATGGGGCTCTTTCTCAAAGAAACTTGCTTCAATTTTTTTTTGGGGGGGGGGGAGGTGACTAGATGGCACAGTGAATAGAGCACCAGCCTTGGAGTCAGAAGGACCTGAGTTCAAATCTGGCCTCAGACACTTAACACAAAAACTAGCCATGTGACCCAATTGCCCTACCTTCCCCCCTCCAAAAAAAA
>NW_027186304.1:32041337-32058015 GCF_028583685.1 Petaurus breviceps papuanus | reverse complement strand
TTTCACAATTGTGGCTGCTAACTGTATTTCCCTTCATCCTATTTCCCCTCTGTTCATTTTATTGTCTCTTTGTCTCTCTGTCTCTCTCTCTCCCTCTCTGTCTCTCTCTCCCTGCCCCCTCTTTCACTCTGTCCCTCCTCAAAGTGTTTTGTTTCTAATTATTACCTCCCCTCATCCACCCTCCCTTCTATGAACACACCCCCCTCTTTTATCTCCTTACCTTCTTATTTTTTTTGTAGAGTGAGGTAGATTTCTAAATCCATTTGAGGGGGTATATTAATCCCTCTTTGAGCCAATTCCAATGAGTATAAGATCCACCTCGCCCATCTTCCCTCCACTGTGATAGCTCTTTCTTGCCTCTTTTATGTGAAATAATTTACCCCATTCTACCTCTATGTAATGGCAAACAAGGGAGTACTTAGTGCCTTGTTTCAGTTATGCAAGTGCCTTTGAGCCCTGCCTTGTAATTTGAAGATGGGAGGAACTTGCTGACACAACAGGAAGAGTGGAACAGAAAGAAGAACCACCATGTAAAAGCAGGAGCACAAACTGGAACAAAGAAGAACTGAGGAGAACACTTGTGGTGTTCAGCACTCTGTTTGTCTGTTCTGTCTCTGTTTGTGTTTGCATTACTTTGTCAGACAGAAACATTCTGTCTGTTGATTTGTATACTTTGTCAGACAGAAGCCTTCTGCCTGTTTTTTGTGTACCTTTTTCATATAGAAGCATTCTATCTGTTGAATTATGTTACTTTGTCAGACAGATGCACCCTGTCTGTTGACTTGTGTTGATCTCACAGGCAGAAAGTGAATTGAGATGATAGTGCTGGCAATGTATGTGAATGTTGTAATTCTGCTAAGTCTGATGTGTGTAGATATTGTTGTGGCTCTGTTAAGTGTTGTCTTCCCAGAAACAGAAACTTCAAAGGGCTTTAGCAGTACTGGTCACCATGAGCTTCGAGCTGGAACTGGAACTGGAACAGGAACTAGAACTGGAACACAAACTGGAACAGGAGCTGAGAGCTGCCTACCTGTGAATCCAGGTGATGGTTGGGTGAATTCAGACAAGAGTTGGGAGTATGAAAAGAAGAACCATGGAGTTTGGGAGTCAGCCTCAAGTCAAAATGAAAGAAAGAATCTTTCCTTGGGTACTTAATGCTGACTGACAAGATCATGATAAACTGTGACTTAGGGGTGGGAGGTCTTTGTACTTTGTGCCCCTTAAGGATGATTGAGCTAAGGATGATTGGAAGCTAGTCTCCAACCAAAATGAAAGAAGACTTTTTGACTGATGATATTAAGACAACCTAGGAGTGGGATACCTTTGCAATTTGTATCCCTTAAGGATGATTAAGTTAAGGACTTACTGAATGATAGCTTTTGTTTAAAACTATGTGGCCACTTTAGTAATGAGTTGTTATGGGATATTGTTGTAAATGTTGAACTTTGGTTTATGTGAATGTTTTGCTTTAGTTTACAGTTGAATAAATAGAGAATTCACTATACTATGTGATCAGAACCTTAAAGCTATTCACTGCAGCAGTTCTCAGGAGAGCTGTTCATGCTTGGCTTTACACTCTCCCTTTCCCTTTCTCCCAGTGCATTTTTCTCTTTCTCATCCCTTAATTTTATTCACTCACAACTATGTCCTTTATCTATAAATTCTCCTTCTAACTGCCCTAATAATGAGAAAGGTCTTATGAGTTACAAGTATCATCTTCCCATGTAGGAATGTAAACAGTTTAAAATTACTGAGGCCATTATGATTCCCTTTCCTGATTACCTTTTTATGCTTCTCTTGAATTTTGTATTTGGAAGTTTTATTTTCTATTCAGTCCTTGTCTTTTCTGTTTTTGTTTTTTTTTTGGAGGGCAATTGGAGTTAAGTGACTTACCCAAGGTCACATGGCTAGTTTTTGTGTTAAGTGTCTGAGGCCAAATTTGAACTCAGGTTCTCCTGACTCCAGGGCTGGTTCTCTATTCACTGTGCCACCTAGCTGCCCCTGGTCTTTTCATCAGTAATACATGAAAGGTCTATTTTTCATTGAATGTGCATTTCTTCTCCTGAAGGATTATACTCAATTTTGCTAATGATTCTAGGTTGTAATCTTAGCTCCTTTGCCCTCTGTAATATCATATTCCAAGCTGTTCAGTTCTTTAATGTAGAAGCTACTAAATGTTCTGTTATCCTGACTGTGGTTCCATGATACTTGAATTGTTTTTGGTTTTTTGCTTACCATATTTTCTCCTTAACCTGGGATCTCTGGAATCTGACTATAATATTCCTAGGAGTTTTCATTTTGACATCTCTTTCAGGAGGTGATCAGTAGATTCTTTCAATTTCTCTTTTACCCTCTGGTTCAAAAATGTCAGGGCAATTTTTTTTTGCTAATATTTTGAAAGATGATTTCTAGGCATTTTTATCATGGCTTTCAGGAAGTCCAATAAGTTTTAAATTATCTCACCTAGATATATTTTCTAGGTCAGTTGTTTTCTAATAAGATATTTCCCATTGTTCTCTATTTATTTTATTCTTTTGGTTTTGTTTTATTATTTCTTGATGTCTCATAGAGTCATTAGCTTCCACTTGTCCAATTCTAATTTTTAAGGAATTGTTTTTCTTCAGTGAGCTTTTGGATCTCCTTTTTCATTTGATCAGTTCTATTTTTTTTGAAGTATTCTTTTCTTCAGTGAATTGCTGTGCCTCTTTTTTCCATTTTGTCGATTCTGCTTTTTGAGAAATTCTTCTCTTCAATGAATTTTTATTTTTTTTTTCATTAATTCAATTCTGCCTTTCAAGGCATTCTTCTCCTTATTGGATTTTTGTACCTCTTTTAGCATTTGCCCTATTCTGTTTTTTAAGGTGCTATCTTCTTCAGTATTTTTTGTTTACTTTACCAAGCTTTTGACTCTTTTTTTTTCATTATTTTCTTGCATCATTCTTATTTCTCTTCCTGATTTTTCTTCTACCTTTCTTACTTGATTTTTAAAGCCCTTTTTGAGGTTTTCCATGGCCTAAGACCTATTCATATTTTTTTTGGAGACTTTAGATGTAGGAATTTTGATTTGCTATCTTCTTCCAAGTATGTGTTCTGATCTTCCTTGTAACCATAGTAACTTTCTACAGTCAGAATTTTTTCTCTTGTTTGTTCGATTTCCCAGCCTATTTCTTGCTTTTTCACTTTTTTCAAAATGGGGCTCTGCTTCCATGATGGAGGGTGAACTGTCCCAAGATTCAGGGGTTTTGTGCAATTCTTTTTAAAGATACTTCCAGGGACTTGTAAGTGTAAGTTTCTATTTTCCAAGTTGATATGATCTAAGAAGAGGTGTGTTTACTACTCTCCAGGCTTGTGCTCTGGTCTGTGAGTGACTACAAAGACTTTTTTCTGCCCTCCTGTGATGAGGGTCTCTTTCCACTGAACCACAATCTCTGATGTGCTAGTGATCCTCCTTGACCTGGTACTTCCACCCTAGATCTGAGTATGGGCAAAGTAACAGAGTCCTGCCCCTCATGCCAGCAAAGAGACCCCTGTAATTTCCTTCTGACCCCCTTACCATATGTGGGCTGAGAGCTCCAGAAGCAGCTGTATCAGCTGCTGATAGATTCCCTCCCAAAGCCTTCTCCTGGTTTGCTAGGGCCTGGTCTACACTGTTGTAGCCTGCACAGGACTGTGCTCCACTCTCACCCTTTCCTACCAAACTTTTAAATTGTCTTGGGCTAGAAAATTTTTTCACCCCATATTTTTGTGGGTTCTGCTACTCCAGTATTTATTTTAGGGCATTATTTAAAGGTTTTTTGAGAAGTTTAGGAGAGAGCTCAGACAAGTCATTGCATTTTCTCCACCATCTTGGTTCTTCCCTGACAAAAGTATTTTAAAAGGACCCTTTTAACATCCTCCTTCTATATTAGAATGTAAATAGTTCATCCTTGACCCAACTCTTGGCCACAATCACCTAGACAAACCTTGGTCCTTCAAAGTTTAAGAAAAGTTTTAATATATGCCTCCATACCAAATACTCATAATCTCCAAACACCACAGTGTGATAACCTTTCGGGTATATAAAACTAGCAGAAGAAATAAAAAACATGTGGGAACACATGTGGAACACAATAGTTATTCAAGTTATCCCGAGGACCTTTTCAGCAGATTACAAAAGATGAGTCGACATCCCAAAATTTTTATTCAATTACCAAAAAAAAATCGTTTTATCTACCTGTATAATAGAGTACTGAACATTAAACAGAATAGAATAAAAGGACAGGGACTTGTCCTTAGACAATTTCTGTCTGAACTATAAGCAAAAAAAAAAAAAAGATAAGAACAAGATAATATCAAGAATAACTGGCATTTATATCAGGATTTGCAAAAGGTTTAAGGTTCGCAAAATGCTTTGCAAATTATCTCATTTATGTCTCACAATGACCCTGTAGGGTATGTATGCTTTGGAACGAGACCTGTGATTTCACTGGCATAAAAAAATTCACAGTGAAAAACAACCTTTAGCTGATATATGCTTGCTATTACAGTCTCAAGAGTTGTCCTTGGCACTAAGAGATTAGTGACTTGCCCAGGATCACCTGAACAGTATTGTTAGCCAGTAATATGTCAAAAGCAGAAATTGAAGCCAGATCTTCCTGACTCCAAGACACAAAGAGAACATTTTACCATATGACCTATGTTTCTGAGTTATTTATTTCCCCCTGAATCAGACCTAATCAATAAGGGCACAAATTCATTGATTTAATTTTATTTACATGGAACTCCAGAGATCCTAAATTTTAAATGCCTTAATTTGGAAATACAAAAAAAAAAAATGATCTAACATGAACAGAAGTATTGAAATCTGGGCTTGCTGGTCCTGAGCATATTGTCCACAACATTGCCACATCTTTTAAAATGTGAATTTTCTTCTGCATAAAACTCAAAATTCCATTAGCAAACCCAGACCCAACAGGAAAATCAACTCAGAAACCAAATTATAAATATCAGTCTTATCAATGAGCTCTGCCTAGGTTAATAAGCCTATTAAACATCAAGTCAGAACACACATTATACATTCAATAGGCCAGCGAAAAGAAGAGAACTTGAAAGGCAGTGATTTCTAAGTGGCATGTGATCGGGCTTGAAAGATAGAGATTAGTTCTAGAAGAGCTATTATTTGTACCAAGATTAAACTTGAACAGATTTTCCCAAAACACTTTGGAGGCTATTCCATTTCCAAATCTACCAAAAAATAAAAATCACAGAAGTTTAAAAAGCGTAATGAAGTTTTAAATCATACCTCGGTTTATTGGATAATGAACTTTTGAACTGTACATGTCAGCATCTTAGTCCTTCATATTAAATCGCTGCCAATATGTATGAGCATGCATTATTCAGGCATCACAGAGCTGAAAAGGAGTTGTGACATTAACTAACCCAGTTCCTTCATTTTGTAGATACCATGATTTTTCCCCTACTTTTACTGCTTCTGATTCTACAATCATTTATTAAATACCAGCAATGCATGGAATACCATGTAATTTAACAACTAGAGAAATGGCCCTGGAGTCAAAAAGAGATAGACTTAAATTCCATACCTGATACTTCCTAGCTGCATGACCAAGGGCAGGTCACTTAACTTCTGTGGGCCTCCATTTCTTCATCTGTAAATTTTAATAAATAACATCTTCAGTACCTACTTTGCAAGGATATTGTAAAGCTCAAATAAGGTCTTGCAGGCAAGGCATTTGGTCAATTTTCAAAAACGATACAAATTCAGTTGTGACTGAAAAATCAGCTAAAGGCTCAGATGGACTTCCACCCTGAGGAAATGCAGAAATTTTTTCTCTGACATGTATCTTTCGTTTTTCTTACAATTACTGCCACTCTTTGTGACAGTGCTTCTTTCCAAAGGAACCAAGTACATTTGTTTGGGTACATTGTCTGGACTTTATGTGGAATGTAATGATAATAACTAGCACTTAGATAGAGTATACTACATGCCAGGCTCTGTGCTAAATGATTCACTAACAAACAAAAAATGATTCACAAAAAAATTCACAAACAAAAAATTTGAAAGAATACAGAGCTAGTAGACATCTGAGGACTGATTTGAACACAGGTCTTCCTGATTCCAGGCCCAGTACTGCATCCACTGTACCATGTCTAGTTGTCTCCTAACACTCCTGCCATCTAGTTGAGTAACAACATATTCCATCTGTGGCTGGTATTTCTTACCTGCAGCTGACCAGAACATCATTTCATCCTCTGAAAGCATCCTTCAAATATTTCTCCTTTATCCCCTCACCCTAACCATCCCTGCCTCTCTACACAACCTACTTCCTGTTTTGCCATGCTACTCTCCTGTATCTGGCATAGAAAAATAGAGCATGCACAGTCTATTCATTAAAAATTTCCACTCACTGAATGGGATACTGATAGCAAAGCTAAGCCTCACATTTCTACAGTGAAATGGAAAATCCCATTACCTTCTGTTCTTCCTGCCTGATATGGGTCAGGATGCCAGCCTCTACTAGTCTGCCAAATGACACACTGACTTTGTCGCATATTTGATGGCTGGCTACTGAGACAGGAAATTCAATAACAATCTTCCTAGTCTGAGCTGCCAAGGAAGATTTTTTGGAAGAAGGAATATTGAAATATGACCTCAGCTATTTTCAAGGTGATTGACAGCTTCTACCATTGTGTCGTTTCCACAAATTGATTCATAATCCACTCTATAGGCTGTGGCAGTCTGACCTCATTATCAGTAATTCACCATGTCTGTCCTAAATATTTTGCTGAAAAATTGATTCGCTGAGCAAATGCTTCACTCAACAAGTACTTTCTTGATGCATATAATATGTAAGGCACTGAGCTAAACACTGAAAGAGAAACTAATAAAAACAAGATATGGTCCTTGCATTCACGGAGCTTATGGTCTAAAAGATTTGCCAAGTATCAGTCCTCCAAGGATATCACGATGTTAACATTGTTTAGAGAATCCTTAGCATATCCTAACATTCCTATGCCAGTCAAATGTGGTGTCTTCACACACAGATGCTTTAGAAAATAGGCTGGAACAGTCAAGACTTGTTTCAGAGCCATATTTCTTACCGATTTTTTCATGGGTTGGTGCTCTCATTCATATGCATACTTCCCTCCATCATGAGTTACAATTCATCCATGATTTCTTGTCCTATGAGACTCTTGTCTAAATTCTTCCCCAGATCAGTAAGAGGGATCTACCCAACATACTAGGTGCCTTCCCTCTATTTCTTTACTTTAAGTAGGTAGTAACAGAGAGAGTACATGCTGTCCATTGGTTTTTCCATTTTTCTCATTACGTCACTGACTTCCTATCTGTCTACCTTTGCATTGGCTGCAGCTCCTGACTGAAATGCACTCCCTTCCTTCCCTGTTTCACACAGAATGCCTCTCTTCCTTCAAAGATGCAGCTCAAGAACCATCTTCTACACAAAGTCTTGCCTGATATCCTCAACTTCTAGTGCCCCGACTCCCAATCTTTTATTCAGCTGCTTTATATTTATTCGTATTTATTCTCTTTGTAGTAATTCTATATCTACTTTTATTTGTCCTCTTTGTTCTCCCATTAGAATGTAAGCTGTTCGTGAGTAGAGACTGCCTCATTCTTCATCTTCGTATCACCAGCACCGAAGACAGTACCCGTCACAGGGCAGATACTTAATAAATATCTGTTGATTGATTGTTTGGCCTAATTTTCTTTTCCAACCATATAGTTTCTTAATAATATCCTTAGCACTCTTCATCCATGCAGCCTATCCTTGGTAAAACTGCACAAGCCTATTCAAGCCTGTGTAAGGGTTATGGGATTTAAAGATCTTCCATGCCCCATTGGACTTGCTGACGTAGCAGGAAGGGGCGGAGCAAGAGGAAGCGGAAGCCAAAACTAGAGTTCCTACGGTGGCTGGTGGTGGTGGCAACGGCAGCGGCAGCAGCAGAGGCAGTGGCAGCGCGAAGCCCTTTTTGAGTTAGCCAGAATTTCTGCTAAGGACTCCTGCTGAGGACTGCCAGGGGCCGGAGCTGCTGGGAGCGCGCTTCCCGGGCGCTGGGTGGTTGCTGTGAGTGGGGAGAGGAGGACCTTTGCCTCAGGTAGCCTGTTCTGTTTTAAAGGCTTGAAAATGTGGGTGCTTTCTACTTTATCTACCTGTGCCAATGTTATAACTACTCTGATGGCTTTCACTTTCTGGTTTTGGGACTCAGTCTTTTGGTATCTTAATAAATTTTCTAGTTTATTCCCCCATATGGCAAGCATGATGTATTTTGTGATGGATAATTATATCAGCATATCTGTAATCTCCATAGGCATTGTGAATATGGCATTGCTGATACAGCCTGCTATATATCTTTCTGTTACCCTTTGGATGAACTATAATTTTTTAATTCTTCAGAGAGAGTGATATTCCACAACTCATGACTATACAGCATCCCTGGGAGGATATCATTGTTAAAAAGATAGGCCTTTGTTTCAGTAAGAAACTTAGCATCAATAAAAATACTGACCAATTTACCAAGTACAACCCAACCTATTCTGTGAATCCTGTGTAATCTTGAACCAGGTCACGGTCCATTTGCAGTATCAGACTCACAGAATCTCAGAATTAGGACAGACATCAAAATCTGTGTAGTCCAACTAATATTTAAACAAGAATTCTCTTTACTGCATGACCTACAAATGGTCATTCAGTTTTTTGCTTTGAAGACCAGACAATGATATTTGGATAATATATCATCAGAAATACAAAAATATTGAAAGGGTTTGCCTAGAGTAAATGGCATGAAGAAAGCAATATTAAAGCAATATAAATCTGGACATTGTGCAAAGGAAGGATTAGAGAGAGTAGAGCCAAAAAGAAACCAGAAAAGCTGCTAAGGTTAGACAATGTGGAATTTACAAAGGTATGGTTAGATAATTTCCTGCTTTCCAGGAACTCTCAAAGTACATTTGAGAAAAGATGAACATAAGCAAATGTAAAGATTACAAACAGATTGTTGGGGGAAAGTAGGGCCACCAGAATTTTGCAACCCCTTTCGGTCTTGCTTCCAAAGTGATCTTTCTTGGATCCAGGTTAAACTAGAGTGATCCCAGAAGTTGCAAAGGAATCTCCTTGCCCCAACTCTTCCCCTCTCCTTTGTAGTTTTGTCAAGTAGAACTCGGGGGTGATAATCTGGGACTCAGCCTAGAAATCATAGATATAATTAAAGTTAAAAGAAATATTCTGACCAAAACTCAAACAAAAGTGTCCAATTTACACTCCAATCCAAAAGACAAACTTAATTGCATAAGTGTGTCTCTAGTTATATGGCAGGGTGGTATGTAGAATTTTTTAAAAAGATGAAATAATACTGGGATTTTGAGCTAAGAGCAGAAAGCTACAATGTAAGAGAAATACCATTAGATGGCATGGGAGAGCTGTTCAGCAGAGACGCCAGCAGAGAGCAGCAGAGAGAACACAACAGCAAATGACCCCAGATAGTTGAAGAAAGAAAAATGGCTCTAACACCAGTGTAACCAGGAGATAACTTTGTACAGTAGAAAAAGCACTGAGTTTGGAATCAAAGAACCTCTGCTCAAGAGGCAGCCATGATGCTTGCTGCCTATGTAACCTTGGGGAAACTACTTAACCTCTTTTGGCCTCAATTCCTTCATCTGGAGTCAGGAGGACCTGAGTTCAAATATGGCCTCAGATATTTAACATTTACTAGCCGTGTGACCTTGGGCAAGTCACTTAACCCCAATTGCCCTGCCTTCCCCCCTCCAAAAAAAGCAAAAAAAAAAAAAAAGACTCATAACTTAGGTGTATGATTTACCCTAGTAAGTATGGTAACTTATGGAAGAGTGTAGTCCTATGTGCACGTCAGTGAGCAAACTAACATGTGGGTAGGGAAGTTTATTGTCACTTATTTTGCTATTTTGTTTAAATATATACTTTGGCTGATAAACACACACTCAACCATATGTTGGGTGCTCATGAACCATAATTTTTTTTTGCTTGGATGCTTACTCACAATGTACCTTCAACCCAGGATAGCATTTAGGCAACTTTCATCTCAGGGAGGCCCTGAGGAGGCCCTGTTTTTCCACCTCTGAGTAGGGTCTGAACAGGGTCCTTAATGTGGGTGGGTCCAGACTTGGAAATGACCTCATGAGCTCAAGAGGTTCAGAGGTCCTAGATCCAATAAGAGGGGAGGGCTGGCAACGGGAAAAGCCTCTGACTTAGAGCAGAGGACCACAAACAAAAAGACTGATGCAAGTCTAGCCATTTTATTGGTAGGCTTGTACCAGAGTGGTTTTACCAGCATAGCGCAGAGATAATGCGAAATGGCTAATTAGCAAGCCATCCGTTTCTTTATAATCTGATAAAGTTTGTGTCAGCCTCCCCGCAGATCTTAACAGTAGTTGTTAGTGTCCTGTATTTAGCATTCACATTGTATATAGGAATAAATTATCTATCTTCTCCCTGAATCATACATATTATACAGTGAGTACTTTTTTATTTCCCTCTTTTCAGGGTAACCCTAGACAAAAGCCATGAATAAAATTGTCTCTAGATGCTGGGATGCGAGACAAAAAGACAAAGAGTGTGAGAAAAGGGATCCTAATTTTCCTTATTAGAGGCAGACACCTGGGGCCTGAACCAGCTCCAAACATCATGCCTGGATACAAGACAGGGAAAAGTGAATGCTCTCAGACAATTAGATCTTCAATGTTAGAAATATCACCATGCCCAAAAGGCTTTTCCATCTTTACTTATCACCAACTTTTCTGTAGTTCTCTAAGTAGGAATTTTAGTAGAATTCAGGAAAGATTTTTTTTTCTCCTTTCTCTGAGAAGCTTTCACTAACCTTTGTATCAATAATATTGACTTATGGCTTCTCTTTTCATTTTAAATGGTTAGATTCTTTCAGTCAAAAGGTGTTGCCTAAACTCAGTCACCATATCTTGTACATAGGAAATTTAGAAGGTTTAGAGAGTTTATAGCCTTGGGGCAAACTCATTCATAGCCCCTTGAGGCAACAAAAAAGTCTTAAAGAAATTGTAAATTTTAGGAGTACTGAACAATAAATGAATCCTGTAAATCCAACCCCAGTAATCTTTATTTTAGCTGTTTCACAGAAAATAAAGAAAGACAACATGGTATAGTGGAGATAGGACCAGTCTTGCAGTGAGGAAAGCCTGGGTTCAAGTGTTCTGCCTCTGATATATAGTAGCAATATCTCAGGAAACCATTTCATTTTTTTTCTTTTTTTTAAATAATATTTTCTTTTTCTCCAATTATATGTAAAAACAATTTTAGCATTCTTTTATCCTTCCTTTCCCTTCCCCAGCCCTGAGACAATAAGCAATTTGATATAGGTTATACATGTGCAATCATATAAAACATTTCCATATTAGTCATTTTGTGCAAGGAGACTTAGAGAGAGACAGAGACAGAGAAAGTGAAAAGTAGTATTCTTCAGTCTGCATTCAGCTGATATCAGCTCTTTCTCTGGAGGAGCACAGCATTTTTCATCATGAATCCTTTGGGATTATCTTGGGTCACTGTATTGCTGAGGATAACTAAGTCATTCCCAGTTGGTCATCAAACAATATTTCTTTACTGTGCACAACATTCTCCTGGCTCGCTCACTTCACTTTGTATCAGTTCATATAAGTCTTTCCAGGTTTTTTTTAAATCATCCTGCTTGTCATTTCTTATAACACAATAATATTCCATCACAATTATATACCACAACCCATTCGGCCATTCCTCAGTTGACAGGCATCCACTCAATTTCCAATTCTTAGCCACCACCAAAAAAAAATGCTGCTATGAATATTTTTGTAAATTTTTTTTCTTTTTAAAAATATCTCTTTGGGATACAGAACTAGTAGAGGTATTGCTGAATCAAAGGATGTGCACAGCTTTCTAGCCCTTTGGGCAAAGTTCCAAATTGCTCTCCAGAATGATCGGATTAAAATCCTTTCATTTTAAGATGTATCACTGATTTGTATTATTGGGTACAGTTTCTGCACTGGTAGTTCCCTACATGGATGAAATCACAGGTCTAGACAAAATAAAATGGAACTCATTGCTACAAAACTTCTAACATCCATGGTCCCCTTATCTTAGTAATGAAAGACAACAAAGAATAATAAATATAACAATAACTATGTACATTCCCATTACATTTAAATATGTTTACTTACTTCTTTTGCATCAGAATAAGCAGACCTGACAGCTTATAGCATTTGATTAAAATTCAGTTGTTTTTGTTCAATCATTTTCAGTCATATCTAACTCCTTGTGGACCCATTTGGGGTTTTCTTGGCATAGCTACTGGAGTAGTTTGCTATTTCCTTCTCCAACTCATTTGAACATGAGGAAACTATGTCAAATGGTATTATGTGACGTGCCTAGGGTCACACAGCTAGTCTGATTCCAGATTTGAATTTGGGAAGATGAATCTTCCTAATGCCAGGCCTACCACTCTATCCACTGTGCCATCTTCAGGCACCTAAACACCAATCCAAATAATTGTCCTCATAAATATCTCTGCCACTTTCCTCTTCCATGTCTCCTTTGCTCAATATGGGGTATTCAAGAAACTGAAAGATCTTTG
This sequence comes from Petaurus breviceps papuanus, assembly GCF_028583685.1. Taxonomy (NCBI): domain Eukaryota; kingdom Metazoa; phylum Chordata; class Mammalia; order Diprotodontia; family Petauridae; genus Petaurus; species Petaurus breviceps. The sequence goes on along the minus strand of NW_027186304.1, from coordinate 32,045,388 downwards.
GTTTTAAAGTGCTGAGTTCTTCCATTCATTGAAAAGTAACTGAAAAGTGCTCATTCTATCCAAAGATCTTAAAACACTGACATATAAAGATTATTAGATTTGGAGTCTTGGGAATATGGTTCAAATTCAGACTCTGATAGTTAGTTGTTATGTGACCTAAGGCAAATCACTTTACCTCCTGTGTAAATTTAAAGAGATGGATTAAAGGATCTCTGAGGTTCCTTCCTGTTCTGATGATGAATGTTAAGAATGTGCGTAACATTCTCTGTTTTTGTCTCCCCTAGGTTACTTTTCTGAAAACCCTGCTGAGTGTTTTATCTGACCCTCTATTCTTCACTTTCCCATTTGCATTAGGAACAATTTCTCCTAGGATTCTGTCACATAGGCTCTGCTGGTTTTTCCTAGGGTCCTACTCAATAAGACTAGGCTAGTTTTTCCTTAAAAGGTATTGAAACTATCTTTGAGGGAGAATTTTTTTTTTTTTGGCTTTTTGTAGGAGGAAGGGCAGGGCAATTGCGGTTAAGTGATTTGCCCAAGGTCACACAACTGGTAAGTGTTAAGTGTCTGAGGCTGGATTTGAACTCCTGTCCTCCTGAGTCCAGGGCCAGTGCTCTATTCACTGTGCCACCTAGCCACCTACCCACCGCTGAGGTTAGAAATTTGAATGCTCTATTTGGCATTCAAAGTTCTTCATAATCTAACCCTCTCCTACTTTTCCAGTCTTACTAGACCTTAGGTTCCCAACACATACTCTTCCAACCAATGACACAAGCCTATGGCTGTTCCACCAATAAGAAGGGGTATATTTTCTGGCTGTCCATGCCCTTAGAATGCTCTCCCTCCTCAGCTCCACTTGCTGACCTCTCTGGCTTCCTTTAAGTCCAAACTAAAATCCCACCTTTTACTGGAAGCATTCACCAACTTCTCTTAAATCTAGCACCTTCTCTCTATTAATTATTTACTGTTTATTCTATTATATTATTTATAGCTTGTTTTGGATGTGTTTGCATAGTGTCTCTCTTATTAGATTGTAAACTCCTTGAGGGCAGGGATAGTCCCCAGATATTTAGCATAATGCCTGCACATAATATGTGTTTAATAAATGTTTGTTGATAGATTGATTTATTAAAAGCATTGACAGCTTTCTGGTAACCTATATGCAAAACTGGGTTGAGCTACATGACTTATAAAGTCCTTTCTACCTCTAAGTTCTATGATTTCCTAGAAATCTTGGATTTTGCCCTGTTAATGCTATATAATACCTTTTTTTTAATTGCACTGGGAAAATAGAAAACTCAGTTGACAAGCAACAAAATCTTCAGCTTTCCTTTTAGTTTTAAGTAGTTATAGTGAGTAGGAGAAATTAATTCTTCAACAATATAATTTGAAGAGAGAGAAAGAAAGGGAGAGAGAGAGAATCTATGTTAAGTATTCATCCCACCCTTCTAAAACTTCATAAATTTGACAAGTACTCAAAATGGGATCCATGGAGAAAAGTTCTCTGCAACAAAATCATTGTTTCATTCACGGTCCTTGTCAAGGACTTCAGAAGCAACATTGTTTAAGAGTTTCTAACATGGGGAAAATGATATTTTTTAAAGAATACTGGCTCTGGCGTCTATAGACCTGAATTCAAAGCTCACCTGTGATGTTTACTGCTGTGAGGCCTAAGGCAAGCCATTTTGTCTCCCTGGGCTGCAGTTTCCTCATCAATAAAATGAAACAGTTGGACTGAAAGCTCCAGAGTCCATACTACCTCCAGATCTAGAAAGTTACTACCCTGTGAACTTTGCAAATCTTCAGCATTCTATATGTGTGTATGTATATTATGTATACACGTATGTGTGTATATGTGTGCACATATACATATATGTGTGTATGTGTGTGTATAGATCTCACACATAGTCATAGAGAGTTTTCTGGGGCATCAAAATGTTAAGTAACTTGCCCAGGTTCACACAACCAGTGTATATCAGAGGTGATATTTGGATCCATATCTTCCTGATATGGATCTGTCTATTCACTGTCTCTTTAAATTAAGCATCAGATTGACAATGATCATTACTGATATTCATATATACTCATATATAACCTACATATGTATATATACACATATATGTACATATATACCTATATATGTATATGCCTACATATATATCAATTATGATAATAGACACTGGCTGTGTGAGCCTTGGCAAGTCACTTAACATTTTAATGCCCCAGGTAACTCTCTATGACTACATGTGAGATCTATATACTATGTGATATAGTATACATATATAATATGTGTGTGTGTATATTACAACTATGTGATATAGAGCAGGTACCAACCTCCATTGGTAGAGGAGTTTCCACTACTCTGGGACTCTCCAATACAAATAAAATCACAAGTCCAAAAGGAAAAAAAAAATTAGGCAAGTATTAGGTAGGCGCTTCCTTTGTTTATTCAGTCATTTCAGTAACATCTGACTCTACCCGACCCCATTTGGGGTTTTCTTGGCAAAGATACCAGAGTGGTTTACCATTTCCTTCTCCAGCTCATTTTACAGATGAGGAAACTGATGCAAACAAGGTGAAGTGACTTACCCAAGGTCTCATAGCTAGTAAGCATCTGAGGGTAAATTTGAACTGAGGTCCATCTAACGCTAGGCCAGGGTACTTTATCCACTGCGTCACCTAGTTGCCTTCCTTATCCTTAATTTTGTAAAAGCCTTCATGGTGGTAATCTTTAGTATAATTAATTATACAATATTGGTCCTCATTTATTCATTCAATAATTGACCGATCAAGTGTCTACCATGCAACTGACCCAGGGGAGTATTCAAAGATAGATTAGATGGAGTATAAAGCATAACATTAAGTGGAACACTAACGCTGAGGAAGGAGATTGTTAGAATCAATTCTTATATTTAGATTGCTCAGCCTACCACTCATTTTTTCTTATAAATTCTGTTAAATAACAGCATAGTTTTCTTTTGGAAATAAGCTGTTCTTCTTTGAACGCATTGTTATCTTAAGGCCTTAGGGCCAAATTTTATGTCAGTACTGCAATAGAACTTAATTGGAAATGTTTCCTTTTATACAAGCCATTTCTGTATTTATAAAAGCTACCAAATAAGTATTTTAAAATTTTTTTTCAAAATTTTCATCAGATGTCACAGAGTGCCTCAAAATTTTTTTAACGTCCAGATTGAGTTCCTCTGTTTTCTTTGATCTGTCAAATTCTTTCAATTACATCTTGAGCTCCTTGGAGAATATGTGCCCAATGACTAGAAGAACCTCTCTGCCAAGCAAAGGGGCAGATCATGCTCACTTCCATAAACACAGTTCACACTGTTGGCTTTTTTCAATCAGAATGTCTTCTTTCTTCAATCTGCCTTGCCCTTCTAGAATGAATAATTTCCTCTTGAGACAGAGAAAATGAATAGAATCGGTAGAGCAAATTCCACTGAATCCCTCAGTAAATGGTATGCAGTTTGTCTGACTGTCAGGTCTTTACTTTTAAAGGTCACTGTTCCATGCTAAGAAACTTTTTGATGTTGTTGTTAAAAGTAGACTGAGTAGCTTTAAGAAAAAGGGAACTCTGACAGCATTGAACCTTGATGTGTAAGCTGTGCATATCCAAAAAAACTTCATTAGTACTTATGGTCAAGCATTTACCTTCACTTGGACTATCTGCTTGTCTTCCTTACAAGTAAGGAGAGCATGCCTCTCCTTATGGAACAAATATAAAACAGACACAGACAAGGAAAGAAAACAAAAGCCTTAGAACATGGAGAAATCCTGGATACAAAAAGCTCAGCTAGACTAACCTAAGGAGAGGAGTGTGAGAAATAAAATATATAAACAAAGGGAGAAAAGGGAAACAGATAAAGGAAGAGTGGGGGAATGTACAAACACAGAAAGTGCTTAATGCCAGAAAAAAAAAAATTGGACCAAAAAAAAAAAAAAAAGACAGAGAGACAATACTAGGTAATGTTCTCTGTTTCTTTCTCTGCCTCTGCCTCTCTCTCTCTCTCTCTCTCTCTCTCTCTCTCTCTCTCTCTCTCTC
>NW_027186304.1:32040915-32041327 GCF_028583685.1 Petaurus breviceps papuanus | reverse complement strand
CTTTCTCTGTTTCTCTCTGTCTCTCTATGTCTGTCTCTCTGTCTCTGCTTCTCTCTCATACATACACACACATGCACACTAATGTGTATTCTAAGGCATCAATTTCAAGACAAGCATGTGCTTCTTTTTCCTTAAGACACTTCTAAAAAGATTTCATGGTGGTATTATTTAAGCAGTTCCTTAACTATTCCTATTTGATTCATTCAACAAATGAATATTCAAGTGTCTACAATGCACTAGACTCTGGGTAAGACCTCCTCCCCCCCCAAAAAAAAAAGTTAGATAAAGTTTAAAACTGCTTTATGGTACTCAAAGTACCAATATTAAAATGAACACCAACATGAGTTCTTGATAGAGGAGATAGGATAGATAGATAGATAGATAGATAGATAGATAGATAGATAGATAGATA
>NW_027186304.1:32029090-32040905 GCF_028583685.1 Petaurus breviceps papuanus | reverse complement strand
GATAGATAGATAGATAGATAGATAGATAGATAGATAGATAGATAGATGATAGATGAGAGGAGAGAGATACTTCAGTGCAAAAATGAAAGATATTATTTCATCATTGAGGGTACCCTTCACCAATACAGATTCCAACCCCTCTAAAACTTAGCTATCTTCATGACTTGCTATGATAAATAGTTTATCACTCTGGGATCACTGACTGTTCTGTCAACAGAAATTTAGTTCATTACCAGACTAATCAATTCTCAAGGTCTTCCCAGCTGGGTAGAATCTGCCAGAGATTGTGCTCTGCATACATAACTTGCATGAAGAGAAGTGATATGAACAAGATTGGAAAAGTGGACCAATCTACAAAGAGATCCAATTAGGGAAAGGACCAATATATCTTTAAAATACTTTTAAACCATGTTCTTTGTAATAGCAACAAACTGAAAACTCAGAAGGTGCCCTTGAGTTTAGGAACAATTGAACAAATTATGATCTATGAATGTAATTGAATATTATTTAACCATAAGAAATTACAAAAGGGATTATTTCAGAGGAACCTGGGAAGATTTATAGAGATTCATGCAGAGCGAAGTGAGCAGAATCAGGAGAACAATTTATACAATAATTATAAAGACGAACAAATTTGGAAAACCAAGAAACTCTAATCCATTCAAAGACCAGCCAAAGTTCCAAAAAAGTGATGATGAAGAATGCTCTCTACCCCCTGAAAGAAAGGTGAAGGGTTTGTGATAGTAATGGCAATTAAAGATTCCCCTGTATTGGCTTGGTTTTCAAATTGATTGTGTTAAAACCCAGAGCTTGTTAATCCCACCTGTGGGATGGACTTGTTGATGTGAAAAGAAAGTCCTGAACTGGGAGGAGCTGGTGAAGTAGATTTGGAGAGACAAGAGAGAGGCAGAAGAACTTTTTGGAAGCAGCACCTCGTGGAGGCAGAGACAGAGACTGAGAAGGATTGCTGAGGGCCACTTTGAATTGCCCTGGACTTTTGAGACCTGCCCCCTGAGCTGCCAAGGACTGAGGAGACATGACTGTTTTGCTGGTACTTTGTCTGTCTGTTTTGATGTTGTTTTGCCAGATTTGTCCACTGGTGAAAGACAGTCCTGTTGTTGAAGAAGTCCTGGAACCTGGCTTTTGGTTAAGAAGCCCTGAGACTGTCCTGCAGACAGAGAGTGAATACTGTCCACTGGTGAAGGACAGTGCTGTTGTTGCAGGGGTCTGGAGACTGTCCTGCAGACAGAATGAATACTGTCCACTGGTAAAGGACAGTGCTGTTGTTGCAGGGGTCTGGGAACCTTTCTGTTGGTTCAGAAGCCCTGAAGAAGGATTTTCTTGTTGTATGTTTACAGAAATCCTGGGAGAGGGTTTTGCTAATGTTTTCAGGGGTTCTAGGACTATTCTACAGGCAGAGGATGAATTAATGAAGAGACTGGCAATGTATCTTGTGACCTTGCTAAGCCTTGTCTCCCCAGGAACTAAGATTGCTGAGAACTTGCCTCCTGTCAAGATGAAGAAAAGACCTCCATTTGGGTATTAAGTGCTGTGCTTAAAATTGATGTAACTCTGGGGTAGATTCAATTGTGATCCAGGGGTGGGGAACTTTTGACCTTTTTGTGTTCTGTGGTTGAACAAATGAATGTAGTTTACTTATGTTTGGAAACTAATCTCCATTTGAGAAGAGGGGCTTTGTGGTGGACTAAATGAAGGTATAGCCTAGGGGTGGAGTAGTATTTAGAACAGGGACTTTGTAATTGATTGAATGATTGGAAGGTCCTGGGGTGGGGTAGTACTTGGAGATTATTTAATCACACTTAGTAAATGCTGTATTTGGAATGATGTCATGTTTTGATCTTCTCTGTTCTTACTTTGTCACTGAATAAAATGGAGAGCACCTATGCTGGTATTTTGAACCTTGGGAAGTTGCCTTTCCTTGGTGTTACAGTACAGGGTTCAAGTTGCAAAATGTTTTATGGTAACAACCAACACAGAAATGTGTTTTGACTGTACAAGGGTTTTATTTTTTCTTTTTTTTTCTCAGTAGGGAACTTTGTAGGAGAGAGTAGGACGCTAGAGGTGAAATTTTCAAAAAGAAAGAAAGAAAAAAAAGAGGGTCACTGAAACATATTTCAATATACACAGAACACAGAAGGAAAGTCATAAGGAATCATGGCCAAATATGGCAGCTTTGAAAATATGTTGAATTTATTATATACTTTAAAAGAAAACCAAGCTACAAATAATAGAGTCATAGTTTTATGCATGAAAGAGCTTGTTAGTGGTTATTTATTAAGTTCAGAATTTTGTAAATGGGGGAAGAAAAGAAAGGTTGGCTGAAGCCAGATTATGGAGAAGTTTAAATGTCAGACTGAGGAGAAGGGTACCCTTTTGTTTTATCTTAGAGGGAATAGAAAGCCACTAAAGATTCTAGAGCAAAGAAGTAACATAGTCATATCTGTGCCTTAGGAATATTAATTTAGCAGTGTAAATAGAGGGAAAAAACCATAAGCTGGAAGTCCACTAAAACATAGTTACATACAATAGTCTGTATGAGAGACAATGAGGGACTCAACTAGAGTAAAGTCTGTGTAAATGGAGAAAATGGATAGCTAGGTGGCACAGTGGATAGAGTGTCAAATCTGGATTCAGACACTTACTTGTTAGTCATTTAACCCTGTTTGCCTCAGTTCTTTATCTGTAAAATGAGCTGGAGAAGGAAATGGCAAACCACTCCAATATCTTTGCCAAAAAAACCCAAAATGAAGTCATTAACAGTCAAACATGATCAAAATGTCTGAATGACAGCAATAAATGGAGAGAAGCAGACATATGTAAGGTGTATTGTGGAAATAGAATCAAAAATACTCAGATGGGGAACATGGGGAGTAAGGGAGAAAAAAGAATCAAAGATGGCTCCAAGGTAGTGATCCTACGTGAGTAGAAGGATGCTGATGGCCTTAACAGAAATAAGCAAGTTTGAAGGGGAAGGTTCAGAAGAAGAAAATTAGTTCAGACATGAGGAGTTTGAGATGTTGGTGAAATATCCAGGTAGCAATATCTAGCTGGTATTTGGCTATCATCGAATCATAAAATTTAGAACTAGACAGAATCCTGAAACTCATCTAGTCCAACCTCCTTAGATATAGAAATTGATACTCAAAGAGTAACCTCATCCTCAAAGACCTGACCAACGTCACACAGGTCGTAACTGGCAACACCAAGATGCCAGCTCAAATTCTCTCACACCAAATCCAAGCACTTCCTACTACAGTGCTCTGAAACTAGAATTTGGGAAAGAGATTGGGATTAGATATACAGACATGTGACTTAACTGAATAAAGAGAAGCAATCCCTTGGGAGCTGATGAGATTACCAAGAAACAGATTAAAGAGAGAACTTTGGAGGACACCAATCCCTAGGGGGAATTAAACGGATAGTAATACAAAAAGAGAGAGTAAGAAATAGCAACCAGACAGGCAGGAAGACAACCAGTGATGGGGAAGAGGGAAGTAAATGCTAGGGCATGGGCCTTGGTAACATCCATCAGCAAAACCACCTACTTGACTGTTCAGCGGTAACAGAAGTCTGAAGCATTTTCATTTTTTCTGTGGATACGAAATAAAATTGCTTATCTCAGCACTGAGTAAATGGAAGGTATATACTATATTCAGTTGGGTAATTCCTCACCTAACCACTAAAATGGACCAGAGTGAGTAGGAGGAGGGGAGAACAAAGGACTTCACAGTGATAATGACTCAGTAGATGGAACTATTAGCAATGCTGCAGCCCAGCATATAGTCCCACCTTCTCTGTCTTGCTTCCATCCCCCCCCCCCCAGGTACTGCTATAGAATATTTTTCCCTCTAAATGTCACATCACCAACATTTGTAGGAGAAACACATGTATGTTTTTTTTCCTATGTAATTTTTCTCAGGAAGACAAGAACATGTATTCCTCACTTCTGAATGTTTAATAAAAGCAATTAGAGAGGCACGATCAGTGGTTAACATTCCCAATTCCTTGTAGCCAACATAACTAAACTTTCGACTTTTCGATGATGGATTCTTCAGAAATTCACGATTGTTATCAGTACAGGATCCCAAGAGGAAAAAAATGTGTTGGTAACCAAGCTTCCATTTAAGCCTTTAGTGGGGAGGGATTGAATGATGCTGCATATTCAAAGAAAGACATGATTCCTGATGAGTGAAGTGAATACTGAGCTGTGCAGCTGCATAAGGAACACACTAAGTTGACCCCAGAGACATTAATCGTGACATAGGTACTAAGGATATTGCAGAAGAAGAGAAAGAAAGACATGGAATGGCAGACCTTCCAGGAAAACTAGCCCCAGAACGTCTCAGTATTTGTTTGTAATTCTAAAGACTGCTGGTGATGGAACTCCTCTGTGTAAAAATGTTCTCTTTCCCCTGGCTTGCTCTGATATCTTATCTCACTCTGAGTTGAACAGCTCATTCCCACTTGTGGATTCTTTGGTGTAGTCTAACTTGATTACTGTTTTGCTTGGATAAATTGGTTCACTCACTCTTTAGCTATTTGAGATGGATTTTTTGTGTAACTAGTATTTGGTGGGAACAAGTCAAGTTAGTAAATAAGAAAGCTAAGGGCTTCTCTCTTCCTTAAGAGTGATCTAAGAAAAGGAATTTCTTCTATTCAAAGACATTTGAAGGCAAGAGATTGATATAATTCCAGTCTAATACCTTTCTGGGAATCTGGGGAAAAAGAGGACCCAGCCTCAGGAGCACTCCTAGAACTTGCCTGCCTCCCCACCCCCCAGACAGCATACAAGAGTCCACAGTTCTCCTCTCGATAGAGAGAAACCAGATCAGACACTCTATTCTCCAAATTCCTCAACTTACTTCCTATAACTTTCGCTCCAGCACAGTAACACACAGAGATAGTCATAACCTTGCCTTAATCTTAACATCACCCTCAAATGTTCCATATCCTTGTGCTGAAATCTGAAATTCCTTTATCTAATAATAATCTGCCATCATTCCACCTCTCCCTCTGCCTTGGAATTAGAAACCCTCTTCATCTTCATTTCTCACATGCAAGTCATTTGTAATAAGAATAGACCTACCCTCTTTCCCCAACCATACAAGTGATGACAGTTTTTTTTCCTTTGGCATTGAAAAATCCCTCAAAATTTATTCGCTCAAGAATTACTGATATCAATTAACAATTGCCTAACTACAAAACAGCCATAAAGAACTCCAAGCTTTCTGATTTCTAGCTAGCAGAAAATGTTTTGCTTAGGTAAAAGAGCTTCACTCAGTGCCTCAAATCAAGGTACCTATCAAATAGTTATCTTGTTAGACATCCTCGTTCTATTATGATTAATTAAGTCTCTCTTTTTTGACTGTAGAATGGCAATTGACTATCCACATTTTGTTTCAATATCAAACATAAACTACCAGGGGCCTATAACATACTGCTACCTGTTACACCTACCATGTGCCTTCCTGTTGCCCTTTGGATTAGCATAATTAGCATTCTTCCAAGGATATGATGCTCCTTGATTCATACAACCTTATAGTTTCACAGGAAGTATCCTGGTGCTACTGAGCTGGGATCTGGGGAAGCTAGCAGATTGAAACAATTGTGAGCACTGCACAATTTTTCAAATGTAATGTGGTCCCACCTCTATTACTCAATTTTGGGTCTGTCAGGTTGTCTACTGGTAGTGCCTATTCAAGACATATTTATTAATGGATTGGCTCAATGGCTCCCCCATCCACTTGTATGTCATGGTTAGAGCAATCTATGCTTTTCATTCACTTTGTCTTTTCCACTGTGGCTAATTGGGCTGAGCTATTTTACAACAATGCTGCAGATTATACAGCTCAGGCTCTGTAATGTTTCCTCGCTCTATTCAACTGACACAATGTAATCTGTCGATAGGGGCATTTAAGGAATTTTACCCTCATAGAGAATCCTTTCATTTCCTTTCTGCACAGGACATCTCCCACGACAGTCAGGCACAGCATAGGCAAACATTTTCCTGATCTATACCTCACCTGATGGATCACCAAACAAGGTTATCTCTGTAGATGCATGTGTCAGAGAGCACTGAATAATTGTAATGGATTCATGGCAAATATTATGTTTAATGAGAGTCCACAAAGGTAAGTTTTATTATTTCAAGATAAATACTTTCATAAAAATTAGTGAATAATAGACATGGCAAGATGCTCTATACCATTCAGTCAGTTATATGAATGTAAAGACATTGCCTATTATGGAAAATGGTCTGCAAAGACCTGTCAGTTCCCTTCTCATCTGTTCCTCAAGGACATCTTCAAGTGTTCATGAAACATTCTCATAAAGATCTTAAAGAGGTGAGAAATCAGGCATATGTTTCAATAGTTATTGATTTCTTCCTGGTCTCCTTTTTTTATATGTGTGACCTTTCCCATCCTTTCTAAAGCCTCCCCATCCCCCAACCTCTAATCTTACAAATTGATCCCTGAGTACCTTTTAAAAGATATTGCCATCAAAATATATAAAATTATCGAAGCCATGAACTTTTTAGTCTTCATATCCTCAGTACAATGCTTAGCACATAGTAGGTGATTACTACCGTAAATGCTCACTGAGTTGAGCTGAACTGAATGTATTTAGTCAGATCTAAATGTTCTCTCCACTTTTGTCTTCTTAAGTGCTTATCTTGTCTCATACAATGGCTCTACCATCATTGCCAGGTAAGATGTAAAAACTGCGAAAAATACCAAACTTTGGGATCAACTTTATGTCTGTCTGTTTTCCTCCTTCGGATTCTATCTACAGATGCCCTTTACATGATATAGCTTAACCAGATTTTATGGGAGGGTGGGAGGGAGAGAGAATCTCTGTAAATAGGTTTTTTTTTACTTTTATTTTGCTATTTTCTGGTGTTCGACCCTCCTCCATAATATTTTACAAATAAACTTTCACTAAATTCTGATGTTGCTCTGAATTTAAAGAATTTAAATTTGTCCAAATGATTAAATGATTGTTGACTGAGGTGGTTCCTTAAATTTTTTGGCTATTTTGCTATGTAAAACATTTTTTCTCAGCTAAACTTTTCTTATATGATGATATAGTGAATCAGTCTTAGCTCTTGTCTATCTCTATTTCCTCCTTTTCAGGTTAGCTGCTTACTCAATAGTCCTAGTTGGAACTGCCATAATGGCACACAGTTCCACCTCAGTTATATCCATTATTCTAATTTCTTATTTGTATCAATCTATATTCTACCCTGCCAGCAATCTGCCTACAGAGATATCTGTAATCAGTCATTTCCTGTGTGTTCAAATATAGGTAGATTCATTTATTATGAAAAAATATTTATTTAAATTTATTATTATTTATTAAAATTTATTATAAAAATATTAGTTTGAATATATAATAAACAAAAGTCACCAATAGATTGTTCCCAAATAGGTTTCTATCCTTATTTTTTATGATCAACTTCTCCTACCCATTCAAATAATAAATTACTGTCCTTTAGGACAGTGTCTCGTTTTTTATATTTGCAATTAACAGAATGATTATCACTCATTAAGCACTTAATAAATATTTTCCACACATTCATTCTTATAATGAATATTAATATAGAGTAAAAACATTAGGCATGAAGTCAGAAGGCATGGATTTATCATGCTGGCTCTCCCAGCTCTGCAGTGAATTACCCAGGTCAAGTCCCTTCTCTATGTTCCCATTTTCTCATCTGCAAAATAATGAATTTAGATGAGAAGTTCAAGTGCCTGGTCCAGCTCTTAACCTATACTTTGCTGTTAGTGCACAAACCACCCTTCATGATTGTCTTTTTCCTTGCCTTCATCAAGAGCATCAAAGGCAAGAGGACAATTATTCCATATATTGATATTTCTTTTGATTTTTGTGGACCCAATAAAATTAAATGCTTTATTTGCCCATCCTTCTATTTCACTTCAAGCTCTTTATGTCTCTCTTTTTCTATCAATATGAAGGTGGTTGGTTCAGTTACCTCAGGAGTGGGATAGCTTGGCAGTGGCTGGATAGATATTATACATTAGAAATGTTGTTTTGGGCTTTTTTTAATCCCTAGAGCTACTGTCCATGATTTTAGGTTGAGTAAGTTCTTCTCACAAAATGCAGAGTTCATGATTTCCATGCATTCAGACCCACTGATTTACCGAGAAATTAGACTGAATTCAGAGAGCCCGTCTCTGGACATCAAATCCTGTTGTCCACTCCCCAGACCTGCTCCTTCCCCCCAAATTTTACTTCTACCAGCTATATGCACATCACTATACTAGTTTCTAAGGCCTACAAAAGAAAAACAGGCTCTACTTTCAAGGAGTTTTCATTCCCATATAGAGATGCAGCAAATAGCCCTCTCTGTTCTACTGGCTCTAAAAGTATCTCTATTCCTGCTGAAATCACTACCTCTAAAAAAAAGCTCCTAGTTCTTGACCACTTACCCTATCCTGTAAGAGGCCCAGGCTCCTTTGTGTGAAACAGGCCTTACACTGATCTATTCAAGTCTCTTTGTTTGCTCAGTTAAATATAAACATAAAATGTCAGTGATTCCTGATTTAATTGGTATATGGTTACTCTAGCCTCAAATGGCTTGTAGTAACTTCCAAATCCACATATGAAAGATTTACCTAAATTACATTATTTGAAGTTTTCTAAAAAGAATCCTATTGTGTTGCCAAATTCTTTACCTTGACATTTTTTCCAAATTTCTTCTTTAAATGGGTGGGAAAAGTTGATGATAAGGATACAAACACATCCCATTTGGAAACAACCTACTGGTGACTTTCGTCTATTATATATTTAAACTAATATATTTTAGCATGAAAGACTTCTGAAATTTATTCAATAAAATGTCTTGTGGGATAGTATGACTTTAACATGTATTTTTGTGGAAAGGCGGAAGGATCAGAATATAAATAAAGTGACAACTTGCTACAAAGAGTACGTAAATTATTTTATGCCATATTATGACTGATATTGTAATTCACATCAAAGTACATAAATATCTGATAGCCCCTTTGGAGCCAGATTGGTTTGCAACTTAGAAATTTATCGATGAGATTTTTCTTCACAAACTCATCCATCACAGCAGTCTGTGAGAGAAAATATTTGCATTAATGATGCATTTTGTGATCAATTAATCAGTAAGCACACATTTATTAAAGCCCTATCACATTCCAGGCACTGTGCTAAGAGCTGAGGTAGCACCTGGACCTGTGATTTCATTAGCATAAAGAACTCCCATGTGAAGAACTCTTTCTACCAATGCACATCTGAAATTTAAATTCTTAGAGTTCCTAGAACACTATAAAATTAAGTGACTTACCAACCAGATAGCCAGTATGCATCAGAGGCCAGGTTTGAGCCTAGATCTCCCTGGCTTTGACTAGTTTTCTGCTCTGAGATTACAAATACGAAAATATCAATCTCTGCCATCATGGAGAAAGTAAGGTTGGGTAAGTTCCTCTCACAAAGTACAGAGTTCATGATTTCCATGCATTCAGATGCATTAACTTACCAATGAATTGGACTAAACTAGGAGATCCTGTCTCTAGACACCTAGCCCTTTTGGTCAGCTCCTCAGACCTGTTCTTCCCCTAAAAATTTCGTTCTACCAAAATGAACAAGTATTTATTAAGCACCTATTATATGTACATCACTATCCTGGTTTCTAAGGCATACAGAAGAAAAGCAGGCCTTCTCTAAAGGACATACAAACACATACAAGGTAATTTGGAGAGAGGAACTAGCAGCTAGAGGAATCAGGAAAGACCTATACAAACTCATCTGATCCTCACAATGAGAAACCTCCCCCAAATCCTGGGAGGTTGACAGGACAAGTATTGTTCTTTCCTTTTACAAAGGGTAAAAGTGACTCAGAGAGTTCAAATGCAAACTAGTCAGTGGCAGAACAAGGATTTGAACCCATTTTCTTCTGTTTCCAAACTTGATGCCCTTTAAAAGATACTTAAAAAGAAAAAATTAAGATAAAACAAGATCACATACATAGGGAGGAGTAGAAGCAGGACCTCCAAGCAGCTCTGGTTTCCACCTTCCCTAATCAATGTAAAAAGGGGACTCTGCACAAACTTTGGACCTACAGAACTCACAAAATGACACAGAGGAGCTAACCTCCAGCTGAGGACAGCCTGGCAGGCTGGCAGGAATCAGCCAGTGCAGTGCTCAGGGAGCCAAGCCCAGGTCTGCCTTGAGCTGGAGATTTTAGCCCCAGGGCAGGCCTGACCAGCCACCAGCCAGAGGGACCCCAAGATCACCAGCAGCTATGGAAATCCAGAATTATCAACATAGATGCAAAGAACAAAGTAAAAGGTCAGTGCAGTCTGGACTTTGGGACCGAGTAAGTGGGAGTGCATGTTTTTGGCCCCAGGGCAAGAAGCCAGCTGAGATGCCAGGCACAGCCAGACAGCACCATGTGGCAGCTTCAGCTCCTGGCCTGCAGACTGTAGGGGGACCAAGCAACCAGTCTGAGGGGTAATTGTTCTTGCTTTAAACTGCTTGGATCTGGATTGTGGTCTAGTGTGGAGATCCTGGGGTGTGTGACCAGCTTGCCAGAGTGTGTGGAGGCTTCAGCAAGGGCAGCCAACAAATACCTCTGGCAGCTGAGAAAACTCCAACATTTGGTACAAAGCTCCCCTGTCTGGTGGCAGAGTCCTACTGTGGCAAAAAGCCCAGGGGTCAAGTGACTGAGGGGCGACATGACTAGGCAAAGGAAAAAAAGCAAACAGAAGATTCCAACATTAGACTCCTACTTTGGGGACAAAAAGGAACAAAGCATGGAACAGGAGGAAGACAGTGAAGTCAGAATTCCTGCACCAAAAGCTTCAAAGGAAAATATGAGCTGGTTACATGCCATAGAGGACCTTAGAAACAGATAGGGAAGTGGAGGAAAAATTGGGAAGAGAAATGAGAATGATGCAAGAAATTTATGAAATGAGAGTCAACAGCCTGACTGAGGAAAATACCACCTTAAAAAATAGACTAACTCAAATGGCAAAAGAGGCTCAAAAAGGCAGTGAGGAGAAGAATGCCTTAAAAAGCCGAATTTGCCAGATGGAAAAATGATCTCAAAAGCTCAATGAGGAGAATCATTGCTTTAGAACTAGATTAGAGAAAATGGAATGACATTATGAGAAATCAAGATGCTGTTAAACAGATCCAAACAAATGAAAGAATAGAAGGCAATGTGAAATATCTCATGGGAAAAACTACTAACCTGAAAAATAGATCCAGGAGAGATAATTTAAAAATTATTGGACTACCTAAAAGCCATGATCAAAATAAGAACCTAGAAATCATCCTCCAGGAAGTTCTCAAGGAAAACTGCCCTGATGTTTTAGAACCAGAGGGCAAAATAGAGGTTGAAAGAATCCACCTTCTGAAAAACATCCCAAAAAGAAAACTCCTAGGAATATTATAGCCAGGTTCCGGGAAGGGGATGAGAGGGGGGATGATGGAAGGGAGGGCAGGCAGGGGGGGAGGGAATTTGGAAGCACCCACTTTTGAAAAGGGACAGGATCAAAGTAAGGAATAGAACAAGTGGGAGGTGGGATAGGAGGGAGGGAAATATAGTTAGTCCTTTACAATATATCTGCTATGTTATACACATGTACAACCTATACTGAACTGCTTATCTTCCCAGTAAGGGTGGGTGACAAAGGAGGAAGGGAATGAATCTGGAATTCAAAGTTTTAAAATCAAATGTTTAATACACACACACACACACACACACACACACAAACACACACACACACACACACACGCACAT
>NW_027186304.1:32011875-32028990 GCF_028583685.1 Petaurus breviceps papuanus | reverse complement strand
TAAAGAAAAAAAATCACATACATAGTCAGCATTTGTGTTCTTTCTATTGTATCACAACTTATGCCACTGAGGTTGTCTAGATTGCTATGGGTGGTATTTAAAAACTACTTTGGCCAGTTCTTTTTGTGCTGACTAAGAACTGGAAATTGAAGGCATGTCCATCAGTGCTTCATGGTGTGTATTCTCATTACTCATGGCACTTTATATAGCTGTGACAATAGCAAAGTTTTGACTCATGTAGCCTCTATGACCAAAACCCTTTTTTTCCAAGTCCAAGTATTTACTTTTTTATTTTTTAACATTTTTATTTAAAGTTTTGAGTTCCAAATTCTATACCTCCCACCTTCCTTTCCCTCCCCCTTCCCTGAGATGGTAAACAAGCAGGTACAGCTTACACATGTTCAATTATGCAAAACATTTCCATATTAGTAATTTTGTCCAAGGAGACTCCCACAAAAGGAAAAAAATGAAAGAATGAATGTAAAAAATAGGATGCTTCCATCTGTATTCAAATAATATCAATTCTTTCTCTGGAGATGGATAGTATGCTTCACAATTAGTCCATTGAGATTTTCTTGGATCATTGTATTGCTGAGAATAGCTAAGTCATTCATAGTTTTTCATTGAACAATATTGTTACTGTGTACAATGTTCTCTTGGTTCTGCTTACTTCACTCAGCATCAGTTCATGTAAGTATTTCCAAGTTTTTCTGAAATCATCCTGCTTGTCATTTCTTATATCACAATAATATTCCATTTCAAACATATATCACAGCTTGTTTAGCCATTCCCTAACTGATGGCCATTCCTTCAATTTCCAGTTCTTAGCCACCACAAAAAGAACTGGCCAAAGTCATTTTTAAATACCACCCATAGCAATCTAGACAACCTTAGTGGCATGAGATGTGATACAATGGAAAGAACACTAATGCTGACTATATATGTGAACTTGTTTTTTCTTAATTTTTTACTTTTTAATTTAAAATTTTATTTCATTTTCAGACCCAAATTTTCTCCCTCCCTCTACTCCTTCCTCCACCTACTGAGAAAGTAAGAGATATAATGTCCATTATACATACAAAGTCATTCAAAATATAATTTCATATTAGCCATGTTCTGAAAGAAAAAGCAAGAAAAAATAAAGGAAAATATGCTTCATCTGCTCTCTGAATCCATCAAGTCAATCCCATCAATCAACCATTCAATCAATCAGTCACTGTCTAGAGGTAGATGGTGTCTTTAATTATGAGTCCTTTGGAACTGTGGTGGATCATTGTATTGATCAGAAAGATTAAGTCTTTCACAGTTGATTATCTTTACAATATTGTTGCTACTGTATAGATTATTCTCCTGGTTGTGTTAACTTCACTTTGCATCTGTTTATACAAGTTTTTCCAGGTTTTTCTGAAACCATCTATTTCATCACTTCTTACTGCACCATAGTATTCCATCACATCTTTTCACATTCAAGTAATGACTTGTTCAACCATTCCCCAATTTATGAACTTAGTATGTGATCTTATGTAAGTAACTTCACCTTCCTAGGCCTTTAAAAGGAGGAGGTAGGATTAGATGACCTTTGAGATTCCTTCCTGATACAATCTAGGATCCTGAATTTCCAGCAGATTATCTCTATTTTTTGGTTTAAATTCATGCCATTTCCTGGAAAGGCTTCTTTTTTGTACTTGCATCCTACATCTTATATCCAGATACTCTTCCTCATCCCCCCCTCCCTAAAACAGTTAACACTTGACATCATGCCAAACCTCATTTTGTCTGTACATTGTAGCCTGACTTGTTGACGACATGACTATAAAAGTCCTCACTTAAGAGATCACGCTGGAAGACTCTGTAATGTTTGACCTAATCTGTAATGTTTTGCTTAAGACTTGATTATCTATAATGCTCAATGCTGACTGGCTCAGAACCTTGTCTTTTGCCAATATCAAAACCTGCAGAATCAACTACGTCTTTGTTTCTCTTCACCTCTGACAATGGGCCTAAACTGGGTCAAAAATGGAGAAGAATCCCTGGCATGGGGATTCCAGATCAAGCTGTATCACTGCTGCAAACTGTAACACCGCTCAAAGAGCTGGCGCCACCAGGAGTTATAACCTTCAGCATTTATACATTCAATTTGTAGCGTACAGTTTCAGAGCAACTCTGTCTGCTGCCTTGTAACTGCTTATGTTTTGTGTTTCTCCAAGGAGACTGCGAGCTCCTTAAGGACAAAGGCGATGTTCAATAACGCTTTTGTATTTTCCCACAGCACCTAGTGTTCAGCACACATTAAATACTCACTAAATTGTTAACAAAAATTCAGCCAAAGAATCTGATGCCTAACTGTAATAACTAGAAGAAAGCTGCGCACAGGGAGAGGGTCAAAATGTATCACATACTTGTGGATCTTTATACCAGAAAAATCTAGAAAGCTATCAAGCCAAGCATTTCCTTTTTTCACAGAAGACTGCTAATTCCCATCTAAAGAAGGTGCTTTGCCAAGTGTACCCTATTGTTCAGCAATTCTGAGTAGAAATAAATGACTGGTGGCTCCCTTCCAACCTCATCAAAATAACCTTGTATTTATTTTATAAATATTTTGTGCATCCCCTCCTCCCATCCTTAATAAGATGTAAGATCCTCAAGAGCAAAGATTACGTCACTGTCATAATTTTATTCCCAATTCCTAGCACAATATGCAGCAAATAGTAAGTGCTTAATACATGCTGGTTTATTGATTGTTTGATTGAATATTCCTACAAATCAATATTCTTTATCAACCAAATGATAAGTATATTTACCAGGGAAAATGTAGACTTCTTCCTTTGCTCAGTACTATCTTCCTGACAAAACTGGCACAGCATTTTGGTGACTCGGTCAGATTGCCATACCACACCTTATCATCAATTATCTCTATAGCTTCTGGAGCAAGGTGGCCAACAAGAAAGTTTAATTCCCTTGCCTCTGCCCACATCACATTTTTCTAGTGGATGTGGAAAATGGAAGGTGAAAAACACTAGATTACCATTCTACTGTCTTTTTTTTTTTTGGTCTACATTTTTTTTTAAATCCAATAAAGGAAGGCTGAGGGGAAAGGACTATAGATGATGCTGATTAACTCAAGTCTAATCTTCCATGTATGCTTTATATCCACATGGATATTCACTCATACCCTCCACTTTATATCGTATTCCTGGGAGTCATCAGGAGCTCTACTAGCTAGGTGCACAGTCAATAATTACTTTCATCTTTTTCTTTCTGTTGACTCTTTTAAAAGATTCATTAACATGAAGGATGGCAGCCCAGCCGTGCCGACCCATTTTGATTACTTTCCTAATTCATTTATCATGACCTTTAGAACTATCTATTTAGATTTCTGCTTGTCATCCTGGCTTGTGTTTGAAGGAAACAGTGCTCTGTGTCACCAAGGAGAATGGATGTACTAGCTTCCTCCCCAACTTGCCCCTTCATAACTCTTTTAAATGGAACTCTTGGCCTCCAAAGCTATTTATTTAAGTGAAACAGCACCTGGAAAGATTTTTCTGATGTAAAGACTGACCAGAGATTGATACATTCCTATTGACTCCCTGTGCATAGCTACTTCATAGTTATTGCATTTAAGCATGGAATTCTTCAGCTGAATTTAAGCTAACAACAATTTAGTAAGTATCTACTACATGTTCAACACAGTACTGGGTGCTATGGAGAAATACAAGCGTTAACAAAGCATTATCTCCTTAAGAGCTTATAATCTCTCCTTGGAGAAACAAAGCATATGCATGGTAACCAGGCAGCACAATGCCTGTGAAATCTAGGCTACAAATTGAATGTAGAAAATAAAATGAGAGTGCAGTGGCATTCATCTCAGAAGGATTATGGAAAATATTGGAAGCTAAAAATTTGTATTGGTAGAATGGGGGAAAAGGGTATTTGTTTAAAAGGCTAGCTAATTGATTTCACTAGTCTGATAAAATAAGTATTATTAATTATAACTCACAGATAGAGGCAACATGACATAGCGGGCTTCAAAACTGGCAAGGCTTGGGTTCAAATCCCACCTCTGACAAATACTGGCTGTGGGGTCCTAAGCAAATCTCAATTTTCTGCAATAAATTACAGAAAAGGGAAGGAGAAAAAGAGAGAGGAACAAGTATCTGTTAAACATTTTCAGCACTCAAACACATTGCCAAGCACTGTGCTAAGTACTTTTACAAATATTAACTCATTTGATCCTCAAAACAACCCTGTGATGTAGGTAGTATTATTATCCTCATTTTATAGTTGAGGAAACTGAAACAGACAAGTTATGTTGACTTTAGGAACTCACAGCTAGTGTCTGAGGCCAAATTTACATTTAGGTCTTCCTGACTCCAGGCCCAGCACTCTAACCATTGGACTATCTCATGTTCTCTTTAGTAAAGAGAGTTTCCTCAAAAAAAAACTTCCATATTAGATCATGGATCTAGTACCTATAATTCAAATGCATATAGCAATTTAAGGGTGTCAAAGTGTTTTACATGTTTTCTCATTTAATCCTCATAATTTTCCTTTGAGGTAGATATCATGTATTATTAGCTCCAGTTTAGAGAACATGTGATATACTCAAATCAAGTCAAAGATTAACATTGGAGAATAACTCCTCTACTCTCTCAGGAAGAAGAGAGCCTGCCTATAGGAGAATGAACAAGTGCTAAAGGGAGGGATTGAAATCAGAGGAATGAAAGGGAAAGTTTTGTTTCAGGGGTGGGAGGGGATACCACTGAGGAATGCTCCCATGGGGTAGGGGAGATATGCTATAAAGGGAGGTGACGACCTAAAAATGGGTCTGATCTTCAGGGATTTGGGATTTAGAGAGATCACTCAATCTGCTTCAAAGAAGGATAGAGCTTCTGAGGGCCACAGACACCCTGAAGAGCGGGAAGCCATAAGTCCAAGCAGGAAATTCCATGACTAAATGAAGGAGAAGGAGTAAATGACCATGGGCCAAGCAAAAGTTATCAGGGACAAGGGAAATACATAATCAGGGACATGGGAAAGTTCCTTTAATGGGGCAATCTCTTCTCTATCATCTGTAGGAATTGGTATTTCAAAGAGAACGGCATAGTTCAAAAAGGGGGGGAAGGGAGGTCAAAGAGCAAGATACACAAGAAAATAAAATAGAAACTATTTAGAAGAAAACCAAAGTAAATAGTTTAGAAGCTCTATTTCCATAAGAAATACTGAGACTAAAGAAGGAATAAATACGCATAAAACCTTGAATAAAAAAAAATTAAAGTCTAGAATAGACAGAAAAAGGAGAAATGATGAAGGTAACAAGGGAAATAAACATAGCTTAGAAAAAGCTGAAGAAAAAGAAATGTTTTAAACTGATGAACAGTAAAGAACAATAAATACCAATACTATAGAAACTTCTTGAAAAATAGGTAAAGAAGGAACCCTATTAAATTCCTTTTATGACATAAATATGGTTTTCCTAAACCAGAGAGATCAAAAACAGAGAAAGAAAATTATGGGGCAATTTCCTGAATGTTCATGCAAAAATTTTAAATAAATACAAGTAAAATGATAACAGAAACATATCACTAAGATCACACACTATGACCAGGTAATATTTATTCTAGGAATATAGGACTGATTCAACATTAGGAAAAATGTAAGCACATTTGACCATATCAATAACAAAAAAATGATATTATTGTGTCTATAGATGAAGAAAAAGCTTTTGATAAAATACAACATCCATGCTTATTAAAAAGCACTAGAATGCATAGGAATAAATAATCTAAGACCAAGAACAAGCATCACATGTAATGAGGATGAATTAGAAATCTCCCCAAAAGATCAAGGATCAAGTAAGGACATTCATTAATACAACCATTGTTCAATATTGTATAAGAAGTGCTATCCATAGCAATAAGAAAAGAAAAAGAAACTGAAGGAACGAAAATAGGGAACTAGGAAACAAAACTATTTCTCTTTGCAGGCAATATGATGGTATACTTAGAACACCATAGAGAATAAACTGAAAAAAACTAGTTGAAATTATCAACAACTTTAACAAAGTCAAGGATACAAAATAAACCCATATAAATCATTAGCATTTTTATATATTACCAACAAAACCCAACAGAAAGAGATAGAAATGGAAATTCCACTTAAAATCACTATAGCCATTACAAAATATTTGGGAGTCTCCTTGCCAAGATGTACTCAGGGACTATATGAACACAATTACAAAACACTTTATACACAAAGAAAGATCTAAACAATTAGAAGGATATTCTTTACTCATGGGTAGGTCAAGTCAATACAATAACAATAACATTTCTATCTAAATTAATTTACTTATTCAATGCCATATCAATCAAACTACAAAAATATTATTTTATAAAGTTAGAAAAAATAAAAACAAAATTCATCTGGAAGAACAAAAGGTCAAGAATATCAAGGGAATCAATGAAAAAAATATGAAGGGGGGCGGCCAGGTGGCTCAGCGAGTAAGAGCACCGGCTCCAGTGTCGGGATGACCCAGATCAAATCCGGGCTCAGATACTCAGCACCACACCCAGAAATAATAACTGGCCATGTAACCTTGAGCAAGTTACTTAACCCCAATTGCTTTAAAAAAAAAAAAAAGAAAAGAAAAGAAAAAATATGAAAGGGAGGTGACCTAGCAGTACCAGATTTCAGTTATATTATCAATATTATCAGTAATTTTCAAAACAATCTGCTACTGGCTAAGAAATAGAATCAGTAGAATAGATTAGTGGAATAGATTAGGTATACAAAACATGATAGTAAATGACCATAGTAATCTAGTGTTTGGTAAAACCAAAGATCTAAACTTTGGGGCAAGAACTCACCATCTGACCAAAAATGCTAGGAAAACTAGAGAGCAGTGTGGCAGAAGCTAGGCATAGGCCAACAGCTGACATCATATACTAAGAAATGGTCAAAATGGGTATATGATTTAGACATAAAGGGTGACAACAGTAAATTTCAGAGAGCAAGGGAAATGCACCTGTCAGATAAGGAAAGAATTTATGACCAAAAAAGAGATAGGATTACAGGAAGTAAAGTGGATATTTTTGATTATATGAAATTTAAAAGTTTTTACACAAATAAAACCAATGCAGCCAAAATTAGAAGGAAACTAAAAGAAAAAAATTACACTGCAAATTTTTCTGGTAAAGGACTAATTCTCAAATATATAGAGAACTGAGTCAAATTTATAAAAAATAAGAACCATTCCTTAATTGCTCAATGGTCAAAGTCACAAACAGGCAGTTTTCAGAAGAAAACAAAACTATCAATAGTAGCATTAAAAAAAAAAGTGCTCTACATTACTACTGATTGGATAAATGTAAATTAAAACAACTCTGAGGTGTCAACTTACACTAATCAGATTAGTTAAAACGACAGAGTGGCTAAAATGACAGATAAGGAGAATTATAACTGCTGGAGGGGATGTAGGCTTTGGAGTTGTGAACTGGCCCAACCGTTCTGGAGAACAATTTGGAACTATGCCCAAATGGCTATAAAATCGTGCCTACACTTTGAGCCAGCAATACCACTACTAGATCAATATCCCAAAGAGATCAAGGGGAAAGGAAAGGGAACAATTTCTACCAATTTCTAAAAATATTTATAGTAGTTCTTTTTGTGGTGGCAAACAATAAGGAAATGGCCGAACAAGTTTTTGGTATCTGCTTGTGATGGAATATTATTGGGCTATAAGAAATGATAAGGGGGATTTTTCATAGAAAAACTGAGACCTATACAAAACTGATGCAAAGTGAAACAAGCAGAACTAGAAGAACATTGCACACAATTACAGCAATATTGAAATGATGGTCTCCTGTGAAAGACTTAGCAACTCTGATCAGAATAATGATGCAACACAACTCCAAAGGACCCATGAAGAAAAATTCTATTAATCTTCAGAGAGAGAACTGAAGAATTCTGATTACAGATTCAACATATTTTTTTTTACTTTCTCTATTTTTCTTGCTTTTTTGTTTTTGTTTTTGAAACATGATTAACATGGAAATATATTTTGTATGAATTCACATATGTCATTTATATCACATTGCTTGACTTTTTAATGTGTTGGGGAAGAATGCGAGGGAAGAAGAAAATTTGTGAGTCAAAAAATTTTTAATGAATATTAATAGATAGACAAATAAAAAGAAGTAAAATAATCATCAAATTCGTTTGGAAAAACAAAAAATCTAAAAAGTCAATGGAAATTACGAAAAGAGGTAAAACTGAAGGGGGCATAGTACCTCCACACCTCAAATTGTTTTATAAAACAGCAATCATCAAAATAATCTAATACTGATTTATTTAAATAGTGAGATAGATCAATAGGACAGACTAGACAAGAAAGAATCAGAATAAACAGAACTCAATAATTCAATATCCAATGAACCAGAAAACAAATGGCTTAGGAAAGAATTTATAACATTTATTTTTTCAAACTACTGGGGGAAAAGGAAAGCAGTCTGGCAGAAACTGGGTTTACATCCATATTTTATGTCATATTCCACAAGAGAGTCTAAATGGGTACATGACCTTAATATTAAAGTTAATTCTATTTTTAAAAATTAGAAGATGAATAGATCTCATATCTCTCACTGCTATGGGCAGGAGATATATTCTTAACCAATCAAGGCAATCGGTAGATAAAAGATAAAACAGGTGACTCATTACATGAAACAGAAACACTTACAGACAAAATTAACACCCCTATGATAGGAAGGAAAAAGGTAAAATGGGGGAAAATCTTTGATAAAAAATACACCCATTTTTACAATAGGTAAACTGAAGCTCAGAAATTGACTTTTTCAAGATTGCACAAAAACTCCAAGTATGGCACTGTTTCCACTACATTATGTTGCCTAATTATTGTTATTCATTGTAGTTTAATTCAATGTTTTCCATGAGTTTGCAGTCCTAGAATGCTCTAGACCAAACTAGGGTTTCCTGGCCTGCTGCAGACAAGAGTACATGATAATTCTTTGCCAACAATCCAGATTTATCCTGGTCTCACCCTCTATCCCATGGGCCACTCTAGAATTAAGCCCATTGGTCTAGGGTAAGAAAGGGCTTTGGATTTTACTTGAACTACATTAATTTGCCCGGGCTTTTGTGTTGTACATTAAGTGTTCTTCCTACCTTGTGTGACTTCTCTTTCCCCTGCTGTTTTGTATAACCTCAAGAGAAGGAATCATTTATTTTCTATTGGCCTTATTTCCTTCTCCCACCCCAAACAATAACTATTACTGAATATTCTACATAGCGGAGACAAAATAAGTATTATTTATTATCTGAGAAGAGGATGCTTACTACCTGTGTGGACCTCAGGAAGATGCCTGACTTTTCCTTATACCTTATTGGTAAAATAAAGAATGGAACTACACAGCCTCTGGGGGTGTCTTTCAGCTCTAGCTCTGTGGTCCTCTGATCATCGTTCAATGAAGTCTAAATTCTACTCAACAGAACAAACCTTCCTGGATTAACCCCACCCAAATGGTGCCCTAACAAAATTTGCACTCTCTCCTTCTTATACCTAAAATGTAACTATATTAGGGAATGCTTGTTTCTGTCTTCTTTTTTCATCTATGTTCATGCTGCCTACCCTTTGTTTCTCAGACCTGGGGACTGTGTTAACTACTTCTTTTCTATCCTTCAGGGCAAATGTCTGGTATTGTGGTAGGCTCACAGTGGGCACTCGGTAAATGCCTACTAAATGAAAAAAAATTAGACTATTTTATTGTAGTTAATTGCCACAATTTTTTCATATTTGCCCTCCTGGCACTCAGAATGAAAATGATGATGATAATCATGGTGGTAATAATATAAGTTACTGGCTAACATTTATACAGCATTTTAAGATGAATAAAGTGCTTTCCATGTATTATTTCATTTAATCTTTATCAACAACCCTGTGAACTAGGTGCTATTATTATTGCATCCCTATTTTGTAAATGAGGTTATAGGCTGAGAAAGGTTAAGTAATATAGCTAGTAAGCATCTGAAGTGGATTTCGAACACAGTTCCTCTTGACCAAAGCCCAATGCTCTGTCTACTATATGTTGATAACTGATAACAGTGATAGCTCACATCTGTTTGTTATATTATTGCCAAGTACTTTGCATTCATTAAGCGTTATCAAGGTAGAAGAAGCCTCTGAAAGTAAATGAATAATATCATTTCTGCTGATAAACTGACTTTCCCTTCAGCATAAGAGTAGTAGCAACACTTTACATCTAGGAAAGGCATTTAAATGATGTGAGAAAATGCTCCTGCTAACTTCTAGCCCGCTTTTCCTGTATCTATTAAATCATAATAGCTATCATTTGTAGCTTCATGACCTTAGATATGTCACTTGGCTTCATTTCCTTCATCACTGTGACCCATATCCAAGGGCTCAAATTTTCACAAGGGGCTCTGTCTTTGGGATGACACAGAATGGGTCTTCCTGAAGGGACTTGCCCCAAAGAGGAAGATCAAGCTTCTCTCTCTCTGGTTTGCTCTGCCCTAACCTTACCAGAGTTAAACTCTAGGGAAAGATCTAAAAACATTGTAAGGTATGAGGCTCATGTGTATGACCCACCTAAGATATAGTTAATAAGGCTCCTTCTATAAAATGCACTCAATGTACAATAAGAATATTGTTTATAGGACAGTTATGAGTACAAAAGAATTCAAAGGTACAAATGTACAAGGAAAGACAGAAACATAAAAAATCACCAAGAGAAAGTGAATGCTAAAAGTAATATTTTTTTTAAAGAAACTTTGTTGGAGCTTAGTAAAGAAAGAACACTGAAAAAGCAGAGGAACTAGAAGGTTGGGCAAAGGCCACTTTGCAGATGCCACCCACAGTTTCACTCGGACATCCAGACACTGACCCCTGCCATTTCAACCAGTGTCCCCAACCCAGTCATCCATGGCCATAAACATCTGGACCAAATTACTTTCAAGCCATTTTCAGATAGATTTCCAAAAACAATAGTAAACTTCTGCTCTCTGAGCATTGAAGAAAAGGGATTTGGTTACAAGGGATTTTGCTCTCCCAGAATCACTCATACGTTTGTGCGCTAAGGTGGCAATTTCACATGTCATAATGATCTAGGTGTCAAGTCCATCTATTGGGAAACATTCAATGCTAAGAACTTCATTGGAATCTTCTCCATTGTAAATGCTGGATCCAATACAAATGGCTCCCAGTTTGTTTTTTTTTTCATCTGTACTACTAAGACTGATTGGTTGCATGTTAAGCAGGAGTCATTGGCTAATGGAAAAAAAGGCACTACCCTCGTGAGTCTACCAATAGAATATTTCAGGTCCTGGAAAGACAAGACCAGCAAGAAGATGACCACTGCTGACATTAGATAACTTTCATAAATTTGCTTGTTTTGTGAATTTGTTTGCTTGCCTGTTTTTTGCCATAAACACTAAAAAAAACTATTCTTTCTATATCTGAGGAAATAGGAAAGACTATACAATGCCATAGGAAATACCTAAGGACATGCTCCCCCAACACCCAGTCTTTTTTCATTCCCTATAATGATGATGTCCTCACTTGCTACAATTTTCTTTGGATTTTATTTCCCTTTTCCTTTTACAAATCTAACTAGACTGCAGTTAAGTTTGTAATCACGAAATAGAAACTAGCCTGCAAAGAGGGAGGGAGAAAGTGAGAGAGAGTGAGAGAGCACATAGAGAAAGCTCACAAGATTGCAAGTCATGGGATCTAGATCCTAGTCAAGGTACTTGTTCAACCTTGAGCAAGTCACAGAACCAATTAGAGCTTTTTTCCTTATCTCTAAAATGAAGGGAGTAGTATTGAAATTCACTAAGGTTTCTTGAAGCTCTAATGATTTTCAATGAATTCATCACACTGTGTGTTCTCATAATAATATATTATCCCTGGTAAAATTATAAGAATATTTACATTCCCTACTTCATCTTTACATTAATTAAAGAGTTTTGCAAGGTGGATTAAACTCAGATTTTAAGGTGTAATCTATTTTATGAATGGAGGTTAGCATTTTGAACATTCTTTTCTTTACAGCACATTCAATGTTTAATTAAAAATATCCATTGAATTTAATTATCCAAGTGAACAGGAAAAAAAGGACAAAGGTTGATAGAGCTTTGAAGAGTAGTCCTGGTGGGAATGAATATTCATTGTCTGCCCTCAGAATCTGAGCTTGCATCTCATTTTAAAACATCTGACTCCCCCATTCCTGTGAATGTGTGTGTGTGTGTGTGTGTGTGTGTGTGTGTGTGTGGTTTCTTGGTAGTATTTTATTTTGGACCCATTTTTAGAGACCAAAATGTGCTGCTAGCATCTGAGCTAACTATTGTATATTTCATTTCACTAAAATTGTGTGAAACACATTTTAAAAACAAAGACAACTAGCTATGGCTGAGGTGCTGACTTACAATGAAGTGAATGAAGAACTTTTTATGACTCAAATAGAGCTGTGAAATGATAAACTATGTGGATTAGGAAGAGGAGCAGAAAGTGGGTTTTTTGGTAAGAAAATAAAAAAAGATTTCCATTCTGTTTCTTTCTCTGTCTTTAACTCTCCATCTCTTTCTCTCTGTCTCTGTCTCTGTCTCCCTTCCTCCCTCTCTCTTTTTCTATCTTTTCCCCTCCCTTTCCCTTCCCTCCCCCCTCCTCTTCTCTTTCCTCCCTAACTCCCTAACGCCCTAATTCTGTCTCTCTCTCTCTGTCTCTCTCTGTCTCTCTATCTGTCTCTGTCTCTGTCTCTCTCTGTCTCTCTGTCTGTCTCTCTCTCTCTGTCTGTCTCTCTCTCTCTCTTCCTTCCTCTCTCTCCCTCTCTTTCCCTTTATATGAAAGTGAGGCCAAATTGGCTCACCTAGCTTTGTGGATTATCCCTGACATTGTAATAGCTGAGGCTAAAGCAGGGTTTTATTAAGGTTATTGAGGGACCTTATGGTTCTGGTAGGACATTAGTCATTTCTCATTTTCCTTAATATGACCATTATTTATTCTCAAATGCACCGCTAATCAAATTCTTGCTTCATTCCATTCTTTTTCATACCAAGAAATCAAGGATAGAAAAATATTAAAGCCACATCAGTCCCTTTCTCTTTGCAGAATGTTCTTTGCAATTGTGTTATTTTATTAACACATCAAACCCTTTCCCCCCCAAGATATTTACTCTGTGTCAAGGCTATAGACAATGTAAATATTCCTAGATGTAAAAGGAGCTATTTGCTGATGCCAGATATTTCTTTAAGCATATCCCTTGGTTTTTGCAGATGAGTTCTTTTCTTTATCTTTTTTTAAATCTTTGTTCATCTGGAATGATGAGGGAGTGGAAAGAAGGGGAAAGGGTAGAATGTGTTCATTTATTTTGTTAAAAAAGACTCTCATTGATAGTTCCTTAAGTGGAGCCCCAGGGAGACCCTCTCTTTTAATTCCTCAGACTTTCTTTCTAAAGGCCCAAAAGTGAATGGTAATCACCTGCATGTGTAAATCTCAGTCACTCACTATTATTTGCCAAACCCCACAGGGTTAACCCTAAAACTACAAGAAGAATAACAAAGAATCCTCTATCAGCCCAAATGATGACAGCAGTGGTACAGATGCTGTGTTCAGTTTGGTTTTACACATTGGTGTCAGTTCTTAGGTTATAAAATTGCATTGAGGTATAACAAGAATGTCGATTTTTTGAGTTTTTAGTTAGAAGGCAACCATGGAGTTTCTACTGTTGTATCTTTCCCTATGGAGTTCAAGATTCTATGAACTTGAAATCAGAAAGACCTGGCTATAAATCTTGCCTCAAACAATTATGAGCTATGTGACCATGGGCAAGACACTTAATCTCTCTGGTATTCAGTTTCCTAGTCTAACAAAAGACATGGTTGAACTTAAGGATATATGAGGTCACTTCTGGCTATAAATCAATGATCCTATGAGCTTATGATCCCTTCACTACCCAAATGGTATGTACACACACATATACCTATATGTGTAGATGTACATATGTGTCCCTTAGGCGACTATACCTTTTAGTGAATATTTATAACGTGTCATCCTTTCCAAAATATGTTGCTTTCATTTGGACCAGAGTTACTTTGATCTACAAAGATAAAACTTAGAGCTCTCAAAATGACTATTAAACTACTTTCCAAATGTGAATCAAAGAACCAGGAGTTTTGCTGTAAAATCTGACCTCTGTAAGTTGCTATCTATATGACTTTCAAACAAGTCACTTAATATCTCTGGGTCTCAGTTTCCTTGACTGAAAAAATAAAGGGATTGACCTAAATAATCTGTGAGGTCTCTTCTATCTCTAAATGAAAGCTTTTATGATGAACTTCTCTTCAAAACTAAGTGCTCAAGAAAGGATTTCAATATAACATACCAAATATTCAATTCTTAGTCTTAAATTTATGTTTTTAATCTCTATGATGGTACTATGGATAGGAGATTAATTCTTAACCAACAAAGGATAAAGACAGCTACACAAAATAAAATGGATTATTTTGATTATATGAAATTGAAAAAAAATTACATGAACAAAATTAATGTGACTAGGATAAAAAAAGGAAGAAATTAATCAGGAAAAAATACTCATATCAAATTTCTCTGATAAAGATTTGGTATCCTCCAAAAAAAAAGGAAAAAAAAAGATCTGGTATCTAAAATTTATAGCCAAATAACATATATGTGTGTATATATATTTATATTTGTTTTTATGTATGTATACATAAATGTGTATTTGTGTGTATGTATGTCTATATATAGGTACATATAGATACATAGGTGTGTGTGTGTGTATATATATATATATATATATATATATATATAAAACCAAAAGTCATTCCTCAATAGATAAATGGACAAAGGATACGAATAAAGAATCCACAAAAGAATTGCAAACTATTACTAACCATATAAAAAAATGGTCAAATCACTAAAAACAAAAAAATCAAATCAAAACAACCCTGAATTTGTAACTTTATGCCTAGCAATTAGGCAAAGATGATAAAAGACAGGGATAGAGGTTATTGGAGGGCTTGTGGAAAAGTAAGCATTAACACATTGCTGGTGGTGAACTGATTGTTTTTTAATTGGCACAACCATTCTGGAAAGGAATATGGAATTATATTTCAAAAGTGACTTTGATTCAGAGGTTCCCTTGCTAGTCATATACCCTAAGAAGAGTAATGACAAAAAGAAAAATCTCATATAAACAAACACATTTATAGAAACATTGTAGTGGAAAATATTTTGAAACAAAGCAGATGCCCATCAATTGGGAAATGGCTAAGCAAATTCTGGTACATGAATGATATACAATATTAATTGCTGTGTTATAAGAAATGATGAGTATGATAAATACAGAAAAGCATAGAAAGTCTTGAATTAACTGATTAGAAGTAAATATATAGGAGAAAAATATACACAATGATTACAACAACATAAATGTAAAGAACAAAAATAAAACAATAGAAATTTAAGATTCAAATTTTAATGGCCAAGCTAAGTTTCAAAGAAGGCCTATGAGAAGACATTTACCACCTGTTTCTTTATAGAAGTGAATGACCTTTGATAAAGGATATTGAAAATATTATCAGTTTTTTTGATATGTAGCTTCATTTTTCAGAAAGTTTTTCTTTCATTCTTTCATGAGATCATAGATTCATAGCAGGAAGGATTCTTAAATGGAAATTTATTCCAATTTTTTCACTTTATAGTTTAAGGAAACTCAGACACCCAAAAGGTTAAGTGACTTGCCATAGATCATATGAGTGTCTAAGACAGAACCTAGGTCTTCCTAATTCCAAGTTCAATGCCCTGTCCACCATCCTTTTTTTATGGGGGAGGTGGTAGGCAATATAGTGGGGGAAATAGGTGATATCAAAATAAAAGTTATCAATAAAAATATATTTGAAAATAAGCCCAAAAGTACTATGTACACTCAACAGCAATCAAACTCCAAGCAATTGCTAAATATTGACAAATATTCTTTCGGTAAAAAGAAAAAAAAAGCAAAAGAAAGAGAGAAAATATGTTTTCATCTCAAGGCACTTGCTTCAAATCTCAATATTCTTGGATGGAGGGCCCAAAATGTTGCTTCATAAAACAACACCAGACAGAAGTAGGTATTTGAAAATGTTTACAAAAGGAATATTTGTTTGTGAGGTTTTGATTCTGATTTTAGTAGGGATGTAAAAAAGCACTGGGTAAGAATCAAAGAAAGCAAAAAAAAAAAGAGTATATCCTCTAAAACAATCCATATCTAAAGCAAGTTGTATCACTTTCATTTCGTTGAGACAAGTTGTATAATTTCAGTACAAACAAGTCACACTTGTCAAAATTTATATTTGTAACCTTGTGACAGAAGCAAGAATCTGATTTGCAACTTGTAAAATAGGAAGTGTGTTATGTGATCTGAGCAATTGTGTCCTTCTAAGGCAGGAGTCTACTTACTACTCTAGTTCTGGGCCAAAACTTAAGGGAGATAAGAAAGCCTGCATGCTCATCTCAAATGATTAGCTTACTGTGTTGGTGCCATGCCCTCTCAGTCCCACCTATCCCATCCACACACAAATCACTTCTACCTCTTTACCCACTTTATTGAAATAATGACTTTACTGTTTCAAGGGTGTTCTCCTTCCAGTTCCTTTGGCAAAATGCTGCCTTGAGACTGGCTTATCCCCGCTTTCACTTAAGGGGTAGGGAAACAGCTGTGATAGTAATGGCATTTAAAGATTCCCCTGTATTGGCTTGGTTTTTCAAATTGATTGTGTTAAAACCCAGGGCTTGTTAATCCCACCTGTGGGATAGACTTGTTGATGTGAAAAGAGAGTCCTGAACTGGAGGAGCTGGTGAAGTAGATTTGGAGAGACAAGAGAGAGGCAGAAGAACTTTTTGGAAGCAGCACCTCGTGGAGGCAGAGACAGAGACTGATAGAATTGCTGAGGGCCACTTTGAATTGCCCTGGACTTTTGAGACCTGCCCCCTGAGCTGCCAAGGACTGAGGAGACATGGCTGTTTTGCTGGTACTTTGTCTGTCTGTTTTGATGTTGTTTTGCCAGATTTGTCCACTGGTGAAAGACAGTCCT
>NW_027186304.1:31942663-32011865 GCF_028583685.1 Petaurus breviceps papuanus | reverse complement strand
AAGGACAGTGCTGTTGTTGCAGGGGTCTGGGAACCTTTCTGTTGGTTCAGAAGCCCTGAAGAAGGATTTTCTTGTTGTATGTTTACAGAAATCCTGGGAGAGGGTTTTGCTAATGTTTTCAGGGGTTCTAGGACTATTCTACAGGCAGAGGATGAATTAATGAAGAGACTGGCAATGTATCTTGTGACCTTGCTAAGCCTTGTCTCCCCAGGAACTAAGATTGCTGAGAACTTGCCTCTGTGTCAAGATGAAGAAAATACCTCCATTTGGGTATTAAGTGCTGTGCTTAAACTTGATGTAACTCTGGGGTAGATTCAATTGTGATCCAGGGGTGGGGAACTTTTGACCTTTTTTGTGTTCTATGGTTGAGCAAATGAATGTACTTTACTTATGTTTGGAAACTAATCTCCATTTGAGAAGAGGGGCTTTGTGGTGGACTAAATGAAGGTACAGCCTAGGGGTGGAGAAGTATTTAGAACAGAGACTTTGTAATTGATTGAATGAGTGGAAGGTCCTGGGGTGGAGTAGTACTTGGAGATTATTTAATCACCCTTAGTAAATGCTGTATTTGGAATGATGTCATGTTTTGACCTTCTCTGTTCTTAGTTTGTCACTGAATAAAATGGAGAGCACCTATGCTGGTATTCTGAACCTTGGGAAGTTGCCTTTCCTTGGTGTTACATTACAACAGCCAAGAAAATGAGCTACTGTTTATTTTTATTTATTATTTTTAACCAAAAGAATCAGTTTGTTCTCTCTCTTTCATTGACGTGTTCTTGAAAAAAGTCTGTAAATAAGCCACCAGCCCCCAAGAAAAAGATATGTACAGGTTTCTCAGGAAATAAGTCATGCTTGTTTCAGGGTCAGGAGAATGGGCAGAAGAATACCAGAAAGAGAACTACAATTATCAAAGTACTTTTCTACAAAGCCAAAACATATATATTTCACCTTAAGATGGTACATTCTTAATGTGATTTTTAAGACTCAACAAAAATTCATTTACAATTAGTCAGAAGTTTTCTGCATTCTGCCTTGAGGAAAGTGAAACAAATGACACTCAACTTGATATATGAGATTAATCAATATAGCCACTTCCAGAGAATGACTTAGCTTCAGTACACATGTAATAGCCCAGCCTGCTGACTTTCTCCATTTTGATGAGGGGAAAAATGGAATCCAAAGTTTTATTTTAAGATCTCTCTACAGTGAGAATCGATGTTCAGAATGATAACTATGAGGCATTCTAAGACCACCTTCCCCCCTCAACCCAGGCATTAAAAAAGATCGAATTATGTGTGTTATTGTAAAACTATTAGGAAAAGGAAGTTTATGGCAAAAAATAACACAAAATCAATAAATATTCAAACAAAAAGCAAAGGTTGACAAACTCAAGGTTAACCAAAAAATGCCATTAATTGGATACTCACATTCCCTCAGCATTACAGGTAATCTTCATTGTACAGAAACAGGATGACCTGAAGTCACCAGACCACTACTTAGCTCACTTTGGTTGTATAGCTAGAGTTTGCTCAGTCTGATACATAGAACTTTTTTTCAAGGAAAACTGGCAGTAGATAGCCAATATCATTTTAAGAATAGTTTTCTTTTCTTTCTTCACCAGTAACAAATTTAAATAAAGTCTAGTTTGGACAGATACTTATGACACTTATTGCCAGATAGGATTTAGGCTCATTTATGCTATGGTATGGCAAAATGCACTATTAAAGTTATAATTTTTATTATTGTTATTGTCAATTACTAACATAAAGGAGTTGTTTAACAGTTTTCTTAAACATCTGAACAATAGAATATAAAGAAATTACCTAAATGATTCAACAACAACAAAAAAAATAGGATATTCCTCAATCTACTTGATGGAATTGTAGGGTGTTAGCCATTAGTTGCAGACAACTGTAGAATATAAGAAACTTCCAAAGATTGGCTAAGAGGATCAGCCATCTCCATTATGGGTATAAACTGGCCCTTCTCCAGTTTCTCGGAGTTAGTCAAGAAGAAAGCCAATGATAGAGAAAGAACTCAGTTCTTATCCACGCTCTTCACCTATTCCCTTACAACTCTTACACAGTGTAGTGAGGATAAGAAATTTCTCTCTCCTTTTCCCCCTGCTCAACCATTGAAGTGGACAATAAAAGTCTTGCACAGAAGCACATGACCCAAGAGAAACCACACACAGCAAAAAGCAGACCCAGAGAGTCTAGTTATAGTCAAATAAGTGAGAAGAGTCATGAACCTGGTGACTAGAACTGAGATTTCACTTTGGAAATGGCTGGTCCCAGAATTGAGATGCCCTCTACCCCCACCCAGTTCTAGGGCATGGGTACAGGTTCTTTCTGGGACTAAATAGCAATAAACCAGTGCCCACAAAACCACCTTTGGAGTCTCCTGAGGTCAAAGATGAAGATGATGGCAACTCTAGCCGAGTATAGCAATCATGTGCCCAGCCCAGAAGCAGGCTTGAGTTTTACCCAACAGAAGTATCATGGGCCATAAGGAAGAGCATAAGGGCATCACTTGAAGGCAAGGGAGGGCCTGGGGTACTTTGGGTATAAGCCAGCTTAGCCACAAGTTCCCTACACAGGTGTCTCTCCACTTGTGACCTTTATTTTTGTTCCAACTTCCACTAACATCAAGTACATTTGTGGGAGAATGTCCCCAGGTTTGTTGAGGGAGACATTTTGTTATCACAGTTATTACTATGCCTTTTTGTTAAATTCCTTTTCCTTGACTATTCTATGAATCAAGGTAAATATATGGAGCCCATATGCTATAGCTTTTAGGAGTATAGACCCTGAGAGTACCTAGAACCGGGGGTAGTTGTCCTCTGGGGACAACAATCTGCAAATGAAAGAAGGATAGACCAGTGGGGGTGTCATGCAGTACAGTAAGAGAAGGAGGCAGAAGCACAAGGCAACATGACCTAGTGTTGAAAGGTTCTAGACTTGGGGTCAGAAGACCTTGATTCAAATCCTGACTCTGCTACTTATCACCTATGTGATACTGGGCAAGTCCCTTAACCTCTCAGAGTCTAAGTTCCTCATTTGTAAAATGGGGGGACAGGGCAGCATAAATGATCTCTAAGGTTCCTTCTGGCTCTAAATCTATGACTATAGGTTTATGATGATGACAACTATCAGATTTCTGCTGCCTAAAATCACTCATTTGCTTATATGAAATTAATTAGAAGATAATAATAGCAAACTTCCCTAAGCAAATAATATGCCAGTAGTTCTTGTAGCAGAAACTTAATAATAATAAAAAAATAACAGAAGCAGAAGATATGGAAAAGCATTTCCTATTTCATCTCATTCATTCTTATTTTCTACTGCCTCAGACTCATTTGTGAGCTTTGACAGATTTCTATTTTATTTATTAAACATATCCATCTTTCCTAGTTTCAGACACCTGAAAACTCTTTTCCTTTGTGGACTAAATGTAGATGTTTCATTATCAAAGTTTAGAAATCAGACATTTTCCTCATAAAAAGAAGGAAACTCTTCAACAAGAAGATGAAGAAAAGGTCAATGGAATGATTTACCACCACTCCACCTTGCCATTCCAGCCCTTAGAGGCAGAAATTATACATTAACTGTGAATGATTAGGAAGTTCAAGTCAGTAACCAATGTTAGTCTGTTCAGCCTGTTGTGTGTGTCCATTTGTTCACAGTAGGACAGAGACGATTTGGGGACATCTGCCTCTACTTAAAGTTCCTTATTGCTGCAAATTGTAAAATAATGGAGAGAGACAGAATCTGGTTTTTATTTTTCTGTACTTGGTTTACTAAAGTAGAAGGAGGATAAGCAGTCATTTTACTTTTTTTATGCTAATTTGACTCCAAGGCCAACCTCTACCCAGAGTTATATACTGTTTGTGTGAACATGGGAAAGTTAGCTTATTTTAATGTCACAGGATCCTAAGGTCAGAAGGAACTTTATGGGACATAAAGTTCAATCACCTCATAAGCTCAAAATCTGGAATTTGAAGGGTGAAGGGAAGAAGGGAGAGAAGGAAATGAGCATTTATTAAGTGCCTACCATGTAGCAGGCTGTGCTAAGTGCTTTACAGATATTATTTTATTTGAAATAAATGAGGGACTTCAGTGACCATTTAGATCAAACCCTTCATACAACAGATAAGACACCTGAGAACAAGGTTTCAGGTACACATAGTGCATGATGATGATTGGAGGAAATAGGATTCAAGCCCAAGCTCTCCAATTCAAAAATCGAGTGCCCTTTTAACTATGCCTGGCTTCCTCCTCAGCAGGCACAGAGGATAGAGAGCTGGACCTGGAATCGGGAATACCTGAGTTGAGTTCAAATCTGACCTCAGACACTTACTAATTGTGTGATCCTGGGCAAGTCACTTAGCCTATCTTTTGCTATTTCCTCAATAGTAAAATGAGCAGCTAGGCAGCACAGTGGATAGAGTGCCAGACCTGTAGTCAAGAAGAGGAGCCTTCCTAAGTTCAAATCTTATCTCAGACACTTACTAGCTGTGTGATCCTGGGTAAGTCATTTAGCCCCATTTACCTTAGTTTCCTCCACTATAAAAAAAAAGTTGGAGAAGGAAATGGCAAACCACTCCAGTATCTTTGTCAAGAAAACCCCAGATGGGGGTAACAAAGAGGCTGATATAAGTGAAAGTGATGAAACTTACCCTGTCTCCCTGGCTAGAATATGAGTATTTTAAAGGCAGAGATGTTATTCTTCTCTATATACTTAACACATAGCAAAGTGTGCTTTGCACACAGTAAGTCCTCAAAAATATTTGTGGAAGGCAAAAAAAAAAGCTCTAGAGAAAACATGACCAATTTATGAAATTAAATGAAAAACTTTGCTTGAATATACTTACATAAATATATTTATAATGGGCATAATCAATTAAAATTATGCTGTGTAGATAGATAGATCTTTAGGTTCTGTGAGAATACTGGTGACATGAAAGGGTAGTGCCTTGGAGACACTATGGAGATAGTCCGCTCTAATCATGTAGTGAAAGGGAGATTCTCTGATTAGTTTCAAAGGCATTCATACTTTCTCTTTGCCTCTCATTCTTTCATTTAGTGTCTCCTTCATTCAAAGTATCTGATAAGAGACCATGTTGTAAAGGAAAAGGTCCTAAGGCCCAAAAGCCTTTTCCACTCACTAAGGCTATGTGGCCAAGAAATAGGCCTTGGTCCCTGACCTCTTTCTTTGTTTTTATCCAATCTGGGTAAAAGAAGTTGGACCCTCATAACCTAATGAATTAAAGGCTGTTGTAAGGTACTTCAGCATGTTGGAATTCCAGTGCCTGGGTTCCAGTCTGCATGTTGCCACCAGTCTATTTTTGATTCCCCAAGGAACAAAAAGCAGCCTCTAAACCCAGGGCTGCAATTGCTGAGATGAGGGCCCATCTAGCAACAATGTTGCCTTTGGACATGAACATGGTGAAACCTGAACTGTGCAAAACTGAGATAAGCTTTTATCCTTCTCTCCCAGAACCCAAATAAGTGAAGGAGATAGTATGCTCTGGAGAAGTATTACATATAATGTTTACAGGTTTCATCTTAGTATAACTTTAAAGTAAATAATCCTTTACAAAATATAATTGATATTAAATGGTTAAATGGAATCATGGAGCTAGTAACTGGCCCCTAACCATGGGGAGAACACAGATGGTGGATCCTAAGCCAATGGAAGGATAAAGT
Source organism: Petaurus breviceps papuanus (assembly GCF_028583685.1). NCBI lineage: Eukaryota > Metazoa > Chordata > Mammalia > Diprotodontia > Petauridae > Petaurus > Petaurus breviceps. The sequence continues at coordinate 32,006,157 of NW_027186304.1, read as the reverse complement.
AAATACCCCAAATTCTCAGGATTATCCCCTGGAACCATGAAGGGTAATGTGGGAGACCTAGTTCTGAAAGAGTATAACCAGAGCATCCTAAATATGTGAGTGTACACACATACATGTATATTTATACATATGTATTATACACACACATATGTGTGTGTGTGTATATATATATATATATATATATATATATAATTCTTATCTTGCTCTAAAGAGCTGGTAAATTTGGAAAACTAGACAAAGTGCACTTGCTTTACCTTTAAAAGCCTAACAAAACCGATCTGGTACAAACTAAAGGAGTTTAGGATTTCCAATGCACACTAAAACATTTTACTCAAGGAAAAGGTTTTTTTTTTTTATGAATTGATTTCTAAAGGGAAGGAGGCAGTAAAGAAAATTGCCTCAAAGAGGAAGGCTGATGTCAAATTGAAAAAAAATGAAAAACCATCTGTTGAGACTTGTCATAACAAAGCATCTCAATGATGAAAGACTTGAAAATGTGTAAAGCTTCATAGCAGTGTTTATGGCCATCTTGAACTAGGTGATGAGCTGATTTAGCTATTATTTGCATTCCAGTTATATATTGAAAGTTTTTCTGTGCTCAAGTGTGAACACCAGGATGAGGAAGGAAAATAATGGAGAATTTATTCAGTATTTAATGTTCAAGAATCTAAACTGCAGAGAAACCAGTGAAGCAAAATTCACTAGTGAGATTGAGATCCTATTACAAATGCAAATTTTTCTATTTATATGAACTACATGCTCTACAGACCAAAAAAAGAAAAATAGACATATTTCACATAAAATGCAATGATAAAAGATCAGGGCAGATTTTCTTGACCTCTTGATAAAATAAATTAAGCATATCAATGACTCTAGCAATCTCAGATACAGAGTGACTCAATTCCCTCCAACAGGTAATTAAGTAATAGCAGATTCTTAACTATTTTCCTTATAATCTTTTCATATGTAATATTGGTTTCTTTTAGGCACAAAAAGCAATGGGAAGAGCTAGGCCAGGAATACTTGCAACACATGATATTACATTAGTAGCAATATTAAATATAAAACAGTTTCTCTGATTATTTGTTTTTCTGAAACCTCTCCAGAACAGTTGCATGGATGGTAGTCTTGGAGGTATAAATAAATATCAGAAAAAGTATTTTTAAATGTTTCCTATATAAATTAAAAATAATTTTTATAACTCTTATAAAAAGCTCTTACATAAGACTTTGTTAGTCAAAACTATGCTTCAAAACTTGTCCTGTACTTCTGTGAACCTGAATGAGCAATATACAACCTTGGATTCTTTTAAAGTCTGATGGGTTCTCAAACAGCTGTTTCAAGATAATCCTTTCGCACTGTTCCATCATTGGATCATACACAGCTCTCTTGAATTTCTAATCAATTTCCATTTTTTTTAATGAAGATGTCAATAATACTGATGCTAGTATTTCCCAGTCAGTGCACCCAACCTGGTAGGTTCACACCAAAACTCAAGCAGCTGAAAACAAAAAAATTCCCCCAGAGAGTGGCTAGCTGTGAGGTGGCTGTAACAACAAGCTGAGCCTGAAGGAGTAATGCCTGTCTTTTCACCTCAACTCTAGATGGAACTGACTGTTGTATACTACTCATTAATAAAATGAAGTTTGAAAAGGAGTCAGATTGTTGTCGTGACCTGCAGAGAGTATGTAATGTTTGTCTTTCTTCAACATCAAAGTAGAAGTTATTTATGCTGAAGGTCCAGGATCCTCTCACTCCTAAAAAAGAATATGATAGAACTCAAAAGCCTTCTCATTCCCAAGTTCATTGGGGAAAATGAAGCATTTCTTTAAATGGCAAAATGGGACTTTCAATGTAAAAATAAAGCAGGAAAGAATAATATGAAGAATGGGAGAAGATTCCTGGAATGCGGTAAGGTTAGGATTAGAAGAAAGTAATACAGAAGAAAGAGAGGACAAGCAATACTTGAAACTAAGTAATAAATCTGAGACTCTTTCTGAAGAGGGGGAACTTAGGGTATAGGTGGCACTTTCATCACTGCTACAGATTGAAAATAGGACTTTCAGAAGAAAAAGGTGGACTTGGGAAGTGAACAGCTAATTTAAAAGAGAGCATCTGAGAAAAATATTTGTGACTCCAGTACATGAAATAAAACTTTTAAATGATGCTTCTTAGCTAGAGATAAAATATGGTTAATAAGGCCTGGCAATATGTTCCTTGAGTCCTAAAAAATCTCCCTCAAAAGGGAGGGAGAAAACAGCCTATAAACATCTGCTAAGCTAGATATCATAGAGAAAAGTTAAAAATGATGGCAAGAATGCCTAGAAATTCACCAAAAGAAAGTGTCCAGCTATAAAATCCATGATCTCATACGCTTATATACATATGCACAAAGTATGAATCACAAACATGATGAACTAGAGATCCTATATTAAGGAAACAAATTTTATCTCAAAAGCCTCATCATTGGTTCACAGTAAGATGGAGCACATTCCTGGAATATGACTTTGAAATAATATTCAAAAGGAACAAGATAGATAAATGGGAGTGACAATAGCATTGTATATGTTAAGAAGATATAGATATAGATAAACATACATATTAGGAAATATAGGAAATAGAGAGGAGAAATATGACAGAGAATTTGGCCGAAGATCAATGAAGCAGAAACAGAAATGAAATAATTTTGGGCTTTTGTTCAGGATTTCACAGACAGAATAAGAGCATATAATTAAAGTTCCACAGACATAAAAATAAAAGGTCATTTTTTTAATTAAAGAAAATGAATGGAGATACCTTTCACAACAGTGCCTAGGGAAAAAGTCTTATCCAAACTAGATATGGAGGATCACAAAACATAAAATGGATCATTTCAATTGTATGATATTGAATAGCTTTTACATGAACAAAATCAATACAGGTAGCATAATTAGGATGTGTTAAAACTGTATCTGACTCTGGTCTCCTGACCATCACCACCCCTTCTAATTAATACAGTAAGGAAGTTTATGAGTACCCAGTGTAAAATAGCAATAACAGGAAGTAAGATTGCAAAGGGAAACCTAGAAGTCACATGTAAAGCATCCCAAAGATCAAAGGAGCATAATTTATAAACTGAGTCATATATTAACCCAAAATCACATTATGATAATATATACTGAATCAAGGAAAGCCATTTAGGCTTGGCTATTAGGTCCTATGATATGTATCTCTCAAACAAGTTACAGACATCTGTAGTAAAACCAGCAGAGCACTAAATGTTGCTGATAACTCTAAAGTGATGTAGATATATTGACTTTAAAGTTTTACTGACAATTTTGAGATGATTGGGATATGTTAATCAACTACTCCCAAGGTGACAATCTATTTCCCCAAATTCCCTTTGGAAATGAGACCTCAGACTCCTGTCCTGCCACCCCCACCCCTCCATCACTCTTCCATCTCTCCTAAGGGTCCATGCTACCATGTGCTCTCAACTCTAATCTACAGTTAAGTGAGTGATGCTATCTACCTCTTCCCATGGCCATGCTCTTCACCACACTGCCTGTCTTTCTCCACCACCCTATCCCCATCCCATTGTCTAACTCATTCCTGTCCTCACATCATTTTTCTTTGCACACCTTTTCCTGGCTTGTCCCTGTACTTTCTGTGCTCATTCAACTGTATACTCTCTGTGCCTTATTAAACTTTGATTGCAGCCTCACTACTCATTGCCACTGTGGTCTTTCTCAGAGACAAAGGTACCAGGTATGCTGACCCCATTTCATAATTTCAATAATTAATTAGCAATTCATAGGTAAACTGTTAATTAAGACAATTTTCATGTATTGGTAGAATTAGATCACTTCTGGGAACCCCTTCAACTTGAAAAATATCTGAACCTTGTGGAGGTAGAAATGAATTGCATCAAATATCTCTGATAAGGATCTGATGTTCAACTATATGAGGAATTAACACAAATATCTAAGACCAAATCCATCTTCCATTAGATAAGTGGTCAAAGAATATGAACAATGTTTGCAAAAGAATTCTAAACCACTAAAAGTCATATGAAGGATTGCTACAAATCACTACTAATAATATAAATACAAATCAAAACAACTCTGGGAATTTACTGAAGACCCAGAAAAGTCAAAACATGGAAACAGTTCTTGAAGGAAAGTCTGTGGGAAAAAATGGTCACATTCCTTACACTATCATTGGATCTGTGAATTGATTCGACCATTCTGTAAATCAATTTGGAATTGTGGTTTTTAAAATATGACTTAATAACCATGCTTTTTGATCTCAGAGATCCTACTGCACATACCCTATTAGATAAAAAACATAAAAGATTTCATTTCATAAATATCAAAATATTCATTGCAGTAGTTTTGTGCTAACAAAGAACCATAAATAAAGAAGGTGTCCATTGATTGGAGAATCACTAAACAAACTGTTTTTATAAATATAATCAAATAGTACTCAACCATAAGAAAGAATAAACATGAAGAATTCAGATGTTAATTGATAAAATAATAAACATGAACAATTCAAAAGTCAATGTTAATTGATACAGAGTAGTTTAAGTAAAATCTGGAAAACAATATACCCAAATGACTACAACAATGTAAATGGAAAGAATAATAAAATGAAACTAAGCACTATGGATTATGTATTAAAATAGCCAAATTTGAACTAATAAAAAAATTAATAAAATTCAGCTGTCTCCCTTCATTACAAAGGTGTCAGACTATGGGTGTGGAAAATTACACATTCTGACAGATAAGATAGAAATGTTGGTTGAGTTTCTTGAATTTTTTTCTTTTTCTTTTAAAACTCTTTCTTATGAAAGTTTTCTTAAAAAATGTATTTGGAAACAATGTAATGTCAAAAGCAAAGGGAAAGGGGTGGCTAGGTGGCACAGTGAATAGAGAACCAGCCCTGGAGTCAGGAGGACCTGAGTTCAAATCCAGCTTTAAACACTTAACACAAAAACTAGCCATGTGACCTTGGGCAAGTCACTTAACTCCAATTGTCCTCCAAAAGAAAAGGCAAAAAAAAAAAAGCAAAGGGAATCAATCAACAAATAAAAAAGCAGTTCCTTTATGTATTTTGAAAATCAAATTAATGCCCATCAATTGGACAATGGGCAAAAAAATTGTGATATGTAATTTTAATGGAATGTTTTTGTATCAATAAGAAATAACATATAAAAGCAATTTGGAGAAACATGGAAAGACTTGTGAGAACTGGTTCAGAGTGAAGTAACCAAAATAGGAAAATATTCTTCCTAATAACTATAATAATTTAAATTAAAATAATAATAGAATTAGTCCCAGTGATATATGATTGGAATAACTAATCTTGGCAGAGAGATGAGATCAGAAAATGCACCTCCATATATTACTGAAAAAAGGTACAGGACTACAGATGAAGAATGCTCAATATCTTGTCATATGTCCTTGTTGATTTTGCTTAAGTGATTTTCTTTGTTACAGGGGCAAATTCTTTGGTGGGTAAGAAAGTGGGGTTGGGGAATGGCATATCTGAAAATGACTGTGATATATTTTACAGACTATATAAAAGAGGAAATAGGTGAGGGATTCAAGAAATGTTTCACAATTCTGACACAGAGGGTATGATATACCAAAGGCGGGGTATTTCAATTATCCAAGTATATGCTCTCTCTACCCAGAGTAGATCAGCTAAACATTTCTTGACTTTTCTACCTGATCATTTCATTCTTTAAAGGGTGAATAAACTTTTTAAAAAGGAAAGAAACTTCTAGCTCTGATTCTTATCAACAAAGAAAAAACTAGTATCTAGGAAGGTTTTAGGAGCAGATGTTGGAGGAAAGCAAATGATGCATCTTAGAATTTATGGTAGAAGAAAAGGACCCCAAGCATAGTCTATCAAGCATCCTGGATTTTTTGACAAAAAAAATATCCAGTGGTACAGAGAAAGAACCATGGGATACTATGGACTAAAATTCTACAGAGTAAGTCAGCCCAGGATGAAAAGGAATCTCTGGGGGGAAAAAAGAAATTCTGGAGATAGAAGCAGAAACTATTTGGAAAGTTAGGAAAGGAGGAGCTTTTTAAAGAGAACAATGTTGATATAGAGAATTCAACAAAAATGAACTTGATACATGCAGAGAAGATACAGGCAAGGGAAGAACTATGGATTAATGAATCATCAGTTGGTTTTATAAGGAGAGTGTGAGGAACATTAAAGTTCAGGATGAACTAAAGTTGATGAGGAAAGCTAAGAACAAGAAGAGAAGGATTTTAAGCTATATAAGGAAACTGAAGATAAAGAAAGGAACAGGGTTATTGCTTGAGATGGATGGGAAGGTGATAAAGGATTGCAAAGAAATGACTGAGACTGCTCAAGTAATTTTGCTTCTGTTTTCTCCTCTAAGAAGAATGATATTTAGACTGGAAGACAGAGGGGGGAAAGATATGACTAATGGGGAGTGAAGCCCAAAATAAATAGTGTCAAAGGAAAAGAGGATCTAGCTTCCTTTGATGAATTCAAGTCACCAGGCCCAGATAAATTTCAAGGTACTGAAAGAATTTACAGATGTGATTACTGAAGTACTATCAGTAACCTTTGAAAGATTATGAGAGAAAAGAAGTGCCACAGAACAGAGAAAAGGAAAAATGAGCATAAAGGGATACTTCAAACTACAGGGTAGTGAGTTTGGCTCAAATCATGGCAAAAGTCTAATAAGCATTATCAAATGGATGATTAGTGAATATCTAGAAAAGGAAATGTGATAACAAAGAGCCAGCATGACTTCATCAAGAACAGAGCATGATAAACCACCCTCATTTTCTTCTTTGACAGAGTTATAAGAAGACAGTGATGATCACAACAATAACTACTACTTCTAATGATAATATTAATAATAAAAAACAAAAAATCCAATATTTATATCATTTCAAAGCTTGCCAAGCAAACTATATAAACGATTTCATTTCATCTTACAACAATCTTATAAGACAAATGCTAGTATCCTCATTGTACAGATGAAGAAAACAAAGCTGATAAAGTTTACATTTTTTGCTCACGGTCATCTGAGGGAGGATTCAGATCAAGGTCTTCCTGATTCCAACTCTATTGCTTCATCCATTATACTTCCTACCTGCTACGTAGGAGTTCAATGGCTATAGTTTACCTAGATTTTAGCAAAGCATTTTGACAATGTTTTTCATGTTATTTTTGTGGACAAGATGGAGAGATATAGACTAGGCAATGGTACAGTTAGGTGAATGTAAAACTTTTTGAATGTCTAGACCCAAAGAGTCTGGATTTTATTAATAGTTAGAAATCAATTTAGAAGACAGTCTCCATTGGAGTTGCCTGTATATGTGACCAAGTGTTGTTCAATATTTTTATCTATGACTCAAATAAAGGCAGAGATGGCATGTTTATCAAATTTAGAGATGACACAAAACCAACAGAGATAGCTGAAACATTAGATGATTGAACTAAGATTCAAAATTATCTTGACAAGCTAGAGCAATGGACTAAATCTAGGAAGATGAAATTAAATAGGGATAAATATAAAGTCTTATACTTGGCATTAAAAAAAATCATCTTCACAAGTATCCTATCTTGATAGGAGAGACATGGTTAGACATCTATTCATCTGAAAAAAAGTCTGGGTGTTTTATTGAATTATAAGCCCAATAAGTGTCAAAGTGTGACATAGCAACCAAAAAATGCTAATGCGATCTCAAATTATATTGAAAGATAGTTTCCAGAATTAGGGAGGCAATTACCTTGTTGAATTTGGCTATGGACAGGCAATGTGTGGAGTATTTTGTTCATTTCTTGATTCCACATAATACGAAGGATATTTATAAACTAAAGAATGTCCAAAAAATGGTGAATAGGATAAATAACTGCAAAATCATTTTCTATGAGCAACTAGGTATGACAGTTCTTGAGAAGACTTTGGGAGGACATGAAAGCTTTCTTCAAATATGTGAAAAATTGTCACATGGAGAAGAGATTAAACTACCTCCACTTGGCCCCAGACGGCAGAAGTTGTGATGAGGCAGGTTTAAATTTGATGTAGAAAAACATATCCTGACACCTAGAGCTATCCAAAAATGGAATGGGTTTCCTGGGGAGATTGTAGGATTCTCTACCTTTGAGAACTTCAAGAAAGGAAGTTGTCTTGACCATATGGCACCTTATATTGTTGCTTTAAAAACAAACCATCCTATAGCCACATTAAGGTTTTTGTCTCTGGTAACCAAAAACAAAGCTCTTGTTCTAATTATAAATACTTATGAACTTTCTTTTCAGGAGAATTTAAATTACTTTTGTATTTGATTAATAAGATTATTGCATTTATAAATATATAGAATATATGCTCATGTAGCATGGCAAAGTCAAGAAATCCTGGTTCAAGTTTTGCCTGAACTGATACTTTCTGACTGGTAGCCAGTCCTTGGGGCAGCCAGGTGGTGCAGTGAGTAAGAGCACCGGCCCCTGCCTCAGGAGACCAGGATCGGTTCCGGCCTCAGATAGTTGGCACCCACACAAAATAACTGGCCGTGTAACCTTGAGCAAGTTACTTAACGCCAATTGCTTTAAAAAAAAAAAAAAAGATGCAAAGAAAGGAAAAAACAAAGTCTTTGATCACAAATTATTCTAATGGGGAAGAGACAATGTGAAAATAACTATAGATACAAGATATGTGCATATAGAAGGTAAATTTCAGAGGGAAGGCAGTAAATGAGAAAGAGGAACTGGGACGGAGAAGATCTCCTGCCACAGGTGGGATCTGTGCTGAGTTTTGAAATAGCTTGATGACACTAAGAGGCAAGAATAAGGAAGGAGAGCATTTCAAGCATGTAACATAACAAGTGCAAATACATGAGTCAAGAGGTGGATTGTTTGGGGTGAAGAACAATAAATAGGCCAGTGTGGATGATCCATAGAGTATAAGTAGGAGAAGAAAGTGCAAGAATACTGGAAAGGAGGGAAATGACTCCTTTATGAAGAGCTTTAAATACTAAACAGAGGATTTTATATTTTATCCTGGAGGCAATAGGAAACAACTAATCTCATTAAGTAAAGAACTGATCAGACTTAAGCTTGTTAAAAAAAAAATCACCTTGGCAGTAGAGCAGAAGATGAATTAGCATGTGGAGAGACTTGGATCAGGGAGACCAATCTGATGTTTGTTTTTGCAATAGTGCAAGTCAGAGGGAATGAATTAGAGAGGTAACTGTGTTGTTGGAGACAGGGGGATGTATATAAGAAATTCACAAGTTAAAACAATCTTTAGCAATGGACCAGCTACAAGGTATGAGTGAGACTTAACAGTTGAAGGTAGAAACAAGGTTGTGAGCCTTAGCAGGTAGGAGGATGATAGTTTCCTTGGAACTGATGGGGAAATTTGGAGAAAACTGGACTTGGGAAGAAAATTAATGAGTTCTTTTTGGGACTTGTTGAGTTTTAGATGCCTCAGGACATCCAATGGGAAACATCCAGAAGGCAATATAGAACTATAAATTCAGCAGAGAGATTATGGCTGGAGATTCAGATCTGGTAATCATGTTCGTAGAAATGATAAATGAACACATGGGAACTGATGAGATCACCGAGCAAAATAGTACGGAGGAAAAAGAGAAAAGGCCAAGAAAACATCCTTTGGGGAAACCCATCATTAATGAGGAATACCTAGGAGAAGATTCAGAAAAGAAGACTGAGAAGAAGCGGTCAAACAGGCAGGAGGAGAACCAAGAGAAGACAATGTCACAAACTAGAGAGGAGAGAGTGTCCAGGAGGAGAGGATGGTCAGCAGGATGAGACTGCAGTGAGTTCAAGAAGGATGTAGTTTCAGAGATCAATTGCACCTCTGGACAGAGTAGTTTCAGTTAAAGATAGATGACATTTACTGAATACTTACTATTGCCAGAAACTGTCTTACACATTAGGGATACAAAAGCAAGAGGAAAAAAAAAAACAACAGCATTAGCAAAGAGGAGGCAAGGTAATTGGGAGGCAACTGGGAAGCACTGCTGAGACTCCTGATGGTATGGCAGTTCCAGACAAGGACTGATTCCTATTGGAAACCAGACTGCTCAGGGTAAATTTAAAAGTAAATGAGAGGGGCAGCTTGGTGGTGCAGTGAATAGAGCACCAACCCTGGAGTCAGGAGGCCCTGAGTTCAAATCTGACCTCAGACACTTAACATGTACTAGCTGTGTGACCTTGGGCAAGTCACTTAACCCCAGTTGCCCTGCCTCCCCCCTTCCAAAAATAAAAGTCCAAAAAAAAAGTGAATGAGAGGAGGGAATGGAGCCAAGATGACAGAGTAAAATCAAGGACTTCCTTGAGCTCTCCCCCCAAATTCCTCAAAATACCTCTAAGAACTGGCACTAAACAAATCCTAGAGCACAGAGGCACAAAATGACAAAGTGAAGCAAATTTCCAGCCCAAGACAACCTAGAAAGAAGATCAACAGGAAAGGTCCATTGTGCCAGTCTGAGAAAGGAGCACAGTTTAGTGCAAATGCACCAGCACAGACCAGGACCTAGAAAACCTGGAGCAGGCCTCAGGGGACTAAATCACTGGCAGCTGTGGTGGTTTCCAGACTTCTCAACCCACAAATGCCAAGACAACTTTGAAGGTTAGTGGAAAAGGTCTGTCGGGCTTGGGTGTAAGAGTAGTGTAATCTGGCCCCAATCCTGGGATGGCAACAGTGGCTGCAGCTGCTTCCAAAGCTCTGGACCCACAGACAGTGGAGAGATAGAGCAACTGATCACAGGGAGATTGTGGGGTTCATTTTGCTGGTGCTGAGGCAGGATTCTCTTGCTTTGCTGGTGCTTGGACCTAGATCACAGGCCTGGGTGGTGGTCCAGAGACAAGGAGGAGAGTTGGCATGGTGGAGCTTTTGGCTGCAGTAGAGAGGGAATTCTCCTCACAGTTTCAAGACAGAAAAGAGTGCTTGTGGTCATGTACACACCATAGCACAGGACAGGAGATGTGCTCTCCTTTCATCATACCATCTTGGAAGAACTGATTTACAGATCCCTAGAAATATCTCTGAAAATAACTGCACAAAATCTTTGAAGCTTACAACAGTACACCCTCCAAATTGGAATCAGATGACTACCTTAACAAAGGGTTAAAAAGTCAAACAATTGGTTAGAAAAATGAACAAACAGTAGAAAAAAGCTCAGACTATAGAATTTTACTTTGGTGACAAAGAAAATCAAAACCAGAAGACCACAAAGGCAAAGCTCCTATATCTAAAGCCTCCAAGAAAAATAAGAACTGGTCACAGGCCATGGAAGAGCTCAGAAAAGATTTTGAAAATCAAATAACACTAGTAGAGGAAAAATTGGGAAGAGAAATTCAAGAAAATCATGAAAAACAAGTCAACAGCTTGCTGAAGGAGACCCAAAAAAAAATACTGAAGAAAATAACACCTTAAAAAATAAACTAAACCAAATAGTAAATGAGGTCCAAAAAGTCAATGAGGAAAAGAATGCCTTAAAAACCAGAACTGGTCAAATGGAAAGGGAAGTAAAAAATTTCACTAAATGGGGTGGCTAGGTGCTGCAGTGAATAGAGCACCAGCCCTGTAGTCAGGAGGATCTGAGTTCAAATCTGATCTCAGACATTTAACACTTACTAGCCGTGTGACCTTGGGGCTTCCTCCTTCCAAAAAAAAAAAAAAAGGCAAAAATAAAAAAAAGCTCACTGAAGAAAATAATTTCTCAAAAATTAGAATGGAGCAAATGGAGCTAATGACTATGAAAAATCAAAAAATTATGAAACAAAACCCAAAGAATGAAAAAATAAAAGACAATCTAAAATATCTCATAGGAAAAACAACTGAACTGAAAAATAGATCCAAGAGAGATACTTTTAAAATTACTGGACTACCTGAAAGTCATGATCAAAAAAAGAGCCTAGACATCATCTTTCAAAAAAATTAACAAGGAAAACTGCCCTCATTCTAGAACCAGAAGGGAAAATAGAATTGAAAGAATCCAATAATCAGCTCCTGAAAGAGATCCCAAAAGGAAAACTCCTAGGAACAGTGTAGCCAAATTCCAGAGTTCCCAGGTCAAGGAGAAAATATTGCAAGCAGTTGGAAAGAAACAATTCAAGTATTATGGAAACACAATCAGAATAACACAAGATGGAATATGATATTCTGGAGGTCAAAGGAGCTAGGATTAAAACCAAGAATCACCTACCCAGCAAAACTGAGTATAATCCTTCAAGCAGGAAAAATTATATTCAATGAAATAGAGGCTTTTCAAGCATTCTTGATGAAAAGACCAGAACTGAATAGAAAATTTGACTTTCAAATATAAGACTCAAGAGAAACATAAAAAGGTAAACAGAAAAGATAAATCATAGGGGACTTATTAAAGTTGAACTGTTTATGTTCTTACATGGAAAGATGGTATTTGTAACTCATGAGACCTTTCTCAGTATTAGGGTAGTTGGAGGTAATACACACACACACACACACACACACACACACACACAAACATATGTATATATACATACACATATGCATATACATATACACACATACACACATACACACAGACAGGGAACAGTATGAGTTGAATAAAAAGGAATGATATCAAAAAAACAAAATTAAGGGGTGAGAAAGAAATGTACTAGGAGGAGAAAGGGAAAGATAGAATGGTATCAATTATCTCAAATAAAAACAGGCAAGCAAAAACTGATACAGTGGAGGAGAAGAGGCAGGAGGTGAGAGGGAATGAATGAACCTTATTCTCATTATATCTGGCTTACGGAGGGAATAACATATGCACCAATGTTATCTTACCCTACAGAAAAGTTGGGGGAAGAGATAAGAGGGGGGGATGCTAGAAAGAAGGGCAGTTTGGAGGAGGGGGTAATCAGAAGCACACACTTTTGATGAGGGACGGAGTCAAAGGAGAGAATAGAATAAATGGGGGGGGGATAGGATGGAGAGAAATATAGTCTTTCACAACAAGACCATTATGGAAGTATTTTGCATGATTACACATGTATAACCTATATTAAATTAGCTGCCTTCTCAATGAGGGTGGGTCAGGAGGGAGGAAGGGAGAGAATTTGGAACTCAAAGTTTTAAAAATGAATGTTAAAATAAATTTTTATATGCAACTGGGAAATAGGATATACTGACAATAAGTTATAGAAATCTATCTTGTCCTAGAGGAAAATAGAAGGGAAGGGGGTAAGAGAAGTAGGGGTGGGGGAGGTGATAGAAGGAAGGGCAGATTGGGGGAAGGAGTAATCAGAATGTATGCCATCTTGGGGTGAGGGGAGGGAAGAAAATTTGGAACTCAAGATATTGTGGAATGAATGTTTGAAACTAAAAATTAATTAATTAATAAAAAGAAAAAAATTAAAAAGTGAATGAGAGGAAAGGAAGTGAAGTCACCAAGAACAGATATTATTCTCAAGGAGCTTAAACAGAGAGTAGAAATAAAGGACAGCAGTTAGCAGGGATAGTGACATCAAATGAGGGACTATATGATCCTGGACAAGTCACCAAACCTTTCAGTGCTCTGTGCAACTCTGAGTTTCAGGAAAGGGGCCAATTTGTGTTGGCATAGGCAGTTTCCTCACCTGGGCAATTCCCTATCCAGTAAAATCACATGCCCAGTATTTGTCCCTATGTGAATATCTTTTTCTGTAAAGAACTAGTGCTTCAAAACAAAGCTTCTTATAAGTATTTTTGATACATTTTTTAAATGTTCTTGTGGAATCCTAATAAAGTTACCCCCAGCCCAAATACTCTAACTTCCTTATGGGCCCCACTGAACAGCAGGCATGTCCTGATTTAACCACACAATCTGGCTTTAACCACACCACAGGCCCCCAGACTCAATACAATCACTGCCCCTAGCTAGCCACTGCCCCCAAATCCAATTCGCATATTTGAACAGGTGTGTTCTCATACTCAGCCATAATCACATCGTCTGTTTAGCCCAAGACAGGACCACAATACTTCACTATCCATTTTGACCAGACAGGACCACAATAGCTAGCCAATCAGAGGGCAGCACAACCAGGATGTTTGACCACAGAACCACAGAAAGGACCTCTTCCCTGTTACCTAATCCCTTGACAAACCCCTCCTGCCTTTTTAGTATTCATAATTTCTGTTATGTAATTGCATCTTTATCTTATAAAAATCCATCTTGCTTTCTCTGAAGTTACTGATTCCCCTTGGAACCTAGTCTGCTTCATGAGAGGTGTCAATCTCAATAAATACCTGTACTTGGATTAGAGATGGTCTGACTCTGAATTCTTTGAGACAAACACACCCTGAAACCAAAACAGTTCCATTCTTGTCATTAATTCGCTGTAAGTTGTTATATTCTACTAAAAAAAAAAAAACCTGCACAGTTCAGATTTTATCCATGGTAACTATAGGGGAGAAATTTGTCTGTGATATCTAGAGACCTGCAAAACAGGGTATTCATTCTCTGAGGAATACAAGTGCTTAGTAAACTGTATAGTCTGTCCTTAAATCTTCATTTTACCCTATGGACAATTGGCTGGTTTTAGCTGAAAGAACTTTTCTTTCTCACTGCCAAAAACAAATGTATTAGTTTCTACTTTACCAGTTCCCCATGGGAGACTGTGTTATGTTAAACTCCAGAAAACTAGGATACGATTTCTTCTCTCATTACATGCCTGCCACAGGACTTTACAACAACATTGGATATAGAAGGATCAAGCATCTTAGTGTGAGAACTCTTTTTGTTTATTGTGTCATTTCAGTCTCTTCTCTCAGACACTTCATGACCCCATTTGGGGTTTTCTTGGAAAAGATCCTGGAATGATTTGCCATTTCCAGCTCTTTTTATATATGAGGAAACTGAGGCATACAGGCTTCAGTGACTTGCCTGAGGTCACACAGCTAGTAAACATCTGAGGCCAGATTTGAAGTCACAAAAATGAGTCTTACTAAATGCGGGCCCAGAGCTGTATCCACTCACTATGCCACCTACCTGCCCCATAAGAACTCTGTCTCCAAAATATGTCAGAAGAAACTGAACCTTATGTTGTAATGTGGTTATTTTGATGAAGAAATTCAGTAAGGACTCTATATATCATAATTATGTGTTTTGCTTCTTTCACTAGTTTGGGAGAAGGAAGTGATATATGTGATTTCTTTAAACAGTTTATTGGGATTTTTATGGCGTTGTTTTTCTTTTCTTTCCTATTATTTTTTGAAGGAGAGGAATGTGGAAGTGAGAATACCAATGGAATGAGAATTTTCATGAGAAGAATTCAAGATACCAAAGGGGAGAGAGTGTTATAGTTGGAGTCAGGAAAATGAGCTCCAATCCTTTCTCAGACACTTGCTAGCTGTGTGACCCTGGGCAAGTTGCTTAATCTCACTCAGCCCCAGTTACCTTATCTCCAAAATATGAATAACAACAGCATTTGCCTCACAGGGTTATTGGGAGGCTCAAATGAGATAACATAGGTAAGGTGCTTTAAAATCCTTAAAGTTCTTTATAGATATTATCTGCTCTGATTATTACATGATAGTTCTATACTCCCATTAAAGAGGAGTGTGCATCATGATCCCTGCTCTGAAAGAGTTTAAGATATAGATAAAACAAAAAAACAAAATCTAGTTAAAACAAAAATAAGACCCCACAATGTACCGGGCACTATGCTGGTCACTGAAGATAAAGACAAAAATGGAATAGTCCCTCAAGTGACTTACAAAGGAGAAGACATGTAAATATAGAAGTGTGTGTAAAATAAATACGCATAGAGTCAATATACAGTAGTAATTATGATAGGTAGTAAGGACACTAGTAGCTATGGGATTAGAGAAATGAGGGTATGGGTAGGAGTCACCAAAAGATGGTGCATAGAGAAAAGTCTATATTCTTTAGAGAATAATTCCAAGGTAACCTAAAAGTGAAAGTGTGGTCAAATGTGATCTATATAGAGAATGTAATTTTTGCTCCCTCAGGGATACATTGCACTTGTCAGCTCCTACATTGTCCCCTCCCTTATTTATTTGGGGACAATGTTTACTGTCTCTCTGTTGTGATTTACATATAGCTTGAATCTATATGTCTCCAATGAATTGGTCATTTTTATGATGAATCTTTTCACTTTCAACAAAAAGTCCCTGAAGTTATAAGATTGGCTATTATTTCAGTTACTAAGAGTCAATCTTTTTCAATCCTTTTTCCTGATATATCTTTTGTTCCAGAAAAAGTTGGTTTATTCTAAAAGCTGCCAATCATGAGAATATGAGGTCATGGCAAACAGCAGCTTTGATATGTCCCAATAACGTGTTGCCCATTGTCTCCAAGATATGCTTTGTGGTTGTTAATAAAAACATGTTTTAGGTTAAGAGGATAAGGCACGAAGAGATTCCTCTGTATGCTAAGAATGGTCACATCAATTCAGTCTCATATAACTAGAGTTCTGGTTTTACAGTCAGATGGTCTGGGTTGAATCTGGATCTACCATCTAAACCTAATACCTCAGTGATAATGGACAAATCACTGAACATCTCAGTACTTTCAACTTCTTTAACTGTAAAAAAGAGATATTGGACAAGTTAATCTCTAACATCCCTTCCAACTCTTTATTTATGATCCCATGGACTATAACCCCTGAGAATTACTAGAATCAGAATCATGGAATCTCCAAGTGGGAAGGGGCCTCAGTGGTCATCTAGTCAAACCCATACCTGAAAAATAAATTCTGTCTTCAACAAACTTAGCAAGTGGTAATCCAGTCTTTGCTTGAAATTGTTTAATAAGGGGAAACCTACTGCCTCCCAAGACAACCTATTCTATTTTGGGATTGTTCAGATTGCTAGGAAGTTTTTTCTTCCATCCAGACTAAATTTGCCTCTTTGTGACTTCTATTCAGTCCACCTAGTTTTGCCCTCAGGGCCAAATAGAACAAATCTAACTCCTCTTCCACATGACAGCACTTAAATACCTGATGACAGCTATCGTATGCTCTCTGAGTCTTCTTTTCTTCAGGCTAAATAACTCTCAGTTACTTCAACCAATTTTCTTATCTCATGAATATTCTCTCTGTTAATTTCCTCCTAATTTCTGTGTATAGCTTACTTTGCATATATCTGCTTGCACACAGTCGCCCCAATTAGATTGCAAGCTCCTTGAGGCCAAGGATTGTCTTTTGCCCTTTTTTTTTTTTGGTATTCCTACCACTTAGCACAAAACCTAGCAATGGTAGATGCCTAATAAATCTTTATTAAGTAATTTGTTGATGGATGATCTGGAGGCTCTTTATCAATCTGGTTGTCTTCCTACTGATACTGTCCAATTTAATAACATTCTTCCTAAAATATGGCACAAGAACTGAATGTATTACCTCAAGTATGTTTTGACCAGAGAGAATACAACAGTCACTTCCTCATTCCTAAACAATGTGTTTCTCTTCATGCAGCATAAGATTGCATTACCTTTTTTTTTTTGGCTATTGTATCACATAGTTGGCTCATACTCAGTTCACAGTGCAATAAAAACCCTAGACCCTTTTCAATCTTTGCCATATTTTACTAACAAAATTAGTTTTTTTAACTTAAGTTTAATATTTTATAATATTTTATTTCATCCAGTGTTTTAACCTGTTGAGATGTTTTTTTTGAATTCTGATTCTGTCTAGTGTGTTAATTATCCCTCACAACTTTCTGTTATCTACAAATTTGATAAGCATGCCATCTATGCCTTTATTGTGGTCATTGACAAAAATGGTTTAAAAAAAAAAAGATGGCCAAACAGAGATCCCAAGGGTCTTTCCACTATAGAACTCCTTCTAATTTTCCATCAAACCATTAGACTATGAAGCTTAATTCAATCAGTTCTGAAACCACTAATTGTACCACTAATTGTCTAGTCCTTATATCTCTCTCAATCTTTTCCATAAAAAAATCCCAAGATAATTTTTAATGCTTTGTTAAAATCTATATAAACTATATATACAGCATTTACTAATCTACCTTTTTAGTAATTCTGTGAAAAAAAAAGGCAATGGGATTAACATGTTATAACCTGTTCTTAAGGAAACCACACTGAGTGATTCTTTGTCATTTGACCATCTCGCTGTTTGCTTCATTTTCCCTGTCAGTAAACAGGTTTTAGAATTTTGCCAAGAACAAAAGTCAAGTTTGCTGGTCTATCGGTTGCAACTCTGCTCTTCTCTTCCTGCAAATTGCACCAGTTGACCTCACCAATCTTTTTTTCCACTCCCCTTTTTCATAATCTTTTAAATATGACTGACAGAGGCTGAGCAACCAGTAATCACCCAGTTCTTTAAGGAACAAAGGATATAGTTTATCTCAAACAGGTGGTCCAGGTCAGCAATAACAGGTAGGTACTTTTTTACAATGCCCTTCCTGGATTCCCTATTAGCCACACTTGTTCTGTCTTTTCTAGTCCAGAAATCATTCTCCTTGGCAGAGAAAATGAAAGAGGAAAAAAAATTATGCATTTCTGTTGTCTATTATCGATTATCATCATCCCATATATCCTAAACTGTGGTCCCTAACCCTTCCTTGATCTTTCTCTTTTACCCAATAGAGCATAAAAACTATTTCTTTCCTCCTTAACTTCCTCATCATCCTTTTCTCATTCTTACAGGATCATCCCATGCTTTTGTAATCATCCTTTGTCATCTTTCCTTGCTTCCATCTTTTTTTGTAAATGTCTTTTAAAAAAAAACTAGATTGATTGGTGAGTTACCTGTGTATTCACATTGCCATCTTTCCTCATCAGAATGATCACTTTTTTCTTGAGTTTCATTTTTAAATACTTACCATTCCATGTGAACTGGATATTCCCCTACAGAATTTTGTACATGGGCTCCTATCATTCATCTGAACCATTTGTAATTTCCTTCTCCATAAAATTTTGGTCTTCCAAAGACCAAAAACCATTCTCCATTACACAAACGGTCACAAGATATGAACAAGGCAAACAGCAATTCTTGCCCTTAAGGAGAATGTGTTCCAATAAGGGATATGACATGTAGTGGGAGGGCAAACTTTTTAAAATATTTGCAGATTATTAACAGCCACATGAAAGAATGCTCCAAATGAGTAGTAAGAAGAAAATTTCAGATCACCCCCAGTAGATTGCGGGAAATGACAGGAGGTGGGAATAGTCAACGTTGGAGGAATTTTACAAAGGTAAGCACACCAGCCCATAGTTGTTAGAGCAGAATAGTAAACAATTCTGAAAAGCTTTTTGGAATTGTTCAAATAAAGTTGCAACAATGCTGATACCCTTTGATTCAAGGATACCATTCCTAGGCATGTTCCCCAAGTAATTCATTGCTAAGAAAAAAAGTAATGTCATAGAATATACAAATGTTATATATGCACATATGCCATATGTAACATTATATATACACATGTGTATATATAATACTGTGAAATGGAAATAGTATTGACCAAAATCTCCCCAAAATTGTTATAATAGAGAAAAAAATCATACCTGACATAAAAATTAATACAAAACAAGAGCCACTGTTTATTAATAGAGATTATAACTTGACTTCTTACATTTATGAAATGCAAATAGACTCCAGGAGACCTGTTTTTAACATACAAAGAGGAATGTGATGGTAACAAATAGAACAAAGAATGAAAGAGTATAATAGTTTCTATGTGGGGAACATTATAACAGAAGGATTTGATATTCATTTCACCAGAGGATATTCTCTAATAATATTTTCCTGCTTCCCAGCAGCTGTTTGCAAGGTCAGACCTTTAGTGAGGATAAAAATCTGAGAACTCCTCCGGCTTGCTGCAAATCTCTCCTCGCTGAAAATTGTGTGGTTTGGGTACAACAGTGCTAATGTTAAAGAATGGCAAGTTATTTTTCCCCTCCTTTTTGTTTATTCTGCACAAGAACTTGGGAGTGGAGGAGGGATGAATATTACTGATAACTTCTTCCTTTATCACCACAACCCTTTTCCCTGTCTCTTTATTATAGAAACAAATAATTTCTGTGAGGAGCCTAGGATAGGTTTGACTTATGTTAACCAGAAAGCCTGTAGAGAGCTTTGTGACATTACAACATGATGCAACTTCCTGAATACGAAAATGCAAAATTCAATCTGCACAGTTCCTTTTCCCAGTATTCCATTTTTCATAATTTATCCTAAACATCTACTTCTCCTACCCTTTTGAAAAGCTAGTTTGCCAAGGTTTTCTGCTTTTTCCAAACACATTTTTTTCACAGAGTTGGAAGGGATTCCAGGAGATCATAGGATTGGTCCCATGCCTTCAGATAGGTCAGTGTCTACCCATGAAATATAATCTTCTTCCTGAAGATTTCCAAGGATTAGAAAGATGTTCTTAACCTGAGATCCATGAACTTTTTTTAAAAAATATATTTTGATAGCTGTATTTCAGTGGAATTAGTTTCCTTTCCACCCAATATATTTTATTTTATTTTATACATTTGAAATCACTATTCTGAGAAAGGGTTAATAGGCTTCACCAGATTGCCCAAGGGATCCATGACACAAAAACTTAGCAACCTCTGCTCTGGAGAGTTGTTGTTTAGTATATATGCACACACACACACACACACACACACACACACACACACACACGCAACCACTGCTCTGTAGGGTTGTTTAGTATATGTGCACACTCACACGCACACAAGCACACACACGCTCATATATCTGTATCTCTTTCCCTATATATGAAGAAAAAGTTGTTTATATGCTTATAATTACATATAAATATATATTTCTATATAGTATTATGCATATTCATATGCTACATTATATATAGTATGTGTATTTGTGTGTACATGTAAACTTTCACAAAAGAACTTCTCTGATGCTTCATTGTGGTATAGAAGAGACCTGGGATTCTTGAAGGCAATAAAGAGAACTTTAATGTCAGTTTTTCAATTAGTTTTTAATTAGTTAGAGGCTGTTGGTGGAACAAAAAAAATAGAGCAATGGGTGTGGAGTCAGAAAGACCTGAGTTGAAATTCAGCCCTAGACACTTACTAGCTGTGTGAGCTTGGGTAAGTCACTTAACCTACCTCCCAGGTTTTCTGTGAGGATCTAATGAGATAATATTTGTAAAAGACTTAGCACAGTGTCTGGCAAATAGTAGGTAATAGCTGCTACTCCTGCAGCTGCTGCTGCTGCTACTACAGGCAATTCTGATAGAGGGAAATCTTCGGCAGACCTTCCAAAGTGGAAAGGCTGACCACAGACCACGGCTGTCAGTCAACTGAGGATGCATTCAACTAAATTCAAAAATTCTCATCACAAGAAGTTTCACCTTCAGAAAATGATTTTGCTTTTCTTTTCCCCTAACAACTCATTAAACTAAATGTACTCTAAGACGTTCAGGAATGTTAATCTGTTCTTTTTCTTTTAGAAGAAATATCAACCGGAACAAAATCACAGCTCCTTGAAGTGCTGAAATACTGTTTGTCTTTATGGAGGAGAGGAGTAAGCAGTGAATCATTGTGGATAGATAAACAGCCAGACTTGGAGTCAGGACAACTTGGATTCCTTTCTCTGACACATACTGGCTATGTGACCCTGAGTAAGACACTTAACTCTCTCTCTGCTCTTGGCAACTCCCAAAGACTACAAATTGTAGAATTATTGTTCATTAGCATTCACCAAACCTTCTACTGGGGCAATGCAACATGTACACAGATTAGTAAATACAAGAGAATGTGAAGAGAAAGAAAGGAGTAACAGCGAGGTGAATCAGGAAAGCGTTGGTGTAGGATGTGATGCTTGAAGAAAACTAGGGGTTGTAAGAAGCAGAGGTAAGAAGGAAATGCATTCTTTTTTTTTTTTCTCCAGAATTTATTTATTTTTAAGGAAACACATTCTGATCACATATCTAAAGCAGTTTGTGCAAAGGTGTCGGAACAGAAGATTCAAGTTGAGATCAGGAAACAGCTTACTCTCCTATCTAAATATACTGGTTATTGTTCTTTCTGGTACAATATGCACAGTTAAATGTAGTGTTTCTCCCAATTTTAAAATGAATGTAGACAGTTTGGCTTCAGATTTCTAACATACTAGCTCTCAGTCAAGTGGTGTGAGGGGAAATGTTTAACAACCAGCACTCTGGGGGGAGGAGGATGTACATACAATACCCATTTAAATTTAACGTACATATTAACATTTTCTTCATCTTTTTCTTGTTTAGACAATCAAGAAAACAATAAAACAAGCCCTGATTTATAGCATTTACCAATTTCCCATGTGTAAATGTTTACAATGAAAATTTAACAATCAGCTCTCTTCCAACACACCCCTGCCCTCAATAAAATAATTTTCAGTCTATAATTTATTATTGATATCAGTGCCTGGTGCTGATAAGGGCAAAAATCTTAACAGGTCAATTTCTCCTTTATGCCATTACCCAAAAGGGGAACCAAACAATCTCTCTTTCGGAAGAAAAGAGTTGGATAGCAGGAGACAGGCCTGGAAAGGTAAGACTGGGGGGGAAATAGATGTAAGGAGGGAAAGTTTGAGGTGGCAAGTTAAGAAAAACAAACTGAAACTAGGTTTGAGGTATTGTGGGAAGTGAGAGTTGAAATTCTTAGAACTTTCTCCAGGAATAAAATAACCTGCTGTATCATTTCCCCAAAACATCAAAAAGTCTTATTCACATGTCACTTATGTTAAATATGCTAGAGTAGCTGTATTGTTTAGTAAACTGTAGCAGCAAGCACCCCAGC
Organism: Petaurus breviceps papuanus; assembly: GCF_028583685.1. Classification (NCBI taxonomy): domain Eukaryota; kingdom Metazoa; phylum Chordata; class Mammalia; order Diprotodontia; family Petauridae; genus Petaurus; species Petaurus breviceps. The sequence continues at coordinate 31,983,415 of NW_027186304.1, read as the reverse complement.
ATCCCCAGGGTGGCTGCCAACACAGGTTCTTAGATCTGCTTTTCTAAAGGAAAGCAACTCAAAATGGGTTAACAATCTTGCTTTAATCAATCCAACATAGCATTTACCTAGTTCAGGGGGAAAAGGTCAGCACCCCAAACTTCATAGTATACACACAGAAGGTACAAGAAAACAGAAAAACATATCAAGCAGACAGGCCTCCAACTGTCTTGACCATTACATCCATACCTAGTCAGTTACCAGAGGGAAGCATCAACATCTGGGATTTCAAAGCCAGGAGGCTCTCAACAGCTGTCCAGAGTCTCATCTGGTCAAATCACACAACACTTCTCAAAGTGAGCCCCAAAGCAAAGCTTCCCATCAGGGCTTATATAGCCTTCTCCTGGGTCAGAAAATATAAAAGCCCTCCTGACCCACTGCCTAATTACAAAGCACCAAGGTGTGAGTGTACCTGAAAAACAAGCCTCCCACCACAGGCTACAGGTGCACTTAACCTAGGGGCAGGGAAGATCTTAAAAATTTATATTCCTATAACATAAGTATATAGGGTGCTGGAGGTAGAGTCAGGAAGACTTGGGTCAGAATCCCACCTTAGACACTAGCTATGTGACCTTGGACAACAAGGTTGTGAACCTCTCTGTGTCCCAACTTCTTAATCCATAAAATAAGAAGGTTGAGTTTGATGGCCTCTAAGGTCCCCTTCAGTCCTTAATCTACTGAATGAAATACTTAAAAAGATAATATTTAGGGATTTACTAATATTTCAGTTTTGTGCTTAGTCCAGATGCTCAAATAGACAACTCCCATAGCGTTTTGCTACAATTACTGCCAATTTGCCACATGTTGATTAGTTACATTAATTGATATCGCTAATTAATATTAAGTGTATTAAAAATGCACTTCTCAAAGATCTAGCTGATTTCTTATTAATTGGTATTTCTCTACTTACTCAGATTTTATGTAAATCTATATTTTTTAAAAAATTAATTGGAGTACCAACTAATTTAGACTTCTGTAAAAATTAAAATCTAATTATTTAACATAAAGCTTTTATAAGAAAATGAGATTTTGATGTCGTTTTTAATTTTAAAAATGACAATATGTGGCAGCAAGAAGACTTGAGTGTCCCCCATGCTTCAGGAGCCGAAGTAGCTTTTTTCAAAGTTTAATTTCATTTAAATGGAATTTTCTACTCTTCTCTTTTGAGCAATATATTTTCTGCTTTTAATTGCCCCTTGTATCTCTTGTTAAAGTTTAATTCACATCAAACCAAGCTTAATAGTTTACAATGTACATTTTATAATATTGGCTTCTGTTCATTTTCCATATATATGAACCTGCTCTGAGAGAAAAACTAACAGGGGTCATTTATCATTTCATTCTATGCATATGTAGATAAAACATATTAATATACCATCTACTTTATTTAATAGCACCCATTTGTTTTCTGCGGTCCAAATCTTTCAATGCTCAGGAAAATTCTGCCCAATGATGAAAGTTATACCACTTACTTCAAAAGGTGGTTTTCTGATTCCCAGTTTTTAATGCCCCTAGCCCAAATCACTGTGTATTAAATATCATATGTGTATGTGTGTGTGGACATACATAGAGAGAGAGAGATAACATAATCACAGAGAAACAAATAGTGTATATATGTATATATATTCACAGAGAAACAAATACAATATATATAGTCACAAAGAAACAAAAACAATACAGTATGTATATTCACAGAGAATCACAGTATTGTATTTCAGCTTCAAATACAGTACTATATTTGTTTCTCTGTGAATATATATTTGTTTCCCTATATTCATATTGTATCTCTCATAGAATATAATCTCTTTTAGGGCAAGGACTGTGTCACTATTGCATTTGTATCAATAATACCTTACACAGAGCATATATGTAGTAGGCTCTTAATATATTTTTGTTGATTGCTTATTGGTTCATTCATTCAATAAACATATATTAAGGACCTATTAATGTATTCAGCACAAAGTAAGACACAAGCCTTATCTTTGTATGCCCTACTTTTGAAGGGGGAGATAAGATACAAACACTACAATAAATAATATTGCAAATTATGTGAATTAGAAAATTTAAAAAAAAAAACCAAAAATCCATTCAAAGGAGAAAATCATTACTGACAGGCAATCTGGGAAAGCTCTGTGAAGGACTTAAGGATTTCATCCATTTAAGGATTGATAAGAATTCAACAAACAGATGGCAAAAAAAAAAAAGCCCTGAAGGTAGGAGAAGCATAGTTAGAGGTCAGAGACTCATCCATTTTGTCTAGTATAAAGAGTGAGTAAAAGAAAGAGCACAAGATAAGTCTGGGAAGTGCTGAAAGATTATAGAAGATCTTGAAGGTCTAGCAAAGAACTCCCAACTTTATACTCAGTAGTAGATAGAGACTGAAAAAGTTTGAGCAGATTGGCATGTTAGTCATTTAACAAGCATTAAGGACTATATGCCAAACTCTATTCTACATACTTTGGATACATAAACAAAAATTAAAAAGCCTTTGCCTTCAAAAAGTTTAAATTCCAACAGAGTAAATAACATATCCATAACCTATATATGACACATACTCAAGAGAACAATTACGTAATTTAAGGGAGGAAGGCACTGTCTGATGAAAGTATCAAGAATAACTGCCTGTAAAAGGTACTATGTGAACTATTTGAAAAGAAAAGGGTATTCAAGAAGACTGAGGTAAGAAAAAAAGTACATTCCATGAATGGGGGATTGCATATGTAAACTTGTGAAGATAGTTTGGCTACACCATAGAGTATGAGAAGGAGAATAATATATAGAAAAGTAAATTAGGGCCAAGTTGGGAAGGGCTTTAAATGGCAAGTAGAAGAGTCAGTCTTTGATCTTAGAGGCAAATGGTAGCCTTTAGAGTTTATTGACTCAGGGAGTTATACAATCAGATCTGAACTTTACAAAAATCAGCTTGGAAGCTTTTTGGATAATGGTTTGGAGATGGGAGAGAGAGACCTAAGGCAAAGAGACCAATTAGAAGGTTTTTTAAATAGTTCAGGAAAGATGTGAGGAAGGTCTGAACTAGAATGGTGACTGTGTGTATAGAGGAAAGGGGAGCAATATGAGAGATGTCATGGAGGTGAAAAAAAAGAATAGGCAATTAATTAAATATATGGAGTGAAGAAGAGTGAGGAGTTGAAAAAAAACCTACAGGTCATGAATCTGCAAAACTGAAAGGTTAGCAATACTCTTGTTTGAAAAAAATGGAAATTTGGGAAAGACATAAGGTTGAGGAAAAGATTTTTGGGACATGTTTAGTTTAAGATGCCTACAGGACAACCATTTTGAAATTTTTTGATGACATAAGATTGGAACTTAGAAGAGAGACTAAGGTCTAGATATGTAGATCTGAGAGTCATCTAAATAAAGACAATAATTCAACCCACAAAGAACCAGTAAGGTCACTAAGTGAGAAAAATGAACAAATCCTTGAATGAGAAAGATTATTCTAGCAGCAGTACAAAAAAATGGATTACAGGAGGAAAGAATCAAAGTGGTAAGACCTATTAGGAGGTTATTATAACAGTTCAGGTGGTAATTGAGGTCTGTACTATAGTTGTAACAATCAACCAATCACCAAGCAGTTGTTATGCATTTAATGGGACAGACATTGCATTGAGTTCTGAAGATTCAAAGAAAAAACAAAAATAGTTCATGCGCTCAACAAACTTACGTTCTAATGGAACAAACAACAAATAAATCAGAGAACATACAAGAAAATACAGACTACATAGAAGATAACTTTATATTTTTTTAAAGCAATCGGGGTTAAGTAACTTGCTCAAGGTTACACGGCCAGTTATTTCTGGGTTTGGTGCTGAGTATCTGAGCCCAGGATTTGATCCAGGTCATCCCGACACTGGAGCCGGAGCTCTTACTCACTGAGCCACCTGGCTGCCCCTCGAAGGTAACTTTAGAGGAAATGGAACTAGCAACTGGGGGGGACCAGGTGAAGCCTCCTGGAGAAAGAAGTGCTTGAACTGAATCTTAAAGGAAGCCAGGCATTCAAAAAGTCAGAGGCAGGGAGGGAGAAAATCCCAGGCATATGTAATAGGACAAAGTCATAGAAATGAGAGATGAAATAGAGTACTATGTATGAAGAACAGCAAGTAGCTTAGTATGGCTGGATCACAGAGTATATATAAGAGATAAAAAAAAATATTAGCAAAATAGGATGGCACCAGACTGTAAGGAATTTTAAATGCAAGAATTAGAGAGAAAAAAATTAGATGACTAAGGGATGATGGTGCCCTCAACAATAATAGGTAACTGGTGCCACATATTGAAATGGGTTAGAAGAAGTAGGTATGAGAGGAAAAATAATAGTATCATTTTAGACATCTTTATTTTGAGGTGTTAGTGGCAGATCCCAAAAGAAAGAAATATCCTAAGGGTAGTTGGAGATGCAAGTCTGCAGCTCAGGAGAGAGGTGAAAATTGGAGGTAGATTTGGGAGTCATCTGCACAGATGTTGTGTTTGAAGAAAGATAAAGTGTTTGAAGAAATAGGAATGAATCAGATTGCCAAGGTGATGATACTTGTGCTAGCAATCATTACTCTCTCTTTGCAGCTGCTGGTAATTTAGGCTCAGCTTTCCCCTCCCAGTGAGCCTTATAGGAAGCTGCAATAAGAGTCTACCAAGAAATTTAAATGTTGCTGATTGGATCTACACTGGTCTCTCTCCCAACAAGCTGGGAGAGTTTTATCAGAGCATGACCTTACATGATTAGTCTTCCCACATCTACTGATTCTAGTCAGCATCTACTGATTATTAGCAGTCTCACCGCAGGCAAATAAACTGATTTTCTCATTTGAAAAATGGGGTCAATAAAGTTGCATTGCTTCCCTCATAGGGTTTCTGAAAGGACTAAATGAAAATATGTGAGGAAAGTACTTTGAAAAGTATAAGGTCATGTGTAAATCTGTAAAAAGATGGTACTATTATTAAGGGTCACCTCAATCTTTAATTTGTTATATAATATTTCATGATTCTTTTGGAAGCAACTATAATCTGATCCTAGATTAAAGCTGGAAAAGGAAAATATCTTGGCTACAGAATCCACTAACTCTAAGAAACTAGGGCTTCAATTTACCAGTTTACCTCTGACTAAACGCTAAATTTCACAACTCACACTTCAAGAACTTATAAACCTCAATTATGTTGTTATAAATATCATCTTCACCCCAGAAAAAACAATTCAGTTCTAGAGATGAGGTGACATTTTTTTTTCACAACTCATTCTGTTTTCCGGAGAACAAGAGAATAAAGTGCCCTGTTAACAAGGATATATAGTTAAATACTTGAGGGAGTAGGGGAAAGACGAAATTCAAATGGGGGGAAAAATCTCTGTGTCAAATATTTCAAATAAAGGTTCAGTAATTCAAAGAAGATAAGCAACTAATAAATGTTGTTGTTCAATTGTTTCAGTCATATCTGACTTTTAATGACCCCATTTGAGGTTTTCTTGGCAAAGATACTCTAACGTGGTTTGCAATTTCCTTCTCCAGCTCATCTTATGGATGAGGAAACTGAGGCAAACAGGCTTAAGTGACTTGCCCAGGGTCATGCAGTTTGTAAGTGTCTGAGACCAGAATTGAACTCAAGAAAATGAGGCTTCCTGATTCCAAACCTAGTGCTCTCTCCCCTATGCCATCTAGCTTCCCAACAGATGTATGTACAAGACCAAAAGCCATTCTGCAACAGAGATAGTCAAAGTATTTGAACAATTCTCAAGACTGGCAAACTGTTAATAACCGTATGAAAGAATGCTCCAAAACACTAAGAAGAGGAATGCAAATCAAAACAATCCTGAGATTTCAACTTGCACCCTGCAAATCAGCAGTGACAAAATATGGAAATAATCAGTGTTGAAGGAGTTGTGGGAAAATAGGTATACTGGTGATTTGCTGGTAAAACTATGAATTGGTATCATTTTGGAAAGCAACTCTAAATTATGAAAATAAAATGGCTAAAGTGTCTATGCTGTTTGACTCAGAGATTCTACTACTAGTCTTATGTACCCCAAGGAGGTCATTAATAAAAAGAAAACCTCTCACTTCTTGTTACAGCAAAGAATTGGAAACAAAGTAGATGTCCATTATTTGGGGAATGGCTCAACAAATTTTGGTATGATGAATTTGATGGAATAAATATTACTGTACTGTAAACAATAAAGAATACAGAGGAAGATGGAAAGGATTACATGATTTGATATCGAATGATGTAAGCAGAGCCAAGAAAACAATATACATAGTGAACAGAAAGAATAACCAAAGTGAATGCTGCAAAATTACAAACAAGCATGGCTCAAAAGAAGTTATGAGAAGACATTCCCACCACACTCCTTTGTAGAGGTAGGAGGGCCATGACTGTGGTACATTGTACATATTTTTTAGACTTTTTCAATATAATAATCAGTTTTGCTGATTTTTCCTCTTTTTTGCTTCTCTTTAAAAATATTTGTTTAATGGTATGGTTCTCTGGGAGAAGGGAGAGTAAAGGACACCAGGATAAATTTTTGTAATGTAAAAACCTGATAATAATATATTTTAACATGAACAAGAAGTAGACAAAAATAGTAGCTACAAACTCTTTTCTGTTCTAGTGTAGTTGAATTAGCCCAGAGGGGCTTGGAGCACATTGGAAGGATGTCATTCCTAGTATCAGTAGGTCACATGGGAGTATTAGACCTGCAACAAGCCTTGTGTGTCTCAAGGCTAAAGAATGTGGAATAATAAGAGCTAATAACTCAGTATTTATATAAAAGAGAGCAACTGTCACCACCACCTCCACCCCTTAGGCCCACTTTCTTCTTTTTCAACTGTGAATTAAGACAATTTTGAGCTGCTTTACAACAAGAAAGTGGGGGAAGAAGTGGTGTACACCCAAGACTCCAGCCAAGGAGACCCACATGTCTGCAACTTCCTGGCCAATCAATTTCTGGGGGAAGAGCTAATGAAGCATCTGGTGTGATAAAGGGTTTCTAGATCAGGGGTGACAAACATGCAGTGGCCCACAACACTCCCGAAGTGTGGCCTGAACCAGATTAAAATATAATTAGGAAATACTTTTAAACTTATAAAACATACAATAAGTCATAGATAATATTACATTTTAAAACCAAGTCAATATGTGGCCAAAAGAGATCCTAACAAATATTTCATTGACCCCCATTTCTATTTAATCTCGACACCACTGCTCTAAATCATACCAAATGATAATCATTTGGAGGAAATAGAAATGTTTAGCCTAAGAGAAGGCTTGGTGGGATATGATAAAAGTCTCCAAGTATTTGAATTACTGTCATGAAGAAATAAACTTGTTCTACTCAGCCCCGGAGGACCAAACCAAGAGCAATGAGAGAAGCTGAGGAGGCAAATGAAAATTTAGTGTAAACAATTACAAGCATACCTCATCTTATTGCTCCTTATTTTATTGAACTTCACAGATATTACTGGATTGTTTTGTTTTGTTTTTACAAACTGAAGGTTTGTGGCCACCCTGCATAAAGCAAGTCATTAGTGCCATTTTTCCAACATCATATGTTCACATAGTGTTTCTGACACATTTTGATAATTCTCACATTTCAAACTTTTTCATTCTTACTGTTATATCTGTAATTAGTGATCTTTGATGTAACTATTGTAATTGCTTTGGAACACCACAAACTATACCCACATAAGATGGTAAACTTAATCTATACATGTGTGTGTTCTGATTACTTCACGGACTGGCCATTTCCCCATGGGACTCCCTAGTCCTTGAGACAGAATTAGACCAATCAGTAGTCCTACAATGGCCTCTAAGTGTTCAAGCGAAAGAGAGTCAATCAATACAGCAAACTTCATCACTCTTAGTTTAAGAAATTGCCATTCATTGTGATTTGCTAAAAGTTCAAATGATCGTTAGAATTTTTAAGCAATAAAATATTTTTAATTGTCATGTAAATTATTTTAGACATACTATTGCACACTTAATAGACTACAGCATAGAGTAAACATAATTTTCATATGCACTGGGAAGCCAAAAAATGTGTGTGACTGGCTTTATTGTTCTATTCACTTTACTGTAGTGGTCTGGAATTGAACCTGCAATACCTCTGAGGTATGCTTGTACAGCTAGGCAGAAGTGGAATGCCCTACTTCTAGAGGCAGTGGGTTCTTCTCCACCTGCTGTCTTAAGAAAAGGCTATAAGACCAATGATTGTGGATATGTTGTTGTAAAGGGTATTCTTATTCAGATTCAGGTTAAACTTGATGACTTTCCCTCCAACTCTGAAATCTTGCGATTCTGTCAAAAACCAAACAAACAACTGAAGCTCTTTAGGCCTCAGTTTCTCCATGAGTAAAGGGGTTTAAATTAGATTACCTTTGAAATCCCTTCCATATCTAAACCAATGATTCAAAGACATTGTAGTGCTCCATGATTCACATACATACAACTTTTTATTTTAAAAGATGAGTTTTGGTTTGGGGGACAAGCATAGTCATTAAAAGAAAAATGTAATTTCCTGAAGGTAATCCAGCCCACTCTCCTCCTCCAATTCAATAAAGAGGCCAATCCATTGAAGTAGTTGTCCAATATCTCTATAATGATGGATGAACTCTATATGTTGTCCAACAAACTGAATATTGTTTATGTGTGTAAAATAAGCATTCTTCATCCATTTGGTTCTCAGTCCGGCTGCTTAATCAGGATATGTTTACTTGAAGCAATAAAAGAAAACTCAGTACAGTCTCAACATCTAAGTATTATGCAAAAAATGCCTCATTTGGATGACTATTTCCAATGGAAATCAAATTGAGGTAGGAAAGAAAGTAATATAAAATAGACACAGATAAATTAGTCCAAAGAAAGTTGGGTAATTAATGAGGACATGTAAATGTCAACAAAATTAATTTAATACTCAGGGCCAAATCACTGGGGCTCAGCAGCCTCACAGGAGTCAGTGGAAAGGGCAAAATATTAATAGATAATTGATCATAATATATTTTAAAAGTAGGTTACACAAGCCTTTACATATTCTCCCTAGAAACTGCTTTTCCATGGTCCTTAAGAACTACAATGTCTAACCTACATTTTAGTAATGCAAAAAAATAGTACAGTAAACCTAAGATCTAGTAGGTCTACCAATCAATCAGCAAACATTAACTAAACAAGTGTAATGTTCCAGACACTGTGCTAGGCACCTGAAGTCAGAAAGACTCATCTTCCTGAGATTAAATCTGACCTCAGGCATCTACTAGCGGTGTTACCCTGGGCAAGTGATTTAACACTGTTTGCCTCAGTTTCTGTAAAATATGTAAAATGAGCTAGAGAAGGAAATGGCAAACCACTCCAGTATCTTTGCCAAGAAAATCCCAAATGGGGTCAGGAAGATTCAGATATGACTTAGGTGACTGAACAGCAAAAGGTACACAGTGAACACCTAATAAGTATCTATTGAATTAAGTAGAACTGAATAATTAGACCAAACTCATTGAGGGATGATAAACAATATTCCATCTCTGATTTCTCATATTTTCATCACTAATTTTTCTCTCTCCTCCTCAGCCCTCCCCATTCACTGAGAAGGCATACAATATGATATCAATTATACATGTGAAATCATATAAAACATTTCCATATAAAACATATTTCAAAAAACAAGAAAGAAAAATAAAGTGAGAAAAAATCATACTTCAATTTGCACTCAGAGTTTATCAGTTCATTTTTTTCATCATGAGTCCTCTAGAACTGTCTTGAATCATTGTACTGTTCAGAGTAGCCAAGTTTTTTATCGTTATTACAACATTGCTGTTACTCTACACAATAAACTCATAGTTCTTCTCACTTTGCTTTGCATCAGTTCATATAGGTCTTACCATGTTTTTCTGAAACCACCCCCCTCATGATTTCTTATAACACAATATATTGCAATCATATGCCAATGTTCAGTGATTCCCCAATTCATGAGCACCATCTCATGATGATGATTTCCAATTCTTTGCCACCACAAAAAGAGCAGCTCTATTTTTGTACAGATAGGACCTTTCACTTTTATCTCCTTGGGACACAGACCTAGTAGTGGTATTTCTGGGTAAAGGGCTACATACAGTTTTATAGACTTTTGGACACAGTTCCAAATTGTTCTCCAGAATGGTTGGACCAGTTCACTACTCCATCAACCAAGTACCTACTCTCCCTTCATCCCATTCAGCATTTATCATGTCTGATAGGCGTGAGATGGTATTTCAGAGTTGTTACAATTTGCATTTCTCTAATCAATAGTGGTTTTTTAACAGCACAGCATCTTTTTTCATATGACTATAGTCTTGATTTCTTCTTCTGAAAACTTCCTGTTTATACCTTTGACTATCATTTGGAGAATGGCTCTTATTTTTACATACTTGACTAAGTTCTATACTCAGTATATATTTGAGAAATGAGGCCTTTATCAGAGAAACTTGCTGTAAAAATTTTTATTGCTACATTATCTATGGTGCCTTTTAACAAAATGTAGTTTCCCTGATTATCTCCTTTAATTAGGTCTATTTTGCTTTTGCTTTGTCTGAGATCATGATTCCTACTTCTAGCTTTTTACTTCTGCTGAAGCATATTAGATTCTACTCCAGCCTTTTATTTTACTTATGTTTCTTTCTTTACCAGATGTGCCTCTTATAAACAACATTTTGTTGGATTCTGGTTTCCAATCCATTCTGCTATCCACTTCTGTTTTATGGGTGAGCTCATCCCATTCACATTCACAGTTATGATTTCTGTGTATTTTCTTTTATTCCATTATCTTATACTTCTCCTTCCCTCTTTTTATCCTATCCCTCCTCAAAAATCTATTTTGCTTCTAACCACTGCTTCCTTTAAATAGCCCATCTTTTTTTATCCCCTCCTTTTATCATTCCCTTCCCCTCCTAATTTTCCTATTGAGAAGTTATATTTTTACACACAACCAAGTACATTATCTGACTAATCTATCTAAATGTGCCTCTGTATATGTATATGCAAATACATATATATGTATATGTTTGAATATATGTATATGGATATACATATATTCATATATTGTATATATTTATTTTTTCCTCTTTGAACCAATTCCAATGAGAATGATGTTCAAGTATTTCTCACCACTACCCCCATTTTCCCCTCCACTATAAATGATCTTACATGCACACCTCTTTTATGCAAGAAAATTTTCCCCATTCTACCTCTCCCTTCCCCATTCTCCTAGTGCATCCCTCTTTCTCACACCTTCATTTTTTAAAAACACTCCAACAGGAGCAGCCAGGTGGCAGAGTGAATAGAGAACTGGCCCTGGAGTCAGGAAGTCTTGAGTTCAAATCTGGCCTCAGACACTTAACACTTACTAGCTATGTGACCTTGGGCAAGTCACTTAACCCCAATTGCCCTGCCATCCCCCCTCCAAAAAGCAAAAAAAAAAGTCACAGTCCAACATAATCAACTCATACCCATTCCCTCTTTCTCCCTTTAATTGACATAATAATGACAAAACTCTTAGGAGTTACATGTATCATCTTCCCATATAGAAACATAAACAGTCCAACTTTATTAAATCCCTTATGATTTCTCTTTCATATTTAACTTGTTATACTTTTCTTTAGCCTTGTGTTTGAATGTCTATTCAGCTCTAGTCTTTTCATCAGGAATGTTTGAATGTCCTCTATTTCATTAAATATCCATATTTTTCTCTGAAGGATTATGCTTAGTTTTGATGGGTAGGTTATTCTTGATTGTGATCCTAGCTCCTTTTCCCTCTAGAATATCAAATTCTAAGCCCTCTGCTCCTTTATTGTAGAAGCTGCTAGATTTTGTGGGATCCTTCCTGTGACTCCAAAATATTTGAATTTTTTCCTTCTGTCTGCTTAAAATATTTTGGTTTTGACCTAGGAGTTCTGAAATATTGCTATAATATTCCTGGGAGCTTTCATTTTGGTATCTCAGGAAATGATTGGTGGATTCTTTTTATTTCTATTTTTTCCTTGGGATCTAAAATATCAAGGCAGTTTTACTTCATAATTTCTTGAAATATGATGTCTAGACTCTTTTTTAATCATAGCTTTCAGGTGGTCCAATGATTCTTACATTATTTCTCCCCAATCTATTTTCTATGTCAATTGTTTTTCTAATGAGATATTTTATATTTTCTTCCATTTTTTTTTATTCTTTTGACTTTGCTTTATTGTTTCTTTATGTCTCGTTGTAATGATAATGGAATTTAAAGATTCCTCTGTATTGGCTTGGTTTTCAGGTTGAGTGTTGTGAATCCCAGAGCTTGTGAATCCCACTTGTTGGATGGACTTGTTGATGTGAAGAGAGAGGGCTAAACTGGGAGGAGCTGATGCCATGGATTTTGAGAGAGGCCCAAGCAGAGAGAGGCAGAAGAACTTTTGGGGACCAGCATCATGGAGCCAGAGAGCAAGGAGAATTTCTAGGGGTCAGAGTTGCTGGGAGAGAGAGAGAACTGCTAGCCAAAGCCACCTAGACTGCTAAGGGCCAGTTGGAGCTGCCCAGGACTATTGAGAACTGCCACCTGGAGCTGCTGAGAACTGAGGAAGCATAACTGTGATGCCAGTATTTTGTCTGTTTTGATGTTGTTTTGCCAGATTTATCTGCTGGTAAAGGACAGTGCTGTTGTTGCAGAGGTCCTAGAACCTTGCTGTTGGTTCAGGGGTCCTGAGACCGTTCTGCAGGAAGAGAGTGAATTGATGAGGACATTGGCAATGTATATTGTGACTTTGTTAAGCTTTGTCTCCCCAGAAACAGAGATTGCTGAGAACTTGCCTTGTGTCAAGATGAAGAAAAGACCTCTCTTTGGATATTAAATGCTGTGACGATACCTTAAACTTGTTGTAGCTTAAGGGTAGATGGCCTTTGTGTTCTCCACTGCCCCTTTTGAGAAGTTGCTTGGTGTTAACTGATGATAATTGTAATTCAGTTGTGATCCAGGGGTGGGAAACTTTTGACTTTTTGTGCTCTGTGGCTGACCAAATGGATGTACTTTGTTTATTATTGGAAACTAATCTCCATTTGAGAAGAGAGACTTTGTGACTGACTAAATGAATATACTAGCCAGAGGTGGGGTACTTTGTGATTGAATTGAGATACTTTGGGATTGAATTGAGAACTTGCTAAATGACTGAGTTACACTGCATTTTGATTTTCTCTGTTTTGTGAATGTTTTGCCTTAATTTGTCACTGAATAAATGGAGAGTTATTATGCTGGTATTCCGAAACTTGGAATTTGTTTGGCATTACACTTATGTAATCATTAGCTTTCACAATTATAATTTTAATGATTTCTTTTTTTGTGTGAACTTTTGTACCTCCTTATCAATGTGGCCTATTCTGCTTTTAAGGATTTATTTTCTTCAATAAATTTTTGTCTCTTTTATCATTAGATCAATTCTGTTTTTTAAAATGTTATTTTCTTCAGTATTTTTCTTTTACCAAACTGCTAATTCTCTTTTCATTATATTCTTGCATCACTCTCATTCTTTTCCCAATTTTTCCTCTACCACTCTTGTCAGCAATTCTTGTTTGGCTTGGGTTCAATTAGCATTTTTCTTTGAGGCTTTGTTTCTAACTACTCTTACATTGTTGTCTTCTTCTGAGTTTATGTCTTTGACTTCCCTGTCACCATAGTAGCCTTTTATGTTCTAGTTCTGCTTTTTTTTTGTTTGCTCATTTTTCCAGCCTATTTCTTGACTTTGACTGTTATGTTAAACAAACTGCAAGAGGCACTGTCCCAAGTTTCATACTTTTTGTGCTGCTGCAAGTTTTTGGTGCCTCCAAGGTAGTATCATCCTGGGAGATATGTGTTGACCTCTCTCCTGGTCTGTACTCTAATCTTTACCCAGGAAGGGCCCTGGTCCCCTGCAGCCACAAGAACTAGTTCTCCTTTCTGTTTTGGAACTGTGAACAAGGATATGCTCCCTTGTGACAGACCACCAGAGCTCCTCTCCACCTTGGAACTGTGTATGACCAATAGAATTTCCAACCAGTGCCAGCTGTACCCATTGTTAGCAAGGGGTTCCCTGTAATATATTTGTGATCAATTGTCTGAACCCCTTATATCTCTGGACTGAGAGCCTCTAACACACCTGCTACAACTGGGGCCACTGTTGCTATTCTTCTGCATGCTCCAGACAGGCCTCCACCTCAGTGTCAAAAATATCTCCTGCCAAACTCCTAAGTTTTCTTAGGTTGGAAAAATGTCTCTCCCTGATCTTTTCTTGGCTTTGCCACTTCAAAATTTGACTTTAGGTGTTTTGGAGGGGAATGTTGAGCTAGCCCACCTGAGTTGCTGCTTCTAATAATATACCATCTTGGCCCATCAACTTCCCATGTACCCTTTGATCTAGTAACCCTGGTCTCCTTGGTGTTTCTCATACAAGATACTCCATCTCGGAATTCTGAGAACTTTCAATGATTGTACCCATGCCTAGAATTGTTTCCCTCCTTTTGTGCCCCTCCTGGTTTCCCTTGCTTCCTGCAAGTCTCACCTAAAATTTCATCTCCTGATTTTCCTAGCTTCCTTCAAGTCCCAGGTGAAATCTCACCTTCTACAGGAAGTCTTTCCCAAGCCTTCTTAATCCTAGGGCCTTCCTTACATTATTTATTTCCAGTTTCTCCTGTATCTAGTTTGTTTTTATAGAGTTCTTTGCATGTTGCCTTACCTATTACATTATGACCTCCTCAAAGGCTGAGACTGTCTTTTCCCTTTCTTGGTATCCTCAGCACTTAGTTCAGTGCCTGGCACATACTAGGCATCACTAAATGCTTGTTGACTGACTGACTGACCTTTTTCAAGAAACCTCTCTTTCCCCATGCCGCTTTATTCAAGTGACCAGAGCCCCTTTTAGATGACCTCCAATTTATCCTATAAATATCTTGTTTTTACATAACTGATTACATGTTGTCTTCTTCATTAGAATGAGCTCCTTGAGAACAGTACTTAGTACAGTGAATGACACATAGTAAGTATTTATTAAATGAATGTTGATTTGTTGGCTTTTCTGATACCCATGCCCTCAAATGTTAGCACTTTCCTACCCCTGTTACCTTGCACTTTGCTTATTTTTAGTATTTACTTATATGTATGCATGTTGCTTCCCCAGATAGAATGTAAATTTCTTTATATCCCTTGTGGTATGGATCATCTAGATCACCACTAATCACCCCTAGCATCTAGATAGTGTCTGGCTCATTATGATTCTTTTCATGAATAAAACCAAGCATAATATTTACATAAATAGTACCTTAGACATTTCCATAAGGTTCCCAATTTAAAATTTCCACATTGGTGGAATTTTAACCAACTTTTAAATGCCATTCTATGATTTAGTTCATTCTGCTTACCAAAAGAGACATAATGACATAGTGGGCAAAGTAACAGTTTAGGAATCAGAAAGATCTGGGTTCAAATCTTAGCTTCATAACATACTAGCTGCCCATATGTAAGTCACTTCACCTTTTAATATCTTTGGGCATTTCTGTCAGATGATAAGTTAAAGATAAGTGGCAATTCTGCATTAGTGAAGAAAATGTCTACCCATGGAATTTCCTATATTGATAAACACACAGGGTTCGACCTCTACCAACACCACTGCTATCCAAATCCACCAATTTTTTTGTTATTTTTTTCTTTCTTTTTTATTTTTTAGTTTACATCATTGATTTCCACAAGATTTTGAGTTACAAATTTTCTCCCCATCTTCCCCTACCCACCACCCCAAAATAGCAATCCCACTGAATATCCTCTCCCCCAATCTGCTCTCTCCCATATCTTTCCCCACCCCCTTCCAACTTTCCTGTAGGGCACAATGGATCTCTATGCCCCAGTGCCTGTGTATCTCATTTCCCAGTTACATGTAAAATAATAATAATAATAATAATAATATGTATATATATGCATATATATATATTTAAACATTTTATTTTAAAACTTTGAATTCCAGATACTTTCCCTTCCTCCCTCATCACCCACCCTCACTGGGAAGATAAGCAATTCAATATAGATTGTACATGTGAAGCTATGCAAAACATTTCCATAGTGTATATATTGTGAAAGACTGACTATATTTCCCTCCATCCTATCCCACCCCCCACTTGTTCTAATCTCTACTTTGATCCTGTCCCTTTTCAAAAGTGGGTGCTTCCAACTTCCCTCCCCCCAGCCTGCTCTCCCTTCCATTATCCCCCCTCTCTACCCCTTCCCCTCTACTCTCATGTAGGGTGAGATACCCTATTTAGTGTGTATGTCATTCCCTCCCTAAGCCAAATTCAATGACTTTTGCATTCTTGTTATTCCCCTCCATTGTAACAGTTTTTGCTTGCTTCTTCTATATGAGATAATTTACCCCACCCTTCTCTCCCCATCTCCTCTAATTATATTCCTCTCTCACCTCTTAATTTCACTTTTAAGCATCATCCCTTCCTATTAAATTGGTTCTGTGCCCTCTTTTTATGCATACTTGTACACATATACACACACTTACATATGTAATCATATGCCCATAAACCCTCCTATATAGACATATATGTGTATGTATGCATGCATATATATATATATATATATATATATATATATACACACACATTTCTATTTCCTTCAACTAATCCCATACTGAGAAAAGTTTCATAAGTTACAATTATCATTTTTCCAGGTAGGAATATAAGTAGCTCAACTTTGATAATTTCCTTATGATTTCTTTTCCCTGTTTACCTTCTCATGCTACTCTTGCTTCTTGTATCTGAATGTCAAATTTTCTATTCAACTCTGTTTTTTTCATCAAGAATGCTTGAAAATAGGGGCAGCCAGGTGGCTCAGTGAGTAAGAGCACCAGTTCCAGTGTTGGGATGACCTGGGGATCAAATCTGGGCTCAGATACTCAGCACCACACCCAGAAATAACTGGCCGTGTAACCTTGAGCAAGTTACTTAACCCCTGTTGCTTAAAAAAAAAAAAAAGAATGCTTGAAAATCCTCTATTCCACTGAATGACCATATTTTCTCCTGAAACATGATACTCAGTTTTGCTGGGTGGGTGATTCTTGGTTTTAATCCTAGCTCCTTTGACCTCTGGAATATCATATTCCAATCCCTTTGATCCTTCAGTGTAGAAGCTACCAGATCTTGAGTTATACTGATTGTGTTTCCACAATATTGAATTTGTTTCTTCCTGATTGCTTGTAATATTTTCTCCTTAATCTGGGAACTCTGGAACCTGGCTATAATATTCCTAGGAGTTTTCTTTTTGGGATCTTTTTCAGGAGGTGATCAGTGGGTTCTTTCAACCTCTATTTTTCCCTCTGGTTCTAAAACATCAAGGCAATTTTCCTTGAGAATTTCTTGAAGGATGATTTCTAGGTTCTTTTTTTGATCATGGCTTTCAGGTAGTCCAATAATTTTAAAATTCTCTCTGCTGGATCTATTTTCCTGGTCAGTGGTTTTCCCAATGACCTATTTCATATTGCCTTCTATTTTTTTTCATTTGTTTGGATCTGTTTAATAACTCATAAAGTCACTGGTTTCCATTTTCTCCAATCTAATTCTGAAGGAATGATTCTCTTCAATGAGCTTTTGAGATTCTTTTTCCATCTGGGAAATTTGACTTTTTAAGGCATTCTTCTCCTCATTGTCTTTTTGAGTCTCTTTTGCCATCTAAGTTAGTTTATTTTTAAGGTGTTATTTTCTTCAGTCAGGTTGTTGACTCTCATTTCATAATTTTCTTACATCATTCCCATTTCTCTTCCCAATTTTTCCTCCACTTCTCTTATTTGGTTTTCAAAATCCTTTTTAAGCTCCTCTGTGGCCTATAACCAACTCATATTTTTCTTGGAAGCTTTTGGTGCAGGAGTTCTGACTTCACTGTCTTCCTCCTATTCCATTCTTTGATCCTTTTTGTCCCCAAAATAGGAGTTTAATGTCAGAATTCTCTGTTTGCTTTGCTTCCTTTGCTTGCTCATGTTGCCCCTCAATTACTTGACTTTTGAGCCTTTTTCCACAGTAGAACTCTGCTACCAGAAAATGGAGTTTTATCCCAAATTCTATGGTTTTCACAGCTCCTGGAGCTATTAATTGGTTTTCCTCTCTGAAGCCTCCACACACTCTGGCAGAGTGTTCTCATACCCCAGGACCTCCACCCTAGACAGTGATCCAGATCTGGGCAGGTTAAAGCAAGAGCAATCACCCTCAGACTGGTCGCTTGGCCCCCGTACAATCTGCAGACCAGGAGCTCTGAAGCAGCCACAAGGCAGCACTGCATGGCCCTGGAGCCTCAGCTGCTTCTCACCCCAGGGGCAAAGGTCGGACCACACTTCCAAATTCCCAGGTCCCAAAGTCTACACTACACTGACCTCTCACTTTGTCCTTAGCATCTATGGGTTGATAATTTTGGAAACCACGACAGCTGCTGGTGATCTGAAGTCCCTCCAACTGGCAGCTGGTCAGGTTGCCCTGAAGCTCCCAGGGGGGCTAGGCTTTGTTCCCAGAGCACTGTGCTGGCCCCTTCCTGCTGGCCTGCCAGGCTGTCCTCAGCAGGCGGTTAGCTTCTCTGTGTTCTTTTGTAGGTTCTTTAAGTTTGTAAGTTTGTAAAGTTTGTCTAGAGTCATCTTTTTACATAAATTGGAGGAAGTGGGAGCCAGAGCCATGCAGAAGTCCTGTTTCTACTCTGCCATCTTGACTCCATCCCTAAATCCATCTATTTTTAAAACTCTTATGGAAATATCAAGAGGAACTATGAGGTATATTAAGCATAAGAGAAAAATATACATTTCTTTATGAACTTAGATGAACCTTTTTTAAGTATAAACCACAAATCAGTTAACTATGCTTGCCCAGTTTAAAAGAGAATGTGAAATGCTAAATCAGTTTGGTCATACAACACAACCCCCAAATATCACTTTTCACTACTGACCACTATTACTAGTGATAGTCACAGGTCATTAATGGTACTTTAACTGTCAACAATTCATTTTAAATGTGCATATTTAGTTTGTAGGATGTAAAGAATTATTGAACCAAGGAAAATGAAAAATATGAAAATATATAAGAATAATTGTCTTTTATGTTTAAAAAGTCTCTCATCCTCATAATTAGTCTGGCAAAGAAAAAATAAATCACTCAAAGCAGTCTGATGCTGCCTGCTGATTTCTTAGGTGAATAATTCAAACATTTTATTGCTCCATGGGACTGTAACAACTTGGCACTTAATAAGCTCAGGAAAGAGTCTTCTCTTTCCCCCAGATTTCTAGAAATATATTTTAGCTTCTAAAAGTGCAAAATAATTGAAAGACCAGTTTTATTTTCCAATCCAATTCAACAAATATTTATCAAATGCCTACTATGTGCAAGCTCCTAGAGAGAGTAAGAGCAAAACAAGATACTTCTTAGCCTCAAGAAGCTTACATTCTACAGAAAGGATATGTTACATATACAGAAAAATAAATTAAAAGTCATTTGAAGAAGGAAAAAAACACTAAAAGAGTCAATCTCTCTGGATCTCAATTTCTTCATCTGTAAAATTAGGTGCTTGTACTACATGGTTAACAAGATTTCTTCTAGTTAAGATTCCACAATTCTGTGCAAATATGGGTATACAGTCCTCTCACTCCTGGAGATTGTTCTGTTCAATGGTTCGTAATCAACTGAATGCCCCAGAAAGAAGAGAAGTGATCTAAAAAGAGTGATACTCCAAATGTCCATACTTGTAATTCCACATATGGCCATACAGTAAGTGAAGAAAATGAGTCCTCTGTAGAGTAGACACCATTCACAAGGCTTTATTTCCTTCTAAGAGTGTGTATTGTTTTTGTTTTTTTAAAGTAATTGGGGTTAAGTAACTTGCTCAAGGTTACATGGCCAGTTATTTCTGGGTGTTGTGCTAAGTAAGTATCAGAGCCCGGATTTGATCCCAGGTCATCCCGACTCTGGGGCCGGTGCTCTTACTCACTGTGCCACCTGGCTGCCCCTAAGCAATTGGGGTTAAGTAACTTGCTCAAAGTTACACTGCCGGGTGTTTCTGGGTGGGTGCTAAGTGTCCGATCCCGGATTCGATCCCAGGTCATCCCAACTATGGGGCCGGTGCTCTTACTCGCTGTGCTACCTGGCCGCCCCAGTGTGTATTGTTTTACTAGAAAAATATAAGTTCTTGTGAATATTGTCTTCAAGAAGAGTAGACAACAAAAATTGTGAAATAGATATCAACTGCCTCTGGTACCCCTTTTTTCCTCCTAAGCCTTTAGGTGTATCCTCCAAGAATCTGATCTTCCACTACAAACCTCAGATCACAAACTTCAGAATTCACAGAATTTTAGAAAATTTAAAACCATTTAATCAACTTCTTTGTTTTAACATTGAAAATAAGAAATGAGAAGTGAACAGACCCCACTAAAATAAATGGCAGTCTGAACATAAACCCAGGTCTTCTAACTTCACTATGTCATACTACTGAAATATTAGATAATAACAGGTTAGGACAGAGGTATGCAATCTTTGACCAGGAGTGCCTGTTTTTGTTTGACCCATGAGCTAAGAATGGCTTTTGAAATTGACCCTTAGGCCATAGTTTGCCAACCCCCAGGTGTTAGTCTTCCTAGGTGTGTGTCTGTTTCAATAAAGGACTCACTACTTTTTATAGTGCCTGAAGTTCTACCATTTCTATCTTTCTTTGGTATTTTTAAGTCTTGGGAGTCTTATAGTATTGTCACCTTAGGACTCTACTAAGAGGGAGAAGAAGGATCCACACACTCCCAGAGAATGGCTGAAAATGGTTCTTCAGGGGAACATCCCATGGAGCGTGTTAAGGGCTGTGCCGTGGACCCAGTTGCATTCATTCTTCAGGGGATTCTCACCCACTGCTCCATTTGAGGGCCATTTCCATACATAATGCAGGTGATACTTCCAATCCAATGTGCACAGCATACCAAGCAAATAGGCAACTCACAGGACTTAATGGTCTTTCTAGTTCTGTAAATAACATCCAAAATACTCTTAGAAACTGGATTTTCCTTCTAATAAATGATTAGGAGAAAAGGGAAAAGTCCTAAAAAGCACAAATTCATCCAATGAATAGGCAGCCAAACTGGCTTTCTATCAGCCTTCCAAACCAGAAATTTCAAACCTAGGCAAACTGTCCAGCTGTTGGCTCAGTAAGCAACATGTCCATCGGTCAAAACAGTTTACCAATCCAAATATTAGTTTAGCTCTACAAGTTTCCTTTGCCAAGTACATTTAAGCAACTGCTATGCCCATCCATTTTTAAAAATATTGTAGGATGAAATCAATAATGTTCTATCAAAGCAAAATGCTTTCAAGGAACAAAATTCTTAATATCTATACACAATTTTTCCTCAGTTACCTATAAGCATCCATTCTTCTACTTTTTCATAGCCCTGACATAGATAATTTGTAAATAGAATAAGGACCAGCTTCCAATGTTGTTTAGTGGAAAATTTAGAATGGTGTTATTGATTAGTATGTCAATCAACCAGAAAGCCTTTACAAAGCACTTACTATGTGTCCTGACACTAAGTACTGAGAAAATATAAAGAAAAGCAACTAGCTGTGTGACCTTGGTAAAGTCACTTAAACCCCAATTGCCCTGCCTTCCCCCTCCAAAAAGAAAAAGAAAAGCAAACATAGTTCCTGACCTCAAGGAGTTCATTCTCCAATGGGGGAGATTGTATATAAACAACTAGGTACGTGGAATATGTATTCATTAGGCAGAAAATTTCAGAGGGGAAGGAACTTTTAGTTGAGGGAGTTAGGAAAGGCATTTTGTAGAAGATAAGATTTTAGCTGAGATTAGGAGGCCAGGGAAGAGGTGGAGGCGATGAGGAAAAACATTCCAGGCATGGGAGCCAGCAAATAGAAATAAATGCAGACAGTGGGTAATGGAATGCTGTATGTGAGGAACAGAAAGGAGAATGGGGTGACTGGATTATGGCGGGCATGGAAAAGAGTCAAATGTAAGAAGACTTGGAAGGGACTAGATTATGAAGGGCTTTGAACACAACACAGAGGACTTTATTAGATGCTGGAAATAAATAGTAAAACACTGAAGCTTGTTGGGTAACAGGATTGACATGGGCAGACCTATGTTTTATGAAAATTACTTTAACACCTGAAAGGAGGATATATCAGACAGGAGGAAAAACTTGAAACAAGGACTATTTTAATCTTTGTGCAATATAGATTATAGGATAAGAAGATGTAAGGAGGTTATAAGTTATCCTCAATACTTTTTGATTGATCAACATAATCCTCAACAGTACCATTCCATATTTTTCACTAAACAACATTAGAAGCCAATACTGTTTCTTTTTACAAAATACAGAGGTCAGGGCTATGAAAAAGTGGATGAATGAATCCATAATCTGTAGCACCACAGGAACCATCCATTGATGTAGGGAACAACATAATATATCCACAGTATTTTATATTCAAACATAATATTTGTGATCATTATTTAAAAACTATGTCATACCTCTGTGAAAATGAAATAAAACAAATTGTAATTCTGTCCAAATCCAGCAGTCAGGACATAGCACATAAAATACGAAATATTTTTAATTAATTGTATTTATAGAATATAGAGCTGAAAAAAAAATCTTGGCATTCTTGTCTGACTCAAACCGGATGAGAAATTCCCCCAAGCACATGCTAAAGTTTACCTAGAATCAGGGAGGCCTAAATTCAAATGCAGCTTCAGACCTTACTAACTGTGTGACTCTGGGCACATTGCTTAACCTCTGTCTTCTTCAGTTTCTTCAACTAAAAAATAGGGATAATATTAGTGCCTGTCTCTGAGGGATAGTTAGGATCAAATGAAAGAATTCATGAAGTAGTTAGCATAGTGCCTAACCCATAGTAGGTGCTTGTTATGGATAAATCCTTATTGCCTTCCATCCAGAACTTCCTTGTTTGTTCATGGCACCACTATCCTGCTACTCGCCCAGGTTTGTAACCTTGAAGTTGTGTTTGACTCTTACCTCTCCCTAATCCCACACTTCATTTCCTATCAGTTGACAAATCTTATTGATTCCACCACTACAATATCCCTGGCATTCATCCATTTCTTTCCACTCGCACAGCCTACATGGTCCCTGGGCACAAAGAATGATTCCTCTTTGGGAGATGATCCCAGGATTCTAATTTCCCTGAGACACTGTGACTGTGGGACAGGGAAATTATGTTACGAAAACAATGAAGACTTCAGTGAAGAGGCAGGGGAACTTCAAGGTGAGACAGCAATAGTGGTGTCTAGATGCCAGGAGTCCTGGCATCTCCCTGAGACCTGACAGCAAGGAGAGAAATAACTGCCAAGAAGGGAGAGCCAGACCACAGCAGTCCAATGTGGTACACAGTCTTCAAGCAAGCTTGCCTGCATCAGAAGCTACATCTGCCTCCTTCTGATTCCAGAAAGAGAATGACTTTACCCAAATTTGGAAATTTCATTCTCAAAGTACATTGTTTCTACATGTGGATGAGTACTTTATCTCTAGATTGAGTGTACATGTGTAAATTATTTTCTCTATGTGTGAATTATTTTCACTTTAATAATTGTTTTAGTCCTAATTAAAAGCACTTTAAAAGTGTATGTTCCTTAGCAGGTTTAATAACCTGGAACAAATGGAAGTTATATGATTTTAGAGGAGATACTGCAACGGTGTTATCCAGGAACCCAGAAGTGTTGGCATATTCTTCAGACCCCATGGCACAAAGAGAAATAGACCTGGGTTGGGAGAATAAGCCAAATACTAAAGATTATCAAATGTATCCTGCATTTAAACCAGTAGCTCACGTGAATCCAAAGTGTAGTGTAACATGGGCAACATTTGAATATTACTTCTTCTATAAACACAGATCACCATTGTTTCAGGACTTAGATAACAATGAGTTTCTGTAGTTAAAAAAAATCATACCTTATTGGACAACTTAATAATAATTAATATCTGTAAAATTAGTCCTATCTTCAAAAAATAGCACACTTCTAGACAGAAAAACAAACTCTTTCCTCCTTAGGAAGACCTGTGAGATTTTGTCGTCTATTACTAGAACCCAAAGTCCTCCATGACCTTGGAGGATAATCTTTGCAGAGTATTATATGGAATCACCAGCATGGAATCTCTAAAAAAAAAAAAAAAACACCTAAAGGCATAAATATGAGTAATAGGATTTCTACCTGTTAACTAAACAAAATACTATTAATACAGTACCATGGAATGAAAGATGTGATGGAAATATCCTCTGTAAGATAAACAAAACACATGACTTTTAGAAAATTACTTGCAGTGAAGCCTGCTTACATTTTAAATTTCTCAAAAAACTAGAATGTAAAATAAATAAATCCTGTAATATTTGTTTTTTGTATTTCTCTGACCTTTCATTTCTTCATTGATAAAATGAAGATCTTGTAATAAATAATGCTTTCTGGCTTTAATATTCAGTGTATTTTAGGGTGCCAAAAAGGAAAAAACACTATTTGTATTCTACTTTCTAGCCAGAAGAAACCTCTGGGTGAAGATTTGTGCAGATGCTATTTGGTTTCAATCTTTGTGGGCATTAGTTCACCTGTTGTCTTACTGGCAAATTGGTTAGGAAGAGTTCTGTGAGGCAGTTTTGTTCAGTTAATCTCATATTACACTGAATTTTGGTTGGTTTTTTTTCCTAACTCGCCTTCCAAATCTTAATTATTATTGTGCTCAGGGTTTTTCATTTGTGTAAAACTGTATTACTTATTTTATGAGACTATATGAGAAAAATGTAGGAAAACAGACCACATTATTAGACCTGTTGATGGCAGAGTCTTTAATAAAAATCTCTCTTCTTTTGCTGCTAGCAAGCTTTTTAGATACTGCTCCTATTGACCCGCTTCTCTCTGATTTGAGTCAATAAATGTAACAGAACATAGCGTATTACTTTTTAGCACCTAAAAATCAAAGATGCTAACTGACAATATTAGAAAATAATATCACATACATCCATCTATTTTAATGGCCCCAAAAAGTAATATTGTATTTTTAATAATAAGCAATAGGTAAAGTGACAAAAATGTTTATTAAAATATAAATGTTGAATTTCAGAAGTGCAATCTTTTAAAATAAAAAGGTAATATGTTCATTTTCTTGAGATGTTAATAGCTGATCCCAGGTAATATCTCTCCCATAAGCAAACTCCTGTAGATAGAGTTGTGCTGGACTCAGCTCAAACTGGGGAACAGATTGTTCATTTTCTTTGCTTTTTTTTTAAGGGGGAAGGCAGCGCAATTGGGGTTAAGTGACTTGCCCAAGGTCACATGGCTAGTACGTGTGTCAAGCTTCTGAGGCCGGATATGAACTGAGGCCCTTCTGACTCCAGGGCTCTATTCACTGTGCCACCTAGCCACCCCTGTTAATTTTCTATGTGAGAATTTTGAAGAGCAAACTGTTAAAAATTGATCAGCACCCTACTTGTAGGTTCAATTTTGTAAGCCAAAGGATTGAGTCCCCAATCGTGGCATAAAAATGTATATATTTATTTTAAGTCAGATCACCTTTCTGGGTCTTCGTTATATGAGTAGAGAGCTATGCATTATGACCCAACATAAGGTCAAACATAATACTTTGTCCATAGTTCTTGAACTTTTTGAAATTGATAAATCTCTCTATTACTCATATTGTGAATTAGATTCATTAGATTGTGAGCTTCTTGACTGACTATATAGAGAGTGCTTTCTTTTGGCAAGGACCAAAAGTCTATGGATCTCTGAAACAAATGTGAAAATAGTAAAGGTGAGCAAGCTCCCTGAACCAGACTGAGCCTAGTTTATCTCACTGCTGGTTTTGAAGCAAATATAGAGCTCCATAGCATATAAATGCATTTTAAGAAAAATATGAGTGAAAATGTATGACAGGAGGCTCTATCTTAACTAGATGACTAAACATTTTTCTGAACTTGAGTCAACTCTTAAGTAATTCTTTGAGCAAAACTTCACTTGAGCATATCTTTTAAATTCTTTCTAAGCATTATTATGCCAAGCACACAGTTCTAGGCATTTTCAGAGAATATTGACAGAAAAAGATTCTTTCAAAGCTGCAGTGTCTTAGAACACTGACTGGAACCCCTTCCCTCCCACTGGGCCCCTCTAGCACATTTGGCACCAACCTTTACTGTTACCAGCAGGTTACTATGTTTGGTTCCCCTAATAATGAACACAGCCAGGTGGGATTAAATAAGTTCGTTAGGTGATTATAGGATCTTTATTTTTTAAGTCTGACTGAACTTTTTGTAGAAAAAAGTCTTTATTTTTCCACCTACATTCACTTTTTCTCTTGGTGTTTCTTTTTCTTTCCTTTTCTTTTTGATCCAAAGAGACAGTGTTTTAATTGACCTTAAAATCTCATGTAATTTTATATGCCCAAGAAGATTATAAACTCCAAGACAATAGATATTATGTCCACTACCTCCCACCATCAAACGTAGTCCTCATTGCACAAGTATTTACTAACAAGCATGGCACTATGAAAGTCAAAGTAAACTAAGACTTTGCTTGCAAGAGACTTAAAATCTAAGGCAGACAACACTAGTGTGGATAGTTTTAAATATCATACAAACAATAAGAAAAAATATTTAACACTTACTAGCTGTGTGACCTTGGGCAAGTCACTTAACCCCATTGCCCAGCTTTCCTCCCTCAAAAAAAGTTTAACAAGTTCATTCGATTTTTTTACGGACCTATAATTTTACTGGTGTAGGGAGCTCCCCCATAAAGAACCTATGTTTGCCACTACAGATCAACAACATCTCTTTCTTATAGTCTTAGAGAGTTGCATGGAACACAAAGAAATTAGATGATTTCCCAAAGTCATATAGCTGATTTAATTAAAAAACTTGTCTTCATCCCAGGTCTTCTGGATTTTGCAGCCAACCCTCCATATACTACAACATTATGCCTTTCAACTAATACATAAATTTAAAATGAAAAGCATCAACACTGTACATAAATCCTGGAACTAATTAAAGCAGATCCATGTTCAAAACCCACCTTTGACATTTAATGATCTTTAACCTCCCTAGGATTGATTTCCTCTCCTATAAAATGAAGATAATAGCTATAGTCCCTATCTCCCAAGGCTGTTGTGAGACTCAAACGAAATTATGTATATAAAAGCATTTAAATATTAACAGGATAATGCTAAGAGAAAATATTATTCCTCTTGCTAATTCTTTTTCAAAATCACTTCATTCCCCTCAAAGTCATTTGTTCAGTGAATATTTATCATTCCATTAGATTAAAGAATAATTTATTTCATAATCAAAACATAAGTGATGTTTAAATTATAAACAAATAAACCATAACTATTTGTACGTCTTCTGTAGATCGTAGCAATTCTTCAAATGAACTATAATATTATAGCATGAGGATCTCTCTCACCATCCAGCAAATATTACTTTGGGAATCTGATGGATATGACAGATAAGTCTGATTTTGAAGAAAAAACTCTACACACGCGCACACACACGCACCTATATATGTGGGCATTTGACTACAACTGGCAATGGAGAGCTGCCATTTCAAACAGATTCCCACAACAGTCTGGTCATACCAGGTGAGGCTAAAGAAAAATTTCCATTCTTGTTACTATTGTGCCTATATTATGAATGTGAAAAATATTATATTTGGAGTTTAAGTAATCTGTTTTGGTCAATAGAAATGCCTAATTTAATGTATTTTATGTATTTATTTTTCAAATCTAAATTTTGCAAACTGTTATTTAAAAATTAGGCAATTATTAATTCTAGAACACTATGCTAGCATGTCATGGAGATATGCAGATTTTGACACATTAAAGTATTTATTTGCTCATATTTACCAAACATGCATAATATCTAAACATTTCTTCACATGACAATTACTTCTTTCTATGTGATCTCATCATTGTGGATACTCAGTCCATCCACTTATTCTCATCTTATTCAACACTCCTCCAAGTCTTCCCATAATACTTCCACAGGGATACATCCAACATGGTAAGGGCTTTCCTCTCTCTCTCTCTCTCTCTCTCTCTCTCTCTCTCTCTCTCTCTCTGTCTCTCTCTATCTCTGTCTCTCTGTGTCTCTCTGTGTCTCTCTGTCTCTGTCTCTGTCTGTCTCTCTCTGTCTGTCTCTCTCTGTCTGTCTGTCTGTCTGTCTCTCTCTCTCTCTCTGTCTCTCTCTCTCTCTTTCTCTCTCTCTCTCCATTATATAGGTATCAATGTAGTATATTGGCTGTTCGCCTATCATTCCTGGTTCTGGCTAGGCTACAAGACTGGCCTACCTTTTTTTTCAGTCATCTATCTCTTTGATGGTCTCATTTAAGTGGGATATGTGTATTTGTGTGTATATACAAGGGTATGTAAGCATGCACATGCACACACAAGTCATCAATGGTAATAATATGCTGTAGATGATTTATACCCACATTGTATATCTCTGTGACCTGCATTTTTTATTTCTTAAAGATTATGAAATTAATTCATTTGCAGACAATAGCAAAATTGGAGAAAGTTGGTGTTAAAAAAAAAAGATGGAATTTTCTTTCAAGGGATCATTAAAAGCACAAACATTGTATAAAATTCAAGTCATTCTGCTCTCTTTTTCAATTCGGACCTATATCTTTGTCAGTCCATAGTATCTGCCATGAGATTGTCCTGATGGGCCAACTTGATAGGCCATTCATCCCATTGCACATCATAGTCTGAATAATAGACTTTCATTCACTTGGTTTTTCTTGAGTAGCTAGTGAGCCTAAGCTCTTTTCACTGTTTATGGATCTTGTTTATGAAGCTCTGCAGTGTTCTGGGAATTGGCAGATCCGTGTAATGTCATCTGCAAACAGGAGCATCTGGAGGCCCTCACCATCTGTGTCATAGGACATGGAAATTATAACATTTGTCAGTCTGCCAACTGTGGCATCAGTTCTTCCTCAGACACTTCTCCCTCTTGCTCAGAGTTCACTCTTTCAATTTAGTTGGTTGTTGAGATAGGACATAGATAAGCTATTGAGAAGAGAATGGGGAAAGAGCTGGGCAGGTATGCTGGTAAATGTATAACAACTTTCTCTTGAGAAAAAAAACCAATGTGGG
This sequence comes from Petaurus breviceps papuanus, assembly GCF_028583685.1. Lineage (NCBI taxonomy): Eukaryota > Metazoa > Chordata > Mammalia > Diprotodontia > Petauridae > Petaurus > Petaurus breviceps. The sequence continues at coordinate 31,954,241 of NW_027186304.1, read as the reverse complement.
CAGGATATGTTTTAAACTTTAATCTGCATTATTACCATTTTCTCCATTACTTTCTTAAGTCTAGACAGTCAAGAAAACAATGGCAGGCCTTGATTTGTAGAATTTCGCAATTCCTTAGGTGTAAATGTTCACACTGAAAATTCCTGCTATCAAGAACCCTTTAAAGCTGTCTCCAGCACACCCCTGGAGCCAGAAGGCCAAAGTCATTCACTTATCGTACATCTCTCTCATGTCTAAGGTATTTTCTGTTTCTTCTCTATTCATTGCCTCTTCCTTTATTTCTTTAAAAGGCATCATGGGGGTGGCCAGGTAGCACAGCAAGTAAGAGCACTGGCTCCAGTGTTGGGATGACCTGGAGATTGAATCCTGGGCTCAGACACTTAGCACCCACCCAGAAACACCTGGCTGTGTAACCTTGAGCAAGTTACTTAACCCGGATTGCTTAAAAAAAAAAAGGCATCATGAAGGGGCAGCTAGGTGGCGCAGTAACAGAGCACCGGCCCTGGAGTCAAGAGGACCTAAGTTCAAATCTGGCCTCAGACACTTAACACAACTAGCTGTGTGACTTTGGGCAAGTCACTTAACCCCGACTGCCTCTCCAAAAAGCAATAAAACAAAAATAAAAGGCATCATGAAAATATCAACTGATTTCATCATCATTCACAATAGCCCTGTACTTAAGAGAAGATTAACCTCATTAGGTCTTTTTTTCAAGACAAAATTTGTATTTTCCAAGTTCCTCCTCACACAAAGAAATAACTTGTCCTGTGAAGCTTGCTCCAGGCACTAAGTTTCTTATGATGGCTCTTCCTTAACCTCGGTCTTTCCAGTGAAGTAGGAAATTATCCAACCTCATCTCTCTCATTCTCTGCTTCCATTCCTTCAAACTTTCTAGTATTATCATCTACTTTCTTCTCCTTCCTTTTAATCACAGAAGAGGCATCCCTTTTCCTCATAGCTAATACTTCCCTTATCTGTCATATTGATTTAATCTCTTTTTCTCCAATGTCTTCTTCCTATCTGCCTGAAAACATATTCATGTGTATCCAGTCCAGAAAAAAAAAAAAAAGGTTTTCCTTAAGTCTTCTACCTAGGCCAGTTACAATTGTATCTTTCCTCCCTGCCAAATTTCTTAAAAATATTGCCTAGAAACATTTAGGTGGTAGAGTGGATGGAATGCTGGACCTAGAATAAGGAAGATCTAAATTCAAATATGGACTCATACACTTACTCACTACATGATCCAGGAAAAGATACTTAACCACTATTTGTCTCAGTTTCTTCAACTGTAAAATGAGGATAATAATAGCACCTATGTCCCAGATTTATTGTGAGGACCAAATGAGATAATATTTGTAAAGTACTTAGCACAATGTTTGGTATTTAGTAGGTACTTAATAAATGTTTGTTTCCTTCCTTGCTTCCTATATCCAATGCTACCACCTCCTCCATTCCACAATCCACTCTCTCCTCAAAAATACATATCGAATGTATAGTGAAATGAATGAAATTAATAAAAAGAATGAAAATAATTTATTAAAGTCTTAATATGTGCCAAGAATAGAGTTAACTGCTAGTAATGCAAATATCAAAAGCAAAACAGCTCCCAACGCTAAGGAACTTACATTCTAGTAGAAGACAACACATATAAAGCAGTAGCCACCAGGGAAGGCTACTCAGATTTAAACTCCCCATAACTCTACTGAAACTGTTCTTGCAAAGGTCATGCATGACCTTGAAATTGCCAGATCCAATTACCTTTCCCCTCAATCTGCTCCTCCTCTTTTTCCTTGTCTTGCCTCCACCTCTACATCCAGTAAACTCATCTTTTAAAGTTCAATACAACAATTCCTTCCTCCACAAAGCTCTTTTTGGTCTCCCATCAATAAAAACTCTTCTCTTTAGATTCTACGCGGAGTTTTACTCCACGTCATTATAATAGGACTCTTCTCAATGCTTCAGTATGTAATATAATTAGCTAAACTTGCATATTATTCCCCTATCAGGCTATAAGCAACATGAGGCCAGCTACCATTCTTCATCTAAATATTATATTCCTTTAACCCACCCAGTCCCTCATAAAAAAGTAGTAGACGTTTCTTTTTGTCGAACTGTTTCATTTTTTCAAATCATTTTTTTTCATTTTCAGAGAAATAACAGAGATATAGCATCTGTCCAAAAGAATTAGATTCTACTGTCTGATGCCCACAACTAATAGGAGAAAACTGCATCTATGTTTTTTGTTTTTAATGTCAGCATGAAATACCATATACCTTTTACTGGACATAGTTCAAAAGCTAACTGTGTACCATGCAATGTAATCTGCTTAGTCACATGCTGGATAAGCAAGTCTAATCATTTTTGCTCATTACACAATTTGTAAACCAATTAATTGATGTATTTAAGAATAAAAATGAGGTGATTGCTAAAATGGATGAGGATAAACTGTCCATTTTTGCCTTTATGGCTTTTATTATAGATGGTAGAAATTCAATAGAACAAGTTATATCACTAGATTACATGAAACAATTTTTTAAAACATCTTAATTGAGAGAAAAAAACCCATCCAAAGGAATTGTGCATGTATTGCTGGCTCTGGATGGTATAAGCAGTTTCACCTTTTTATGAGAATTTGGTCAGAATTAAATTAACCTCTCTCTAATGTGTCTCTGTCTCAGACAGCAGCTCTTGCTGCTTCTACTTGTTAGATGTTCAGAGGTGCCATTCCCTAGCAACTAGAAAATGCTAATTCATGACTTTGATTAAATTGCCTTGTATAGGCTAGACCTCGGAGAGCAGTTTTATGTCTCAAGTTTATTTCTGCATTAGAATGCAAAGGAAGACAGAAATTGCTGAGGTTCAGACAGAGGGCCAGCCCCACCTGGCCAAAAGGGAGGAAATCAGGAATGCAAGAACACTCCCAAGCATGCTCACATTCTTAGTTGCATACATTACAACAAAATAAATGCATCAGTAATGCTAAGTACTAAGATAATGAGGAAAGAGTAAAAGACAACCCTCCCAGATAACAGAAACATATTCGAAATATTGAGTATTCCAACATATCAGAGGAGAAAAAGACATTTCTAAAAGTCCAGTAAGTTCAGCAGCATCATACAATCAAAATAAAATAACAGGTTTGTGTTATATGGAAGTAACATGAGTATGTTTGAGTGTTTAAAATTCACCTCAGAACTTGGGGTCTCTCTCCCATGCTTAGTTCACACTAGCTTCAGAGAGAGCTCTCTTTATACAGTATAAACATGGAGATGAAGTCAGATTAATGTCAGATCCATGAATCAATCATGTATTTGGCAGCTGGACAATAGCAGATTCTTCAAAAAAGATCATCGACCAGTGCTACCTTTGATACATGAAAAGGGATGCATTTTGCTGGTGATGCTCTAGCTTGCTATAGCCAAGTCCTATTTCTAAGGAGCATAATTGTTTCATTTGGGTTTCTATATAATTATTGATCCTTAGTTTTGAAAAAGGCCTCTGAGATCATGGAGTTCAACCCAAAAGTTTTCTTAACATCTATAAATGTTTAACAAAGTGGCTGGTGCTTAGTAAGCACTATGTAAATGCTTACTCTCTATTCCCCCTATCCAAAGGTAGAAATAGGAGATAAATGTATAGCCAAAATCAACTTATCTCTTTCCACCTCCATCCTTGACACTTTCTTTCCTAGGTGATGAGTAGGGCAAGTAGCAACAGAGCCCTGGGTTATCCTCACTCTTCTGATGGATGGATGCCACACAGGAGATCCTGGCATCAAAGTCCTACTGCTTCTAGTCCCTTCCTTTTACCCATTCATCTGCATACAGCAGTGCCTGTATTGGTGCTATTGCCTTACTCCACAGTACTGTTTTCTTAAAATGGAGATAAATTATTCTCTCTTTCACTATATTCATCCCTACCTTTGAAAGCAAATTAGGAAGCTATTTAAGAGTGGAATGTGCTATTTCAAGAAGAATTGGACTCCCCCTCTCTGGAAGTCTTCAAGCAAAGGCTGAATGACCGTTTGTCAGATATGTTATAGTAAGGATTCCTTTGGACTATGGATTAACTAGATAGCTGCTGAGATCCCTTCCAAATCTTGAATTCTATAAAATATCTGTCAAAATGACTTTGTTCACAGTCGATCTTAATCCATACTAGCAAATAAAAAAGGGAACCCATGCACAAAACTTTAAATTCCAAGTGATATCTGTTGAGGCTTACATTAGTTGTGTGAGTGGCTATCCATCAAGCTTGATAATCAAGTGGAATATTGAGGAATAGAAGTCTTTCAAGAGCCTATCATTTTGCTACACAGGTGGTCATGAAGTGTCTTGTCTTGGAGTGTCTTGACTCTATGCAATTGAACAACAGACAAGATTAGAAGGAAAAAGAATAGCCAAGAGCACAGAAGCTTTCTCTCAATCCAGGGAGAAGATGTCATGTCCTGCTCCCTTGGACATTGGATATATAAAGACTCCAAGAAAAAATTAGTGAATATAAGTACTAATAAATTAATAGAATGACTGGGGGTATGACTAATGTGAGGAACTTTGTCATGGTCAACTATAATGAACTATAGATTTTTGTAGTTTTGTTTTTAAAAGAGACTCACTGACCTCTAAACCACTACTATAGCATGGGAAATTTAGAACAATATTCTATTTTAAAGATGACCCCATCAATGGAGTATAATCTCTGGCAGGTCCAACAAGTATGGGCCTAGTCATACATGGCATGTCCACCATTAAGACCCATCCTAGCTAAGTGTATTCATCAACATGAGGTAGGGTGATGATTGGGATTTTGTAGGAGGATTAGCATTAGCAGCTCATGAAAATTATTTATCCTTTTCATTAGCTATTGTACATGCCTAAAATTCTCTTCCTCTCATCTTTCTCTTGGCTTTTCCAGTTTCCTTCAAGTTTCAACACAAATTTCACCTGTAATAAGCCTTTTCTCATATCCCTCAATGTTGCTGTCCTCCCTTTAAAAATCACCCCCAATTTACCCTATCTATAGCTTCTTAGTACATATTGTTTGCATGTTGTCTCCATTAGACTATGAACTTCTTGGGGGAAAGAATAGTCCTTACCTTTCTTCGCATCTCTAACACCTGGTGCCTGGCACAGAGTGGGCACTCAGTAAATGTTTGTTATTGTTTTTGTATATTTTTTGTATTTTATATATCTATTTTATGCATATATACATATATGTGTGTATATGTGTTTTATATAAAGCATATAGAGATAATGATCTCTACCAGTGGAGGGAGACATATGCTGATGAAATCATGGATCCATGAAGCATTGAAACACAAATATAAATACCACTGAGAATAAAACCTCATCTTTTATGGAAAGTGTTATATACTCATACTCAACTGAATCTGAAATCTCATCAGCAACACTCATAGAGTTGGAGCAGAGGTGGGGATGATTTGCACAAGAAGGGAGATCTATATATTAGCAATAATCACAATGGAGAGGAGCTTAGAGGAAGCTGTACACTAGATGTACATGAGAGCCTACCCAGATCTAATTAAACTAGCCCCACATTACCATTAATGCTAGTATACCCTGGTCAACTTGTAAGACTGATGAATGACCATGTATGAAAGAACAGGCAAACTTGTAAGACTGATGAATGACCATGTATGAAAGAACAGGCAAACTTGTAAGACTGATGAATGACCATGTATGAAAGAACAGGCAAACTTGTAAGACTGATGAATGGCCATGTATGAAAGAACAGGCAAGTAGATGATAGGCAAGGCTCTGGGAAAGTTGCAGTGGCTAGACCAAAATCACTTGGAGTTTTCTCCTCTCCGGTATTATCGCATGTCACCCTGGCTACTGTACCTATGATAGGAGGGTCTGTCAGAAACTTATGGGGTGGGCTTCTGTTTCCCTGGGTTTATTGAGTTCCTCTATTTCTTAGGACCTGAGATACAGAGTACACAATAAAAGTGATCAGAGCATTTATGGCAGGCTTTGCAAATTCAGCCTCAAAGCCATGTATATGGTCCTTCACAATTGAGCTCAGTCCCTCATACCTTATTATGGGGGTCAGATGAAATAAAATATGTTATTAAGTGCATGCTATATGCCAGGTACTCTGCAAAATACTGGAGATATAAATAAAGGAAAAAAAACCGAGTCCTTGCTCTCAAAAAGCTTATGTTTGAATGGGGGAGATAGCATGCAAACAAGGGCATACAAACAACATAAACACAGGATTAAATAGGAGATAATCACAGGGGCAAGGCATTAATATTATGGGAAAGGCATCTTACAAAAGACAGAATTTTATCCACAACCTGAAGAAAACCATGGAAGCTAGGAGGTGGAGATGAGAGAGGAGAGTATTCCAGACATGGGGGGCAGCCAGTGAAAATGCCAGCGTTGGAAAATGGTGTGTCTTGTATATAGAACACACAGGAGGCCAGCATCACCAGATCACACATTACAAGGAAGGTGTCCCTAGAGAAAAGGTGATCATCCTTATGACAGCTGATAACAGTTCCTTTTCTTGATCCTAGACCTTTGAATTCCCTTTGTACTTATTATTCTCTACACTTCTTTAGAATTTAGAGTCTTCTGTCCTGTAATACTAGTTGTCTTTTGGCGTGTCTGTGTCTTCTTTCCCCATACAGGTTGTAAACTCTGAAAGGGTACTGGTAGAGGAAGTTATTGGCTCCTTAGGGCACACGCACACACGCACACACACACACACACACACACACACCCCAAAAGTAGAGTGAGGAGAAGAACAAGGACTCTAATATTGAGAAAGGCCAAGATTAAGAGGAAAACAGTAGATAAACATGAGAGAAATATCCTAATTCCTTGTATCCCAATGAGACCCTTCTGTTAACTACTCTAATTCAGGAGGGTTCTTTCTTACTGGTCCTATAAGCTAATTCAACTGTTTGGATCAACATGAATATGAAGTGAGAATTTGGGGTTCAAAATTGTCAGTTTAGTATTACTAAAGTCAGTTTCTTTCTACCTTAGGATCAATTTATTCTGAATGTGAAGAAAAACAAAATTGGAAACAGAATCAGATCATATTCTTGAAATAATTCAGTACCTCCTTGTAGGACCGAGGATGGGAAATGAAAAGTTGGATTTAATTAATTCAGAATCTGTCCTCTACAACAAACTCATTTTGAATTGTTACCTTAATATCAAGATTCCCCAATGTTAGAATAAAGCAAAAAGGTTAGCCTTGGTCTCCTTCCCAGACAGAGATTTTTCTTTTTAATACCCAGGTTCGGGGGGCTGGTTGGCAGGGAAAAGATAACTAGAGACTTTGAACCTTAGGTCTTAAGTTACCACTTGCCATGCCAGCTAGGGAACATTGTACTTCTAGCTTTTATGGAAGCAGTTTGTGGGATAAAGAGAAGGGGAAGAAAGAAGGTTCATGACAAACAATAGGAAGGAAATGGTGAAGGTGCTTTGGAGGGGATTGGACTAGTAAAAAAGGCTAGAAATTGAATTTTGAAGGAGAAATATGGGGAAAAAGAACAAACACCAGCATTTAGTATAGCATGTGGCACACAGTGTTTAATAATTTTTACAATTCATTTATTCAGTCAACAGTGAACAAGTATGAAGTGCCTACTATGTAACTGCCACTGTACTAAACACTAGGGATATATGACAGTCCCTGCTCTCAAGGAGCTCACAGTCTAATGGAGGAGACAAAATGCAAACAGTTATATATGATGAGCTATAGCCAGGATAAATCTGGGGTAGTCTCAGAAGGAAGAACTAAGGAAAGGTACTGTAGCAGCAAGCACCCCAAGTGTCCTCAGGGTTTGCTGCCACCACAGGTTCTTGGATCTGCTTTGATAAAGGAAAGCAACTCAAAATGGGTTAACAAGCTTGCTTTAATCAGTCAAACATGTATCGTTTACCTCGTTCAGGGGAAAAAGGTCAGCACCCCGAACTTCAGAGTATACAGGCAGAATTATCAAGACAGAAACAGATCAAATAGACAGCTTTCCAAACTGTCCAACCATTACATCCATACCAAATCAACATCTGGGTTTTTCAAAGCCGGGGGGCTCTGGACAACGGCTTCCCAGAATCCATATCAAATCACAGAACACTTCTCAGAGTGAGCCCCAAAACAAAGCCTCAAATCAGGGTTTATATACCCTTCTCCTGGCTCAGAGAATGTAACAACCTTATTGACCCACTGGCCAATCAAGAAGTATCTACTGAAAAACAAGCCTCCCACCCCAGGCTCCAGGTGCACTTTAGCCTAGGGGCAGGGAAGATCTTAAAAATTTACATTCCCATTACAGGTACTAAGATTTAGGGGGACTAGGAAAGGCTTCTTGAAGAAGGTGGTATTTTAACTGAGATTTGAAAGAAGTCAAGGAACTAAGGAGGCAGAGAAAAGGAGGGAGAGAATTCCAAGCACTGGAGATAGCCAATGAAAATGCTCAGAGCTAGGAGACAGAGTATCATGTGCAAGGAAAAGCAAGGAAGCCAGTGTTACTGGATCTCAGAGTTTATAAGGATGAGCATGGTATAAGACTGGAAAAGGGGAAGCTAGGTGGCACAGTGAATACAGCACCAGTCCTAGAGTCAGGAGGACCTGAGTTCCAGCCTCAGACACTTAATACTTACTAGCCATGTGACCTTGGGCAAGTCACTTAACCCCAATTGCCCCTCAAAAAAAAAGATTGGAAAGGTAGGAGGGGGCCAAGTTATAAAAGGCTTTGAATGTCAAACAGAAGAATATACATTTATATTTAATTTATATATAACTGGAAATTATTGAATAGGAGTTAACATGGTCAGATCTGTACCTCAGGAAGATCAACTTAACAGTCAAGTAGAAAATTGATTAGAGCAGAGAGAGACTTGTAGTAGCTAAATCAACCAATCAGGCTATTGCAATAAGCCAGGTGAGAGGTGGTAAAGGCCTATCCCAGAGATATAGCAGTGTCAGAAAAGAGGGTGATCAACAGTATCAAAGACTACAGAGAGGTCAAGAAGTATTCATTTATTTGAGGCCTAACTCTTGGTGCAGCTTCTACTTCCAAATTTTATGGAAGAAAGTTGAAAGGAAGAAAAAAGATCAAGAGGGATCAAGAAGAATTAAGGGGTGAGGAACTGAAGAGGAAGAATCAAGAAGGAAAAGAACTAACAGATCAAGAAAAACCTAGATAAGTAAGAAAAAGTAGGTGGAACAATTAGAGGAGAAAGCCAAATTGATAGAGTGAATTGGCCGATAGAGCAAATTGATAAAATGGGAGGTTGTTACAAGAAGGAGGGGGAAAAAGGTACGACTGTGGAGGTATTGAGATTAAGGAAAGGAAACCAGGTGGAATCAGCAAATTATTAAGAAATGATAATTAGTTATAAAACAAAAAATAAGCAAAAAGAACTAGAGGTCTTAATGCAAGGAAGAAAATTTGACCTTATAGGTCACCGAGATTTGGTGGAATGAAGCTCATGTTTATAATATGACTCCAGATATGCACAGCATCTTCAAAATAAACAATAGGTAAAAGAGAATGAAATAGCATTGTATATTAAGAAAGTATGCTCACACATAGAAATTCAGGAACCATAAATGGAAACATGATGGGGAGCATTTGGGGAATAATAAAAGAAGGAAAAAACAGAAGTTTCTCTGTCATTATGTCATTGAAGTATATAATGGACCACCTGGACAGAAAGAAGAAATAAAGAATCTGGGGAACAAATCACAAGCCTGAACAGAGACATGGTAGTGATGGAGGACTTCAATTATAAAGACATATGTTAGAACTCTGTGTGGGTCTGTCCATCTGTCTCTCTTTGTCTGTTTCTCTGTCTCTGTCTCTCTCTGTATCTGTCTCTACAATTCTGTGTGTGTCTCTCTTTCTCTGTCTCTCTCTCTGACTCTGTCTCTCTGTGTATCTATCTCTCTGTCTCTCCCCCAAAAGAAGAGCAGATAGGGTGGCCAGGTGGCTCAATGAGTAAGAGCACCGGCCCCAGTGTCAGGATGATCTGGGGATTGAATCCAGGCTCCGACACTTAGCACCCACCCAGAAACACCTGGCCATGTAACCTTGAGCAAGTTACTTAACCCCAATTGCTTAGGGGTGGCCAGGTGGCTCAGCGAATAAGAGCACCAGCTCCAGTGTCAGGATAACCTGGGATCAAATCCAGGCTCAGATACTTAGCACCACACCCAGAAATAACTGGCTGTGTAACCTTGAGCAAGTTACTTAACCCTGATTGCTTTAAAAAAAAAAAAAAGAACAGATAATAATTTTTTGACTTGCTTTAATAACAGTTTCATCTTTTAAAAGCCCAAGCAAAATTCTATTCTGGGTCTGGTTCTCACTAACACAGAGGAACTAGTTGCTGGTGTAGAGATGAGAGGAACCTTGGAGAAAAGTGACAACTGCTTCCTTGTGTTTGTAATAGAGGGAGAAAATTCAGGCACAATCTGACATACGCCCTAGATCTTCAAAATAAATTTTCAAAGTGTTCATAGGAAGGATAAGGCAGGATCTCATTAACTAGAGAAGATAAAATTGTATTAATATTAAAGTTTAATATAATTAAATTACATTCATTTAATATAATTTTAAAAAGACAGATTCCCATGGATTAAATTCTAGCAATGAAAAAAGCTCAAAAGTTATAGAAAATGTTCAAGATTAAAATTCTGAACACACAAAAGGCAACAATTTCAATGGAGAGGAAAAATGAAATTTTTCTGAAAATACCAACATGTGTGAATAAGATAGTCACTAAACAGTTATTAAAAATAAAATGTGCAGATGATAGAAGAAAATGTAAGTAACAGTGAATGAATGTAAGAGTAGGGCACAGTCCTGCAAAAATGGTCTCCAGAGCAGTAATATTCATAATGAGCTGAGACTGAGGAGAGAAACTATGGACAGAAAAAAATGGGGTGATTTCTTTTGTATTGTTCTATTTTTAACTATGAAGGGTTAGAACCTTTGCTCAAAGTGGATGGGACAAAGATCATGGACAAAAGGAAGGAAGAACTGCCCAATTTTTCCACTTATTTTGTCCACAAAGGAGAAAGACTTTTGCACTAAAAATGACAGGTCAAAAATTACTAACAGAATTGATAAGTGAGGGAATAATAATGATAGCAAAAATTTATATAGAACATTTAGTTTGCAAATCACTTTATATATATTTTCTCATTTTATCCTCACAGTGACCCTGTGAGGTAAGTGGTATTCTTATTTTTGCTTTATAGATAAGAAACTGAGGCTGAGAGAGGTCATGTGACTAGTCCAGGGTATTACAGCTAGTAAGTGTCTGAAGCAAGATTTGAGTTCAGATCTTCCTAATTCCAACATTCTATCAAGTGTGGTATTTACCTAGTTACCCTTGATAAATTCAAGTCCCCTCACCTGAACTATACCTCATGTTCAAGTCACCTGAATGAAAAAAAGAGTCCATGATTTCTGCACCACTGCCACTAACATTTGAAAGATCATGGAGAACAGGAGAAGTATTGCAAGAGTGAAGAGAGGCAAATGTCCCAGTTTTCAGACAAAGAAAGAGAACTGAGTCTGCCAACTCAA
>NW_027186304.1:31927245-31942653 GCF_028583685.1 Petaurus breviceps papuanus | reverse complement strand
AAAAGACAAAGAAATGGGGGCTAGAAGTGATAGTATAAATCAATTGACTGAATAAATGGCCCGTTTCAAAGAGTAGCCATCAATGATTCCATGTCAATTTGGAAGGAAGCCTCCAGTGGAGTGCCCCAGGGATCTGTGTTTGGTCCTACATTATTTAACATTTTTATCGCTGACTTGAATAAAGGTACACTCATCACATTTACAGATGACACAATGCTAAAAGGGATAGCCAGCACACTGAATGATGAGAGTCAGGGTCTGAAAAGATCTTGACAGGCTAAAATATTGATTGGGCTGACATATCGCAAGGGATTAATAAATGTTTGTTAACTGACTGGCTCTAAGAAAAAGAAATTCAATAGGAATGAATTCCATTGAGGTTTGGGTTAAACTATATGGTTGCTGAAGTCTCTTCTAACTCAAAATGCTATGATTCTGTGAACAGGATAAACTACAGAACTATTTGTTAAATGAAAGGCATTAGTAGCTCCTTAGTCTATGGCGAAAAGTTACAATAAGTAGATAAAACACTGGCCCCTGAAGACAGGAACATCTGGGTTCAAGTTCCATGTCTGAAACATAATGACTGTTTGACCCGCAGCAAGAGTTTTGGCCTCTTGGTATTCTAAGCAATTCTTTAAAATCATCAGTTACAGAGAAGATGCAGACCTACATTGTAGCTACATTTCCTAATCCAGAAGCTTCTTTCATCAATGAATACACAGGTCTTGTCACTGTTCCTAGATTTACAGCACTGATTTATTCATTATTTCTCACATGTAGTATCAATATTAACTGACAAGTTATCATTACTTATGCATTTAAGGCTCAGGGGGAGTACTGAATTCCTAAATAAGACAAATGGCATAAGATTAGCAAAAATGCTTTAAAAACTAAGAGAACATACAGATGATGCAAGTATTATGATGTGAATTTAAGACTTTTGTTAGTGAAAGTAAAACAGAGCAAAGAAATTTCTTCTGATTATCAAGTTAATCAATTCAAATTTCATCGATGTTTAGTATTCTCGAAGGAGCTGTTCATTCAAACTTATGTGAAAGTACATGCCAGTTCCCATAGACTTTTCTGTCAAGAAATAGCATTACTGGGTTTTGTTTTTTTTTTCAGAAATCTGACATTGTTAAAGTTCACATTGACTAACTGGAAGGCAATTAGATGTTCAGGGATGGCCTGTATCCTGACTGAAAAGAGCAGACTCCGCTCTATGAATGTAAAGTTATATATCCAAGAAAAAAGCATCTAACACTATAGAGGGACCAATTATCTCAATAAAAAGAATTTGCTGTTTACCCTTTATGGATTCTGCTTGACAAAAAAAAACCCTGTGAACCTGGAAAGCTGGATTTCCTAAAAATAGTCATAGGGCAGGATTGTTCTTTAGCATCCAGGAGTCTGGTGAGTAAAGGACCAGAGCAAAAAGGGAGGTTCCTATGGCCAGGACTTTACCTTGAGACCATAGGGTCACAACTCCAGAATTCCTGCAACCTCTCATCAAGGAAGAGGGTGGTTAAGTATGGAGGCTTGAAGTGATAACTCTGAGATAATTGAAAACCTTGTGAGAACCTGACCTTGCTGTTTCCAGCTTTGTCCACTTGGCAAAACCTGTCACTAATCATAGAATAAAAGAATCTCTGAATTGGAAGAGGCCTTGGGGGCTACCTAGTCTACCATATGCAAACAAGATTGCCTCTGCAACATGGTTGATAAGTGGTCATTCGGCTCATCTTAAAGATCTCCAGTAAAGAGGAACCCACTACCTCCAGTGGCAGAACTTTGGTTTTTTGGATCAATCTGATTGTTGAAAGTTTTCCTAATATCAAGCCTAAGTTTGGTTCTTGAAATCACTGTTTCTATTCTATCCTAAGGAGCAAAGCAACACAATTTTAATCCCCCTTGAACCTGGCTTTCTTCAAATACCTAAAAACATCAAAATGTTGTCTGACCTCTTCCTAGTTTGTTCATGTTTTTTTTAATTGCCTACTGGTTCATTTCATAGATAAAAGACACTCTCATATATGAAGCATTAAAATAATCCTCGTGAACATTGTTACACATGGTTCTAAATTCCCAACCTTGGAAAGAAGTTAAGATTTATATTCAGGGGCACAAAGATATGCCCCAGGTGATAAAAAAAGGAAACTGTTAATCCATTTATTTTTTAGTTGTAAAGCTATCATATCTGCTCTCAAAATAATCTCCTCAGCTTGCATTCGAGATCCACCAAGGCTTTTTTAAAAGCAGTCCTAAAAGTCACATGGCTGTTGCTTTCTTTTCTCTTTCATATTAAATTGTCAGGTAATCACCTTGAGGGAGTAGCTGACAATACCCTCATGAGCTTTAAAATACTCTACCAAAGAAATGGTTGTTATCTACCAGTCTTTTCTACTCCCTAAAATAATCTCTTAGTAATAATAACTACTTTTATTCTTTAAATGTGAGATCACTCTCCTCAAAAAGGATCTAGAAAAGTTTTTTTATTGTGCTGTATACTTATATTATCCTAACTTTTGTAAATCAATAATGCCACTGAATACATGTGCATAAATCTATACATGCACACACATTTGCATTTGTATGCATGATATTACCTGGGGCATAGAGGACATCCTTTCCCACAAAGGGTCTCAGTGCTTATTTTGAAGATGCAAAACCAATCTCCTCAAAAAGAACCCAGAGGGAGATTTTTGTTGTGCTATATATTTGCATTATTTTAACTTTTGCAAATCGATAATGGTACTGAATATATGCGTGTTTAAAAATACAAACATAAACACACATAGATATATGTGTTTGTGTGGAGAGAGAAAGACAGAAACAGAGAGATCTTTATATTATGTTACCTGTGGCCTAGGAGACACACTTTCCCATAAAGTCCTGGCTCTGGATTTAAGTAGATTTGTATTCAATTCTGGAGGAGCCTGACCCCAAGAAAGAGAATCAGTCAGTCAGTAAGTTTTTCTAGGGGTCTGGTAGGTGGCACAGTGAATAGAGAGCACTGGCCCTCAAGTCAGGAGGACCTGAGTTCGAATCCAACCTCAGATTCTTACCACTTACTATCTGTGTGACCTCAAGCAAGTCACTTAACCCCAATTGCCCTGCCTTCACCCCTCCAGAAAGACAAAAAATTGTTTTTCTGAAACACTTATGTGCAGGCACTGTGCTAAGTGCTAGGTACCCAAAGATAGGCAAAAATACAGTACCTGTGTGAGACCACATTGAAATAATTAGGTATTTACAAGTATAGACATCTCATAGAGTAAACTAGGGTGTTGATTTTGTAGGTAAAGAGAAGAATATATATATAGGAGATGTTGTAAAGATAGAAATAACATAATTTTGTGAGGAAAAAAAAAGAGGGCCCAGAAGGGCATTGGGGGCCATTTTCAGTTGCTCTTTTTCATATGCAATGGCTCATTATGTCTTTACCCCCAGGGTCCCAGGGAAAACATCTTAAATAACAAAGATTTAAAGGGTTCCTTCTAGAAAAGCTACTCAATGTACAAAATAACATATATCCAGTATAGGAGAGCTATTTATTTCTTCCACCACAAAAGAAATGCTTA
Organism: Petaurus breviceps papuanus; assembly: GCF_028583685.1. NCBI lineage: Eukaryota > Metazoa > Chordata > Mammalia > Diprotodontia > Petauridae > Petaurus > Petaurus breviceps. Next base: position 31,939,069 of record NW_027186304.1, on the reverse strand, counting down.
AAATGTAAAAGGTTCCTAAACTAAGATTGACAGATACTTAAAATGTGAAACAGAGACTCTTACTATGCCTTTACTTTACTCTTACTATGCCTGCCCAAAAGGGGAAAAGACTCCCCAGGAACATTTTTGGGACTGAGGAATAGATTTTACATTCACATCAGCCTGCACTGTCAAATTCAAGGTCCAAATCTTGAGAGTATGACTCATCTTCCTAGCAATGGCAGTATTCTCTTCCAAGAATCATGTAGTTTGCAAGAAGCACCTTCTTTTAAGCCACCAGCACAGAATTTTAAACCTCTGAGCTCTCAAAGTTACGAGGTTATTACTGAGGCTAAAAAATGCCCATCTCTCAAACTTGTTTCTTTGTTACTTCCCACCCAGGAAAAGAAATACAAAACAGAATGGGCATCCAGAGACTTAGAATACAGTTTTAGACTCACCTAGGGAACTGTATGTTCTCATTACCAGGTCCTCATAGCCACCAAAACTGTTGCTGGGAGTAGGAAAGGAAGAAGAAATCCCACGCCTAAACTCATCAAAAGTTCAAAAGAGAGACAGCATCCAAATAAAGGGCTACAAATCATCTCTCCTCATTCCTTGAGGTCCACAGAGTAGGCAGCTCTTTCTGCCCTAGTTATCAATCCTCTCTGGCCCCATCACACTCCCCACCCACCCTGCACCCCCAGCATGGGAACCAAAAGACCATCCAGAAACCTCCAGCATCAATTCCCTTTAACAAGGGACCAGAGCATATGTGGTCTCTCCCCACAGCACCAAAGGGTACATACCCAGTTCCATGGGAAATACTCCAATACAACCTCCTACTACATGTACACAAAATGCATTTTAACTTTAAGAAGTGGTTTTTTTTTTCCTTTCTCCCATATTTGTTGAGTAATTCAAGAACAAGTCACCCCTCCCCTCCCATTACTTTACATACCATGTAAGAATAAAAAAAAATCAAAACTCATGTGTTTTCTTGGTTTACTTTGTTAAAAAAAAATCTTTATTGGGGTGGCCAGGTAGCACAGCAAGTAAGAGCAACAGCTCCAGTGTCGGGATGACCTGGGGGTCGAATCCCGGGCTCAGATACTCAGCACCCACCCAGAAACACCTGGCCGTGTAACCTTGAGCAAGTTACTTGACCCCAATTGCTTAAAAAAAAAAATTAAAAATAAATCTTTATTTTATGTTTAACTTGTCCAAGTCCATAGCATAAATGATTACTCCCCTTGCTTAAAATTGTTTTACTAACAATAATTAAAAGTAGATTCCAAGGCAAGTATTGTACCAACAAGTTTCTTCTATGCCCCTTGTATACATATTGTTGTTCAGACTTTCAGTCACGTCTAACTTTTCATGTGGGATTTTCTTGACAAAGATACTGTAGTAGTTTGTCATTTCAGTGGATTAAGGCAAATGATTATTAAATGACTTGCCCAGGGTCACACAGCTAGTGAGTGTCTGAGATTAGATTTGAACTCAGATCTTTCTAACTCCAGGCCTAGAGCTCCACCTACCTGCCTCCTTTGCACACAACGACAGCTTATTATTTCTATTATTTTCATCAGGAAAAAATCGATACTGTATTAGAAGAAGATAGCACATGTATGTGTATGAGTTTCTTTATATTCCAGATTTTTGTTGTTGTTCCCTGAGGCTTCTTAATTCATCATAAACATTAAATTCCTGAGATTACCCTGACCTCTGTCTATTCTCGTTGTTTGACAAAAGCTGCAAACTGATAAAGAACCCATATTTTAAAAAATCCTACCACCCTGGGGTCTCTGAGGAGCTAAGAATGTCTTTTCACAGATCTCCCCCAAGGACTGCTGCAAAGTTAAATTTGTAGTTTGGCCTCAGAATCCCCACATAGTACAGATCTTGGGAGGAAGGAAACCTAACAGGAATTTCATAGTCCAGGTGAAAAAGCAAGAGACTTTTCTGTGAATAAGGGAAGACCAAAGTCCCACCTTTGGACTGCTGTGAACTTTGAGCCACTGTATCCCAATTGTGAATACACATAGTAGGGATCCACAGTATGACCAAAGCCAGAGACCCCTCTCTGAACCCAGAAAAATCATGCCCTGAACTGCAAGCACCTTAGAACCTCTTTAGCAACCATGTTCCTACCTTTTTAAAGCCAATAATGAGCTGATTGAATCTCAAAATTCCATCCTAATAAATTTAACTTCAGATATGTAAGTTTTGTATCTGGCACCTCTTTATTTCCTGATATAGCTAATCACTCAATTAGAAAGCATTTGCTGTAAATGATGGGAAATACCAGTAAAACCTCTAAACTCTAATTTGAACTCTCACATTCCCTCCTCCCCATGGATACTTTCTCTTGTCCAAACTAAATATCCCTGGTTCCTTCAACCATTCTTCACATGTCATAAACTGCAGACTGGTTTCTGCCTCCTAATGCTCTCCCGTTTACAGGTGTCCTTCCTAAAGTGTGGCACTCAGAAACAAAAACAATACTAAGGACAAGATCTGAACAAAGCAAATGCAAGGGGACACTGACATGTTTAGGCCTATTCACCAAGCCTCTCTTAATGCAGACTAATATAACCTTAGCTTTTTTTTAGTAACATTTTATAAGCATTTATTAAGCACCTACTGTGTGCCAGGCACTGTGCTACAAATACTGTCTCGTTATCTATGTCATTGGCTCCTATTGAAAAGAGGTAATGGGAATAAGCATTTTTATAGCATGTACTACATGCCAGACACTGTAATTGCTTTGCCATTACTATCATATTGGTTTCTATCAAGTTTACAATCCAATAAAACCCACAAAGTCTTTTCAGACAAACTGCCATTTGGTCAAACCTTCCCTACTTTGTATGTGGGAGGTTGATTTTTTTTTAACCTAAGTATAAGACTTTACATTTATCCTAAATTTCACATTATAAGATTCAGCACAATGTTCCAGCCTGCCAAAATCATTTTGAATCTTGATTCTGTAGTCCAGTACCTGAGCTCTCTCTCCCAACTTTCTGTCATAGGAAAATCTGAAATGCAAAATACCTATGCCTTTCATCCAGTTAAAAATGAAGGCACAAATTCCTGGGGCACTTCTCTAAAGGCCATCTTCCAAGCTAACATCAAACCATCAACATCTGGACTCTGCTTCCAAGATTAATTCTACCTCATTGCATTATCATCTAGCCCCTATCTGTGTCTTTTGCACAGAACTAGAATGAGATAAACCTAGGTAAATTTTAACTACAGAATTCTCATAATCTACCCATCTAGTTATCCCATCAAAAAAGACAATAAGACTCAAGTAGGTATGATCTTCTCTCCATACTTGCTAGAAGGTAGATCTTCAGTCCTTCTTGTTTTTGCTAGTAACTCCTCAGAGGAGCTACTATTTGCCATTTTTGTGGTAAATCCTATAGCTATTTTTCTCCCCTATAATGTAGCACTTTTGGGGGGTACATTCAATGCCCCATCTCACTTATTTTGTCTTACCAACCTGTCCTGCTTGCCTTGTCCTTCTCCACCATCCCTCAGCAGCCTTTGCACCCTGAAGGATCACTAACCCTTGGGGCTCCTTCCTCAGGGACCTCAATTTTAAGGAAAGCACCCATGTTGACTCCTTCATTTCTCTCGGGATCCATTCCTGACTCTAAACTTTCTCCACCATGCTCCAGTGTGGATACCTCCTCTCCCTCCTCTCCCACTTTTTAGTTCAGCTAGAGGGAAAGGACTGTCTTTCCTTTTGCTTTTATTTGTATTATTGTTATTCAGGGCTTAGTAAAATACTTGGTAAATAGTAAGAGCATAATAAATGCTTCTTGACTTAATTTGGCTTGTTAACTACCTTCTCAACGAGTCCTTCTACTCCTCCTTGAGTCCTTCTATTCATATCTTTCTTATATTCCTTTAGCCTTTGAGTCTTTCCCTACTCTGATTTCTGAATTCCTCCCAAATTTTCCCTTCCCACATTCAATCTCTGGCTTCCAGCCACAATATGATCCTGTCTCATGGAAAACAGGACTCAAAATTTGGTTTTATCCTTATGTTGAATTTCTTCATGTCATTTTTCTCCTACTGAGAAATTTTACCAGTTCTGGCCAATCAGAATCTATAGGACAGATGAAACTCAGATCATCTATCTCAACCCTTAAGCTAGAACAAATATCCAGATCCATGTTACTTAAAATAACTCTAAAATGTGATTTCTGAACCACTCAGTGACCTAAGGGAAATCAGAGGGGAAAAAATAAATGCTCAAAGACTGAAAATGAATAAATATTGTCCCAGATTTTCAAAAGGGAAAGTTAAATTCCATAAGCTACATATCCAAGTTAGGTTTGACATTTAGTCCCTGGAGAAATTCTAGAACTGTTTATTGCAGAGTTTTTAAACACTTAGGAAAGGAAGCAATAATCACTAAGAATCACTGTGAGTTCACTAAGAACAAGCCATGCCAGATTAACCTCATTTCCTGTTTTGACTTCTTTAATAGAATGATAGTTGAGGGGAATGCTACATACATCATCTATCTGGATTTCAGTAAGGCATTTAACAAAGCTCCTAATGAAATTCTTATGGACTTCACAGAGGAGTGTGGGCTGGATGACAATATAGTTAGGTGAATTCAGAACTATTTGAATTACATTACTCAAAAGATCTTGAAATGATGCATCAAGGTTAGCCTTGAGGGAGACCACAGAGATGGGAACTGTAATTTTGGCCCTGTTCTATTCCACATTAATGTTGTTGACAAAGATACAGACATAGATGGCTTGCTTATCAAATTTGAAGGTAACATGCATCTGGAAAGATTTGGTGACTGACTTAATTGGGATAAATAAAGATTTTATACATAATTTATACACATAAATTTTGTATTTATAGAATAGAGGGGTAGGTCAAATCCAATTTAAAATGTAGTGGGAATAAATGTAAAATCTTCTATTCAAGTTCACAAAGTCAACCAGATAAGCACTTAGTAGAATTCCTGGCACATAGTAGTCACTTAATGCTTACTGACTGGAAAGTGTAGAAAAAGGAAGATACAATTAGTCAACAATAAAAAAAAATCTGAGGGTTTTAGTGGACTGTAAGTTCAATGTGGATCAAAAGAATGTTGTAGCTGTGAAAAAATGCTATTGCAATCTTAATTGCATTAATACAGATATAGGATCCAGAACAAGAGACTGGTATTCCTATGGCACTTTGTGACGGTCAAATCACATATAGAGTATCATGTTCTGTTCTTAGAATCCCATTTTGAGAGGAACATTGACAAGCAAGAATGAGTCCAGAAAAGGATCCAGGAATGTAAAAGGACTATAATCTATATCATAGAAGGATCTGTTATCAATAGAGAATCTGCCTCCTCTTCTCCTGCTAACATGCTAGAAAGAGTCATTCAACCTGGCTAACTAGATCCATTAAAAAGTTCCTTTATCTCACCTCAGATGATAATCCTTAAACTCCTCTGGAATTGAGTGTATGCCATTCCCCACAGAAATATTCTAAACCTTCTCTTTTCAGGATTCCCATACCACTCCCTGCTCTCACCATCACAGCTGAGGACCTTTCTTCCTATTTTCTTAGGAAAAAGAGAGGCTATTCGCCACAAGTTTCACATTCTCTGCTTCTCTATTTTTCAAAACTTCTTGATACCATTTCCCACTCTCCTCCTCCTTTATTGCAGTCTCTAAAAATAAGACCATCCCCTTTACATGTGCCCTTGCTACTTTCTACGCCTGTCTTCTCTAGCAGAATTCCCCTTCTCTCTTACCTTCAGACCCTCTTAATACAGCGGCTTGTTCCCTCCCTGCTGCCTACATACATGCCATCATGAAAAAACTCTCACTACCCCCTCCCATGACTTTTAGCTATTATCTGCTCTTATTCCTCCATTTCCTTCCATAAGTTTCTCCTCTGCTCCAGTCTATACTCCACTGAGCTGTCAAAATGACCTTCCTAAAGTACAAATCTGACCGTGTCACTCTCCGTACTCAATAAACTTCAGTGGTTCCTATAACCTTCAGGATCAAATAGCAAATCCTCTGGTTAGTGTTCAAACCTAACCTTCTCCACTCAACTTTCCAGTCTTCTTAGACCCTACACCTTGTACCCTACCCCTGTCCATTCCACTTCACCCTACATACTCTTCAACCCAATGACACTGACCTCGCCATTCCTCAAACAAAACATTTCCTCTCCCAGATATCATTGCTTATCCCCTCTACCTGGAATATTCTGCCTCCTCATCACCTCCTGGCTTCCCTGGATTCCTTTAAGTCCCAGGTAAAATCCTATTTTCCATAGGAAGAATTCCCAGTCCCTCTTGATTCTAGTGCCTTCCTCCAGTTTATTATTTCCAATTATCCTGTCTATAGCTTATTTGTACATAGTTATTTGCATATTGTATCCCCTTTTAAACTGTGAGTTCCTTGAAGAGAGTCATTGTCTCTTAGCGGTCTATATCTTTAGCACTTAGCAAAGTGCCTGGAACATAGTAGGTGCTTAATAAATGTTTATTAACACTTGGGAAAAGCTAACTATGCCTATTGTCTGCACTTCCTCTCCTGTCACTTCTCAATTCTTTGTAATTTGCCTAGAGCCTTATTATTCAATTAAAACTGCTCTCTCCAAAATTACTGGTGATCTTTCTTTCAGTTGCTAAATCCTGAGCCTTTTATCAGTCCTCATCCTTCCTGACAGCTCTGCTGCTTTTGACATTGTAGACTTCTTCTTCTTCCTAGACAGTCTCTCCTTAATGAGCTTTCATAATGATGCTCTCTCCACTCTCTTCATTCCCCTCCCATCTTCCAATAACTCCTCAGTCTCCTTTGCTAGATTGTCATCCTAACTGTGGGTGCCTCCCACAGGATGGAGAGGGGAAGGGAAGAAAGCAAGCATTTATTAAGTGCATATTATGTGCCAGATAATGGACTAAGCATTTTACAAATGTTATTGCATTTGATTCTTACAACAACCCTATGAGGTAGGTACTGTTGATAGCCCTATTTTACAGTTGAGAAAACTGAGGCAGGCAAAGGTTAAGTGACTTGCCCAGGGTGATACAGTTAGTGTCTAAGGTCAGATTTTAACCCAGATCTTTCCTGATTCTAGACCCAGTTCTCTATCCATCGTGCCACCTAGTTGCTCTGACTTAACCCCTCTTCTCTCTATATATTCTCTTATTCAGTGAACTCTTTAGCTCCCATACCTTTAATTATCATCTCTATGCAAATTATTCCCAAATCTGTATATCTAACCTAGTCTCTTTCCTATGTTCTAGTCTTGCATCTTCTACTAGCTATTGGGCATTTCAAAATGGATGCTCTGTAGGCATCTTAAATTCAACATGTCCAAATTTTGTTATTCTGGAATGAGGAAATTTTGACCCTTCTTCCTATTGTATCATTTTTAAAATTTTCTCTCTTGTGTCTTCTTTTATTCCTACTTTTTAAAAATTTCCACTTGGACCATTCAGCATCTCAGAGAACACCCTGACTTAGTAAGATTCTCCAGTAATTTTCCATGCTATCAGTTACTAAACTGTAGGTCTTACGAGTCTCCCTCTTACCCAATAAACTCCTGGATCTTGATCCAAGTTATGTATACTAACTGTAATTGTCCCCCCAAAGCTTTGTTCTGAGTCTTCTTCTCTTCTCCCTCTATATGATTTTATTTGGTGATTTCATTATCTCCCATGGAGTCATTTTATGTTCCATCTTATGTTCTTCCTTTAATAATGGTTTTTCATTCTTATAGATTCTAGACCTTTCTATGTCTTATTGAGATTTTAAGTTCTGTTCTTTCCTTTGGAGAGATTTCCTTGCATTCTTTCTAAAACCTCTTTTTTGCTTATTTGCTTTTTTTAGTCTTTGTTCTTATGTAGAGTTCTTTGGCACGTTTGCTTTTGTTGTGAAATGATCTAGGATATTTGGCTTATTTGTCACCTTTCATTTCAACATCTTGCTGTGAAACTATAGGTTTGAATCCAACAGTGAAAAATGTTGATTGAACCAGTGAAACTCACTCATTCATTTGACAAAAATTTATTTGCAAAAGACATTGTTAAAATACAAAATGTCTGAAATTCAAATATACTTGCAAAGGTTAAATGTATTTTCACTTATTGACAGCTAGCAACAACCGAAGATACAACATCTTTAAAAATAACAATTATTATTATTGACAAAGGAAATGCAAAAAGGAAAGTAAATTAATTAATTTATTCATTGCTGCGAAGGGCAAGTGGGTTTTTAACCTTTAGTTGTAACAAATATACATAGCCCCTTGAGGCCAAGAACTGTCTTTTGCCTCTTTTTTGTATGCCTGGTTTTTAGCACTGTGCCTGACACATAATAAGTGCTTAATAAAAGTTTATTGATTGATTGATTGTGAAGGGTAGGAAAGGAATATAATTTAAAAGTAGGTAGAAACCCAAACATAAAAACAAGATAATAAAGGAAATCTATGGAACTCTTTCTGTTTATCAGAAGTAAATTTAAATGAAAATTCATTTATTTAGTGGTATCTTCAACCATCTTTAAAATAGACACAAAATTAAATTGGGTATGTCATCATTTGATTTTGCTGTCGTTAAATGTAGGAAAACTGAAGGTTCAGGCTTAATGAACAATTGGTTAACTTTCCAAAATAAATCAGAAGTAATATTGAAAACCCAATACAAAAAAAAATTAAAGAGATTTAGTGGAATCTCTTTATAGATCACTAACTAAGGCCCAGGATATTTTAATTAGTTTAAGCCTTTGTGGTTTCCAAATGCACTGTGCTTTATAACAGTTATATAAATATTAAAATACTTCACAGCAAATTTTGTTAATTACCCTTGACTTTAAAGTTCTGGAATGCTGGTGTTTAATCCTTATTCTTAAACTGTTGACCTTCATTCTCTCTTAATACACAGAATGCCTCTTATTTGCAGAGTAAAATGATATTCTACATCTAGTTGCAAAGTGGTAATTCTGATATATATTGGTGCATTTGTGGAGCAAAGTACATATTCAATAATTGGAGGATAAAGGTCAAAAATCTGACCTTCAACAAGATGTTGCTCCATGTGGCCTTAGAGCAATACTTTCAGTTTCTAGGATTTTTTTTAATGATGAATTTGGGGGGAAAAGAAAAAATGAATTCTCTTCATGAAAATGTGCTACAAATATTCTCCAACAATTCAGTATTGTGAAAGAAATGATAAATGCATTGGTAAAGAATTAATCTCTCTAAGACTCATTGTAATGGTAAAGAAATGCATATTCCACATTGAATGAATTCTTCTGCATTCATGTCAATAAGAACATTCTGGGTCAGTATCATTTTTCATTTCATTAAGTATAATTTTCTATGAATTGATGTCCACAACACTGAAATTATTACTGAGCTTCTGGTGAACTTAGTGTTACTTTGTTGAAAGAGAAATTGTCTGAAGCTTATATAACTACAAGAAATAAATCCAGCTCTCCAACAGCTTGTATCCAAAGATTTTTCTTTTTTCTTTTTTTTTTTTTAAGCATTTGGGGTTAAGTAACTTGCTCAAGGTTACACGGCCAGTTATTTCTGGGTGTGGTGCTGAGTGTCTGAGCCCAGGATTCGATCTCCAGGTCGTCCCAACACTGGAACCAGTGCTCTTACTCGCTGAGCCCCCTGGCCGCCCCCAAAGATTTTTCTAATGTCTTTTAAAAAAGCTAAAGGATAACAGACATAGAGTTGGGGAAACTAGTTGGGATATTAGTAATGTTTTGGCATTAACATTATTACTGTTCTTCTTTCTGGGTTTTACCTTTATTTTTGCAGTTAAAAAGCTGATGATTTAGGGCAGAGGTGTCAAATATGCAACCAAGGGAGGCCACTGGCAACATTCCCAAATAAAGGAATCAAGTGGAAAATGCTTTACAAAGTAAGCAAAAATACAATAAATCACAATCAATAATTATATAGATTATAATCTAACTTATAGCATAGGTAATTTGATACCACTGGTTTGGGATATCCCTACTACACTGCTGAAAAGTTAGGAGGTAAGCTCTCCATCAACTTTCTGGATAGGTCTCAGAAGTTATTTAGCCTCTCATGTACTGAAATGGAGAACACTTCCATAATATATGTATGATAATGTGTTAGAGCATAGGCTAATGTTGTAGCATTATAAACATTAATAGACACTTACAAATTAATGAATCATGATTTTTGTTTATACTTATATCCCAAAGGCTACTTTTAAGTGGAAATGTCTACCCTGATTATAGTCATTAATGAGTGTGAATAAATGAAAATGGGTTTGAAAATCAAGTCGTCTTCTATTTCATACTATGTCCCCAAGTTTACCAACACTTTCACAGAAGAATACTGGACTCTAGCAATAGGAAAACAGTACATGGGAATGAAAAATTAACCTTTCAGTTATATACATGTTGTTGCAATATTAATGAAATTTGAAGATCCTTCTGTATTGCCAAGCTAAGAAGTACTTAGCACCTAATTTCAAATTAAGCCTCTGTTAAAGAAACAGAAGGTATGATCTCCTGTTGCTGACGTAACAGGAAGGGATGAACAGGGAGGAGCTATGCTGTATTTAAGTAAGAGCACAAGCTGGATAGTCAGAATTTCCTGGGGTAAGGATCATGGAGGCAGGGCAGCTACTGTATCTGGAGGCAGGACTGCTGCTACTGAAGACTGAACTGAAAATTGAGAACTGAGAACTGACACAGAACTTGGACTTGTGGTGGCAAGACTTTCAAGGACCAGCTGAAGCTGCTGAAGACTAAGGAAGCATGACTGTGGTGCCAGTATTTTGTACAAATGTTGTTGTGGCTTTGTTAATGTGTATGAATGTTCCTGTGGCTTTGTTAAGCCTTGTCTTCCCAGGAACAGAGACTATGAAGGATTTGAGATGGACTGGACACTGTGAGCTCCAATGTGGAGCAGGAACTGCACAGAGAGCTGGACAAGGAACTGAAATCTGTCTGCCTTTGAACTCAGGTGGCAGTTAGTTAGATTTGAAAGGGAGCTGGGACCATGGAAGAGGAACCATAGAAGCTGAAAACCTGCCCCAAGTCAAGATGAAAAGACCTCTCTGTGGGTACTGAGTAGTGACTGATGAAATTATAATTTACTTGCAATCTAGGGGTGGATGGCTTTTGTACTTTCCACTACCCCTTAAGAAGGTACTGAGTAGTGACTGTTGAAGTTGTAATTTAATTGCACCCCATGAGTGGAGAACTTTGACTTTTGTACTTAAGGATGATTGAATGACTGAATTAATAAGTGATTGTACTTTGATGATAACTATGTGACCACTTTGGTGAAAACTGTGTGGCCATTTTAGTGATAAGTTGTTGAGTTGTGACATGGTGAATGCTGTAATTCGATTTTCTGTGATAAGTTGTAACATTGTGAATGCTGTACCTTGATTTTCTGTAAATGTTTTGCTCCAATTTGTTACTGAATAAATAGAGCATTCACTATACTATGTAATCAGAACCTTGAAAGCTCTTCACAGCAGCAGTCCTCTGGAAAGCTGCTCATGCTTGGCTTTACAGTTGTAAATACATCCTGGAAATATTAGAAACAAAGAATAGAGTATAAATCAATTGTATCTACAAGCTTCCAGTAGGGAAGAATCTGGAGTTTGAATTACCCAAAAATTTGTCTACAAATTCTAGAGTTTCATTATCAAAGAAAGAATCAGTGGAAAGCAAGTAGGAGAAAGAAATTTGAAAATCAAAGATCACTGATTTGACTCATATGTATTTGACTTATGTAGTACATGATGGTCCCAGGGTGTTCTTTTAATATAAATTCACTTATAATAGGTGGT
>NW_027186304.1:31904745-31922245 GCF_028583685.1 Petaurus breviceps papuanus | reverse complement strand
AACCTCTTCAATCCTGAGAAAGCCTAAGCTATAGGGATGGCTTTCTAATGTGACAATAGATTTTGAAGAGGCAGAACAAGATTGTTCCAGATAAGTACTTTTGGAAATGTTCCTGAGATCAAAAACACAGTAGTCAGATCAAAAACCTGAGCAAAAAGAGAGGCATAGGATGAAAAAGAAAGGAAAACATGAAAAATAAGAAAGTATTTTAAAGTTATAAAGGTTAGAATAAAAATGGACCCCACCTTCAATATGAGACTAAAAAATATCAATGACTAGGGACCCATATGCCTACTCTCCCACACAACATATTTATATGGGTCATCTCTACATGAACTGAAAGCATCCTTGAGAAGCATATTGAGAGGAAACAAGTTTTTGCAAGCCATATTCAATAATGAACTATATTTTTACCATTACACAATTTACTCAAACATTTAGAGAATATAATATCACAATGTGCTTGTTATTTGTTGATTTTTTTTTAAAGGCATTTGATTTGGTAGAATAAAACTCAACCCAGCAGGACTTTTTTTCAACAAGGTGCCTCCTATCCATGTATCTGTGTAATCACTCACTATTCCTTAGAAGAAACATCAGTCAAAGTATAAAATAAAAAGATTTATGTTCTCCAAAAGTGTTCACTACTGTGGGGTCTTGATCTGCTCTCCCTGATTCAACAATATTTGAATCTAAAGATTTTTAAGCCCATTAAAAAATATCCTTTTAGGGGCAGACAGTGGAGTAAGAGAAGGGACTTGCTTGATCTCTCCACCAAAACCTCCAAATACCTGTAAAAAAATGACTAACCAAATTCTAGAGCTGCAGGACCCACAAAATGATGGAGTGAAACAAGTCTCCAGCCCAAGACAGCCTGGAAAGTCTACTATCTGTGTGACCATGGGAAAGTCACTAAATTATGTTGGCCTCAGTTTCCTTATCTGTAAAATATGCTGGAGAAGAAAATGGCAAACCACTATGGTATCTCTGCCAAGAACACACCAAATGGGGTTACGCAGAGTCAGACATGACTGAAAATGACTGAATAACAACAGATGAATACTAAAAAGAATTTGAATCTACAAATTTCAAACTTTCCATTGCTTTCTGGTAAAGAAACAGCCTAGGAAGGGTCTATCGCACTGGACTAGGAGCAGAGCACAGTCCAGCATGGGCTGCACTGGCATGGACAGGGCCAGAGTGGGTCTCAGGGGACTGAATCACTGACAGCCGTAGCAGTTTCCAGACTTTTAGGCCCACAAACACCAAGGACAGCATAAGGTCAGTGGGAAAACTCTGTTGGACCTGGGTGGAAGAGGAGTATGGTCTGGCCCCAGCCCCAAGGCAGTGGAGGTGGTGGCAGTTGCTTCCAGAGCTCCCATCCAACACATGATGAAGGGATAAAGTGGTTGATCATAGAGCAATTGCAAGGGTCTCTTGGCAGGCACTGAGGCGGGATTCTTTTGCTTTGCCCTGCTTGGATCTAGGTTGCAGTCCAGGGGGACTGTCCTGGGGTAAGTAGGAGTACTGTAGTGGCAGAGCTTATGGGGCAGTGGAGAGGGAATCCTCCTTACAGTTTCAAGATGAAAAAGAGTGCTGGGGGTCACTCACAGACCATTACACAGGCCAGGAAAGGAGTAAACACCTCTCCTTTGATCATACCAACTTGGAAAAGTGAAAATTTATAGGTCCCTAGAATTATCTCTGAAAACAGCTGCACAAAACCCCTGAAGTTTGGGACAGTACACCACCCTTCCTCCACTGGAAGCAGAGTCCTAACTTGACAAAGAGACAGTCAAGTATCTGCCTGGGCAAATGAGCAGACAACATTAAAATGTCAAACTATAGAATCTTACTTTGATGACAAAGAAGATCAAAACATAAAACCAGAAGAAGACAACAAAGTCAAAGCTCCTACATCTAAAGCCTCCAAGAAAAATATGAATTGGTTCCAGGCCATGGAAGAGCTCAAAAAGGATTTATAAAATGAAGTAAGAGAAGAGGAGGAAAAATTGGGAAGAGAAATGAGAGTGATGCAAGAAAATGATGAAAAACAAGTCAATAGCTTGCTAAAGGAGACCCCCCCCCAAAAAAAAAAAACAATACTGAGAAAATAACACCTTAAAAATAGACTAACCCAAATGACAAAAGAGGTCCAAAAAGCCACTGAGGAGAAGAATGCCTTAAAAAGCAGAATTGACCAAATGGAAAAGGAGGTCTAAAAGTTCATTGAAGAAAATAATTCCTTAAAAATTAGAATGGAGGAAATGGAAGCTAATGACGTCATAGGAAATCAAGAAATTATAAAACAGAACCAAAAGAATGAAAAAAATAGAAGACAATGTAAAATATCTCATTGGAAAAATCATTGGCCTGGAAAATAGATCCAGGAGAGATAATTTAAAACTTTTTGGACTACCTGAAAATCACAATCCAAAAAAAGAGCCTAAACATCATCTTTCAAGAAATTATCAAGGAAAACTGCCCTGATACTAGAATGAGATGGTAAAACAGAAATTGGAAGAATCCACCAATCACCTCTTGAAAGAGACCCCTAAAGGAAAACTCCTAGGAATATTGTAGCAAAATTCCAGAGTTCCCTGATCAAAGAGAAAATATTGCAAGCAACCAGAAGGAAACAATTTGAGTATTGTGGAAACACAATCAGGATAACACAAGATCTAGCAGCTTCTACATTAAGGGATCTGAGGACTTGGTATATGATATTGAAAACCTTTACATCTGAGGTCAAAGGAGCTAGGATTAAAACCAAGAATCACCTACCCAGCAAAAATGAGTGTAATACTTCAAGGGAAAATATAGGCATTCAGTGAAATAGAGGACTTTCAAGCATTCTTGATGAAAAGACAAGAGTTGAACAGAAAATTTGACTTTTGAATACAAGAATCAAGAGAAGCATGAAAAGGTAGACAAGAAAGAAATCATAAGGGACTTATTAAAGTTGAATTGTTTACATTCCTACATGAAAAGATGATATTTGTAACTCATGAGACCTTTCTCAGTATTAGGGTAGTTGGAGGGAATATATGTGTGTGCAAGTGTGTGTATATGTGTGCATACCCATATATATGCATACACACATATATATGTATATGTATATATGTGTGTATATGTGTGAGAATGTATGTGAGTATATATATATATGATGATATCTAAAAAATAAAATTAAGGGATGAGAGAGGAATATATTGGAAGGGGAAAGGAAAAGGTAGAATAGGGGTAAATTATTTCACATAAAAGAGGGAAGAAAAAACTTTTGCAATGGAGGGAAAGAAGGGGGAGGTGAAAGGGAATGAGTGAACCTTATTCTTATCAGATTTGACTTAAGGAGGGAATAACATACACATTCAATTGAGTATCTTACCCTATGGGAAAGTGGGGGTAAGGGGATAAGAGAGGGGGATGATAAAAGGGAGGACAGTTTCAGGGAGGGGGTAGTCAAAAGCAAACACTTTTGAAAAGGAACAGGGTCAAAGGAGATAATAGAATAAAAGAGGGCAGCATAAAATGGAGGAAAATATAGTTACTTTTTCACAATATGACTATTATGGAAGTGTTTTGCATAATTACATGAGTATAGTCTGTATTGAATTGCTTGACTTCTCAATGAGAGTTGTGGGAAGGGAAGAAGGGAGAGAATGTGGAACTAAAAGTTTCAAAATATAAGTGTTAAAAATTGTTTTTACATGCAACTGGGAAATAAGTTGTACAGGCAATGAGATATAAAAATTTATCTTGCCCTACAAAAAATTGAGGGGGAGGGCAATAGGTGGGGAGGGAAGACTGAAGGAAAGGATAATCAGAATGCAAACCATCTTGGGATGGGGGGAGGGGAGAAATGCGGAGAAAATTTGGAACTTAAAATCTTGTGGAAACAAATGTTGACTAAAATAAATAATTTTTTTTTAAAAACACCAAAAAAATAAAAGAAAAGTTAACCTTTTGCTGTTGAGTCATGCCAAACTCTTTGTGACTCCAGTTGGGGTTTTCTTCACAAAGATACTGGAGTGGTTTGCCATTTCCTTCTGCAGCTCATTTTACAGATGAGGAAACTGAGACAAACAGGGTTATTAAATGACTTGTCCAGGGTCACACATTCAGTAGGTGTCTGAGGCCAAATTTGAACTCACTAAAATTACTGACTCCAGTCCCAGCACTCTATCCATTTTATCACCTAGCAATCTCTTATAAGAAGCATCAGTCAAGGTATAAAATAGGGAGAGGTATGTTCTCTAAAAGGATTCACCACTGCAAGATCTTGATCCACTCTCCTCAGCTCAACAATGTTCTGAACTAAAGATTTTATTTTTTTATCAAATGCTTTATTAACTTCTAGATAACATAATTCATTTCCACAAGATTTTGATTTACAAATTTTCTCCCTGTTTTTCCCCTACCCACCACCCCAAAATACCTATCCCACTGGATATCCCCTCTAGCAATCTGCTCTCTCCCTTATCTTCTCCCATACCCCCTCCAACTTTCCAGTAGGGCAGAGTGGATCTCTATGCCCCAGTGCCTGTATATCTTATTTCCCATTTACATGTTAAATAATATTGATAATAGTATATAGATAGATAGATAGATAGATAGATAGATAGATAGATAGATAGATAGATAGATGATAGATAGATAGATAGATAGATAGATAGATAGATAGATAGATACGTAGATACATAGATACATATATATGTATATACATATATATTTTTTTAAACATTTGATTTTAAAACTTTGAATTCCAGATTCATTCCCTTCCTCCCTTGTTACCCATCCTTACTTGGGAGATAAACAATTCAATATAGGTCTTACATGTGTAGCTACACAAAAAATTTCCATAGTAGATATATTGTAAAAGACTGACTATATTTCCCTTCCTCCTATCCCACCTCCCACTTCTTCTGTTCTCTACTATGATCCTATACTTTTTCAAAAGTGGGTGCTTCCAACTTCCCTCCCCCACAGCCTGCCCTCCCTTCCATCATCTCCCCCTCTTATCCCCTTCCCCCCCCACTCTCCTGTAGGGTGAGATACCATATTTAGTGTTTGTGTCGTTCCCTCCCTAAGCCAAATTCAATGAGAATAAGGTTGACTCATTCCTTTTTGACTTCCTGTTCTTCCCCTCCATTGTAACGATTTTCCCTTACCTCTTCTATATGTGATAGTTTACCCCAATCTGTCTCTCCCTATCTCCTCTCATTATATTCCTCTCTCACCTCTTAATTTCACCTTTTAAGTATCATCCCTTCCCATTAAACTGGTCCTCTGCCATCTATCTATGTAGACCTGTCCACATATGTATTCATATGCCCATACACCCTCCTATATAGACATATATATATATATACTTCTATTCCCTTCAATTATTCTCATACTGAGAAAAGTTTCATAAGTTATAATTATCATTTTTCCATGTAGGAATGTAAATAGTTCAACTTTGATAAGTTACTTACGATTTCTTTTCCCTGTTTACCTTCTCATGCTTCTCTTGCTTCTTGTATCTGAATATCAAATTTTCTATTCAGTTCTGTTTTTTTTTCATCAAGAATGCTTGAAAGTCCTCTATTTCACTGAATGACCATATTTTCCCCTGAAACATGATACTCAGTTTTGCTTCGTAGGTGATTCTTGGTTTTAATCCCAGCTCCTTGGACCTCCAGAATATCATATTCCAAGCCCTTTGATCCCTCAATGTAGAAGCTGCCAGATCCTTGTTATCCTGATTGTGTTTCCACAATATTGAAGTTGTTTCTTCCTGGCTGCTTGTAATATTTTCTCCTTGATCTGGGAATTCCAGGATCTGGCTATAATATTCCTAGGAGTTTTCTTTTTGGGATCTTTTTCAGGAGGTGATCGGTGGATTCTTTCAACCCTTATTTTGCCCTCTGGTTCTAAAACATCAAGGTAATTTTCCTTGAGAATTTCTTGAAGAATGATTTCTAGGTTCTTTATTTGATCGTGGCTTTCAGGTAGTCCAATAATTTTTAAATTATCTCTCCTGGATCTACTTTCCAGGTCAGTGGTTTTCCCAATGAGATATTTCACATTGCTTTCTTTTTTTATTATTTGTCTGGATCTGTTTAATAGCATCTTGATTTCTCATAAAGTCACTAGCTTCCATTTGCTCCAATCTAATTATGAAGGAATGATTCTCTTCAGTGAGCTTTTGAGATTCTTTTTCCATCTGGCAAATTTGGCTTTTTAAGGCATTCTTCTCCTCAATGCCTTTTTTTTATTTTTTTTTTTAAAGCAATCGGGGTTAAGTAACTTGCTCAAGGTTACATGGCCAGTTATTTCTGGGTGTTGTGCTAATTATCTGAGCCTGGATTCGATCCCCAGGTCATCCCAACACTGGAGCTGGTGCTCTTACTCGCTGTGCTACCTGGCCACCCCTCCTCAATGCCTTTTTGAGCTTCTTTTGCCATTTGAGTTAGTCTATTTTTTAAGGTGTTATTTTCTTCAGTCAAGTTACTGACTCTCATCTCATAATTTTCTTACATCATTCTCATTTCTCTTCCCAATTTTTCCTCCACTTCTCTTATTTGGTTTTCAAAATCTTTTTTAGGCTCCTCTATGGCCTGTAACCAGCTCATATCTTTCTTTGAAACTTTTGGTGCAGGAGTTCTGACTTCACTGTCTTCCTCCTCCTCCATGTTTTGATCCTTTTTGTCCCCAAAATAGGAGTCTAATGTTGGATTCCTCTGTTTGCTTTGCTTCCCTCATTTACTCATGTTGCCACTCATTTACTTGACTTTTGGGCTTTTTTTCCACAGTAGAACTCTGCTACCAGACAGGGGAGCTTCATACCAAATGCTGGGGTTTTCTCAGCTACTGAAGGTATTAGTTGGGTGCCCTCTCTGAAGCCTCCATACTCTCTAGCAAGCTGCTCACTCACCCCAGGATCTCCACCCTAGACAGTGATCCAGATTCAAGCAGGTTAAACCAAGAGCGATTACCCCTCAGACTGGTCGCTTGGTCCCCCTACACTCTGCAGGCCAAGAGCTGAAGATGCCACGTGACAGCAGCTGCAAGGCCACAGTGCCTCAGCAGCTTTTCCCTCCAGGGGATAAAGCCCCATGCACTCCCAAACTACAGGATCCCAAAGTCCACACTACACTGACCTCTGTTTGTCCTTAGCATCTATGGATTGATAATTCTGGACCACCACAGCTGCTGGTGATCTTGAACTAAAGATTTTAGAACTCCATTAAAAGAAATCTTTTTGAGAGTCATTCAATTATTTCTTTTTAATTATTGATATCTTTTGTTTTTACTTCACCTCAATCTCCCAGAACATTCCTCTTCTCTCCCTCAAAGTCATGCAGTTTTTAAGGAGCATGACAAGATCTTATTTTAAATTTATTTTAAACTTAAATACATGTTAAAAGAAAAAGAAACATATTATGAACTTAAATACAAAATAAGAAAAGGAAAAAAAGCATTGCCATGTGCACAGTAGATCACATAGTAGAGAGGATTGAAAATATATAGTAATAAATTTCCATTTCAAGAAAGCCTATATAATAAATACTATACATTGTGTTAAGGACCACAATGAGTTCTTTTTGCCATATATTTTCCCAGATATACTTTGTAAGTTCAGTTATCATGAATGAATTACAAAAATCACTAACCCCACTCCACACAGGCCAAATTGTTCTCTAGAATACAACTATCTTATTTTCTTTAGCCTGTAAATTGTTCTGATGCTTTGGGGAGGACAACAGTGGGAGTTGTTTGCTTATTTATTTTGCATTTGGCAACTTGGTTGGCAAGGTTGCATCACTGATGCACAAAAGAGAGTTCTGCATAATCTAGTAAATGCATTTTGTTCTTTGGTTATAACAGATGCGGTCTACGGGAACAATCTCTTCATACTTTCTAAACTCAGCATCAAGATTTTACAATCTCCATTCTTTTTGTATTCTGGAAGTAAACTGCAATTATGGGAAGATGCAAGATGCCTTCCTTTTTCTATCCCTTTTTTTTCCCTTTTTATTGAGATCAATAAAAGATTTCCATCTTCTATACTGTGAACTTTCCAACACTACCATATTTACATTTAATTTAAATGTAAGTTTGAATATGGCCTTCTTTCCAAAAACCATCTGTTTCACTGTGGTGACTTAAATTTCCAAAGGGTTTTTTTTTTTACTTTTTGAGGAGAGTAATGTATAAGCACCCATACAAAATTAATTAATTTATGAAATATATGTATTTTTCTCCTTCTGTCTCTGTCTAGAATATCTTTACTGAACATTTTAACAACAAATTCATCAAATTCCTTTTTATTACCAATTCAGCTATTGAGTTTTAACTCTGTACTCATTCCTGTCTTTACTAAACATACAATATTCACCTCCCAGATGCCTGTATATTTCCCTCATTTTTTTATTATCTTCTCTGTTGATCGTTTTTCCCCCTTTAGTGCTTAAAATCTATCTACAAGTCTTTCATTTGAGGTCAATGTGACTATGTGGGCTCTTTATGCTCTCAATATTTCAATCATTATACTCTTTCTCAGCTCATTCCTTAACATCCCTGTAAATGCCTTCAGCCCAGCACTGTAAAGCTTTGCTATGCTTTTAAACCACTAAAAAATCTTAAAATGATAACTCAAAAATGTCATAGTTTATTGTTCTTTACTTACCTTTAACTTTATGTAGCAGCAAGCACCCCGGCTTCCCCAGGGTGTCTGCCAACACAGGTTCTTGGATCTGCTTTGATAAAGGAAAGCAACTCAAAATGGGTTAACAAGCTTACTTTAATCAGTCAGACCATATATCGTTTACCTTGTTCAGGGGAAAAAGGTCAGCATCCCGAACTTCAAAATATACAGGCAGAATTATCAAGACAGAGACAGATCAAGTAGACAGATTTCCAAACTGTCCAACCATTACATCCATACCCAGTCAACATCTGGGTTTCCACATCTGGGTTTTTCGAAGCCGGGGGACTCTTAACAACGGCGGCTTCCCAGAATTCAGATCAAATCACAGAACACTTCTCAAAGTGAGTCCCAAAACAAAGCTACACATCAGGGCTTATATAGCCTTCTCCTGGCTCAGAGAATGTAACAACCTTATTGACTCACTGGCCAATCAAGAAGTAATCTACTGAAAAACAAGCCTCCCTCCCCAGGCTTCTGGTGCATTTTAGCCTAGGGGAGGGAAGATCTTCCAAATTTGCATTCCCATTACACTTTATTCCAAGGCAATTAAGAGCACTTAACAAATATCAGTTGCCTAATAAATAATTGTAGGATTTAATAGAAAACCATTTTTCCATTAAGAGGATCAAGGGATTTCCTGGTTAGTTCCAGAAACTTGTAATTCTCCTGTCTGATGTTTCTAAGGCCTTCTTAAAGCTTATAAAAAGCTTTTGTATTGTACAAAGTAATGTGTATTGTAAGAAGCTAATTCCCAGGGAACATGGCAAGAATTGAAAGAAGAAAGGAAATGACATAGGTATTTATCACCAGTCTCAGAAACACAGTGGGAGTCACATTATCTTCATGTTCAAGTGGGGAGGAAATGAAAGAAATTTGCCTACCCTCAGTCATTATAGAAGTATAGACTAGGGATCTTCCATTGAGACAGACAGGAAAGAGAGAGAAAGAAGGAAACCTGTGAGGCAGATTGAAGGCAGAGCTGAGAATGTGTTGACTAGCCTTCGAGTATGTGGCCCAGGTTAGCCTCACACTAAAACAGCTATGGCATTACTATAAAGCAGCAGTAGCTAAGAACAGTAGTAATGTATATCTTCATGAAATGGAAGCTAAAAAGTTGAGTACAGTGGTGCCTTGGAGAATTAGCAGATAGTAGAGTCAGAAGAGTAACCAACAAAGGGGAGAGCTTCAGCACATTACAGAAAATAGAGTTACAGAAATAGAGTGGAACATTAGTAACAAGAGAATTCTGGGATCAAATCAAGAGTGTAGGAGGTGGAGCTGACAGTTGTAGTAATTCAAAGTCAGTTGTTATTGTTGTTCAGTGATTTTCAACACTTCATGACCCCATGTGGGGTTGTCTTGGCAAAGATATTGCAGTGGCTTGCCATTTCCTTTTCCAGTTCATTTTACAGATGAAGAAAATGAGGCATCCAGGACTTGTCAGGGTCACACAACTAGTGTCTGATGCCAGATTTGAACTCAGGAAAATGAGCCTTCCTGACTCCAGTCCCTGTACTGTGATGCCTAACTTTGCTATAGAATGGTAAAAATTCAGGCAAAAGAGGTTTTCCCAACTGTGATACAAGACAGACAATGCTTAAGTCAAAATCTCTTTTCTCAAAGGATATGTTTTCCAGTAACTTGTTCCCTTCCCTATCAGTGCATAATATAAAGGAATATTGTACTAATTTGTGATTAGCTCTTTAGGATGATCCTACTGAAAAATTATCCCTATTATTTATCTTGCTAACCCATTACAATTAAATAATTAGATGTTTGACTTGTGCCTCTGATCGAATAATAGAGTCTGTACTGGATTGGTGTCCAAAGATTGATGGCTCAATTTGGTGTTCAAATCGAGCCCAAGTAATATAGGAGTCCAGGGTTGAGCAGGCTACCCATTGCAATTATACTATTAGGAAAATAATCATTTTTAAGAGTTATTAAAGGTCTTAGAGTATCAACTGCTCCAGGTTGCTCTGTGAATGTGTACTACAACTAATAACAGAAATTGACTAAAAAATCCTTTCTTTTGCTTGGATATTTTTCAAATCTGCCAGAGACATGTTTTTTTCCCTCTTCTTTTTTCCCCTCAGTTCAGAATTCTGGCTCCAAAACGTGCTCTTAGAGCTGGAATGATTCATTCCTAATTGTTCTTGTGTCCACATGGTAAAAACTGGAGTCAAGACATGGCAATTATCCAATTTAAATGGGATCTATGCAAATAAGGTCAGATTAAGGGGAAATTCCAATGACTTCCACAGTATTGCCCTACTAATGTACTTTGTTTTTGTTCTATATATAATGTAAATTCTATTCAACAAACTTTTTTTTTAAAGCTACTATGTAAAGAGGACTATGCTAAGCATGAGCAAAATATGAAGGTTGGATAAGTTATATTCTTTGCCTTTGTGGAGTTGACACTATTGGGACTGGAGGATGAAGCACTAATTTAAATAAGATTCATAATAACGTACCTAAATAATTGTACATAACTGTAACAATGTACAGAAGAGAGAGACAAGCAAAGTATTAAATGAGTCCTGAAGGAAGAAGGTTAATTACTGATTGGAAGGATCAAGGAAGACTTCTTGTTTGAATTGTACTTTAAAAAATCAGAGAATCTCAAAGATGGTAAGTAATTCAGAATCCAACTTCTTTCTATATAGGAATTCCCTCTACCACATCCTCAAGAAGTGGTTGCCTGGTCTTTCCATGAAGTCATACAGAAAAATCACCAGAGGGAGGGAAGTAGGTCTTTGCATGGCCAAGGAACAGTTTGAACAAAGGCAATGAAGTGGAAAAGTAAGGGGAGCATATGGCAGATGGCAAGTATGCTGATTGGCTCAACTGTCAAATACATGGAGAGAAGAAGAATTAAATAAAACTGGAAAGGATAGCATCATATTAGGGAAGTCTTTGGATAGCAGGCAAATATATTTGAACTTGAGTTGAAAAACAATAAGAGAGCAAATGAAGGGCTTTTGTAAACTCCATAAGGGCTGGGATCGTGTCTTAACTAAACTTTAAGAGACTCAAATAAGACAATAAGTATTCACTCATTCCCATCTATGTCTATGTTGTTGTGGAAGTTGTTCAGAAATTTTATTCTTGTCTGACTCTTCATGATCCCATTTGGAGTTTTCATGACAAACATATTGGAATGGTTTGCCATGTCCTTCTCCAGCTCGTTTCATAGATGAGGAAACCGAGGCAAATGGGGTTAAGGTGACTTGCGCAGGGTCACACAGTTAGTAAGTGTCCAAGGTCAGACTTGATGATAAGTCTTCCTGATTCCAAGCCCAGTGCTCTATCTACTTTGAACCTAGCTACCCCTATAGTAGAGTAGTGGTAGTCGTTGGAGCAGCGGTAGCTGCAGCAGCAGCAACAACAATAGTCTGGATAGTATCTATTCAATTATAAGGTCTTTGAAGGCAAGGATCTTATCTGTGTGACCCTTTGTGCAGAGCCGTGCAGAGCACAGTACACAGACAAGTACAATGAAGATGGTGATGACATCACAGTCCACATCTGTTTTTCCTCCTGAGTGTAACTATCATGCATATTTTTAAAATTTCTTTAATTTAGCTATAGCTCTTCCATGTGGAATAATCTTAGTAAGTGTCTTTTCATTAGTTCTCACTATTAAACTAGGTCATCTGCATAAGCCTCACGAGAGTTAACTACATGAATTATTCTCTCCCTGGCATGTGTCCATTCTCTATGTGCCCATAGGTCAGGAAACAACAGGCCATGGTCTGGCAGACAGGTAAAAATTTTGCTCACTCTCTGTATGTACTTTTGTCTCTCCCTGTTTTATTTTATTATGTTTCCCCTAACACATAGTTCAGAGTCAACACAGTGGTTATCTTGAAAGGCCACCTTATGTTTTCATATATTTGACCAACTGCAATAGTATTCCAGACTTATAAAGATTTAAATGGAAAAAAAAAAGTGCTTTATTCCATCAAAAGCTTTTTCCTAATCTGTATAAACAAGACCTCCATGTCCTTTTCCATGATCTAATAGAGCTCTCAATATCACTAAACTGCTATCTTTTTTCCACTAATTGCACAATTCACCATCATGACTTCACCTTTCTTAAAATACTTTTCTCCACAGAGGAATTTTTTTGAATTTTCTTTAAACTGTGTTTAAATGGCCTCAATTCTTCAAGTAAATTTTACTTCCATTTCCTTATAAATAATTCCTTGAGTCATGATCTTTTCTATATCATCCTGTTTTTAATGTGGCATTAAAAGTCACTAGTGGCCAGGGAAGAAGTGATAAAAATCTGTTATGATATTATCAATATTTCCATCTATTCCTAAGGATTCTTCTTTTTTTTAAGCAATTGGGGTTAAGTAACTTGCTCAAGGTTACACAGCCAGGTGTTTCCAGGTTGGTGCTAAGTGTCTGAGCCCAGAGTCAATCCCCAGGTCATCCCGACACTGGGGCCAGTGCTCTTACTCGCTGTGCTACCTGGCCACCCCCTAAGGATTCTTCTTATAAAGTATGTGCTTTCTAGCATCTCCAATTTAGTTATGTAATCTTAGTTCTACTTTTTCCTCCTTTGAAAAAAAGCACCTGAAACATATGCCCAAATGACATCCAAC
The DNA here is from genome assembly GCF_028583685.1 of Petaurus breviceps papuanus. Classification (NCBI taxonomy): domain Eukaryota; kingdom Metazoa; phylum Chordata; class Mammalia; order Diprotodontia; family Petauridae; genus Petaurus; species Petaurus breviceps. The sequence continues at coordinate 31,908,937 of NW_027186304.1, read as the reverse complement.
TTTTCCTTCTACTACCTTCCCTCCTCTTCAAAAAAGGTAATAGAAATAAAATCCATTTTTCCTTCTAGGAATTAGTTTCATAAACACAGAATCTGATAGTTGAAAGGGACATCAATGACCATCGAATCAAATCTATCCATGACAGAAATTTAGAGCTATAAAGTGACTCAAAAGTCATCTAGATGAGATCTCCCACCAAACCCACATATTTTTAGAAGTGAGAGGTATACATTTAAGGTAAATAGTGCATATTTTCAGGCTTTTTCAATGTGTTGCCAAGTCTTGCTGGTCTTTTTTTCTCTTTATAATTTTTTTTTCTTTAAAAATATCATTTGCTATATGAGCTGACTCTCTGGGAGGGAAGGAAGGTGAGAGGTTGCTGAAGTGTATTCTGTATTTTGGTGATCTAAAAAATGATATCAATAAAAATTGAGAAAAAATGTCATTTGGAGCACAGGTGTCAACCAGGTGGCCCACAACACTCCATAGTAGTGCCTGAATCAGATTAAAATGTAATTGAGAAATATTTAACAAAAGAAATCAAAATACAATAAAACAGTTAACATTACATCTTAAAACCAAGTCAACATGCAGCCCACAGAGATCTTTATGTATGATTTAGTGGTTTCTGTTTCTAATAAGTTCGACACCTCTGATCTAGACCAATCCAATTTTATAGATGAGGCAACTGAGGTCCAGAATGCTTAAGAATCTAGTTCCAAATCACATAGCTAGTAAGTGACAGAACTAGAATGTCTTTACTGTTCTCAGAGGTTCCAGGGCAGAAGTTTCCACAACTTCAGTCATAAATTATATAACTGAAAAAGCCAAGAGGGTTCATTCACCCTCCAGACTGGTGTAAGAAGTCTTTCACAGGTGGTTTTATACAGCTACCATTTCAATATTTTTAGGGGAAAGGAAATTTACTGCATAATGAGATGACCCATTCCTCAATTAGACAACTTTACTTATTAGAAATCTTGTTCTTACATCAAACGAAAATCTGTCTCCCATTATTTGTCTTTTACATAGAAAAAAAAATTGTTTTCTATACAGAAAGGAGATCAGACAATTATTCATGCTTTGAATCAACTCAAGTTGCACATCTATTTGAGTCACAGTTCACTCCATGGAAAAGTAAGCCTTAGAGCTGATTATAGACTACACGCAACTCTGATAGCAGTCCACAGAGACAGCCTTAAAAGATACAGGAACTGCAATATTCAACATGCACCAAGTACAGAGAACATCCTAGTGAATCTAAATGCCCAAGAGGAAAGGAGCACCAGATGTGGCCTCTACCTCTCCATACATGGCCTCTACCTCTCCATACATGATGGCCATTGTGCCCTTAAGTTCTATCAAGGCCAGGTCTCAAGCAACAGGGACTGTTTTATTCTTCATATCTGTATCCCCATTGCCTAGACAATGTCTGGCACATAGCAAGTTCTCAATAAATACTTATTTTTATTTGATTGAAAGAGGTAAGGGGAGACTCAATGAAAATAAAATAATCCCTTCCTTGTTATCTTAAGCATTCAGTTCTTTTCTCTATTAAAAGCTTACTGGGAAGAATCATTAAAACCAGGCATATTCCCAAAGCATCCATAAGCACTACTGGAATGTTAGCTTTCCCTTCCCACTCTCTCCACCCTGATTTCTTCACTCAGAACCCCACATCTAAAACAGCAGAATTTCTTCCACATTTTCTGTCAGATTCTCACCTGACCCCTCTTTCTCTTCTCCCTTACTAAGCAGAACTTAGTATATTCTTAAAGATAACTTAACAATCGTTTAAAGAGATAGGATGCAGAGAGATGAATAGGGGAAAAAATGAATGCAAAAGTTTTTTAAGTCCTAATTCAGATAGAAAAGAATAAGGAGACAGGGTCATAAAACAAAAATCTCACACCTATTATTACTTTATATTTTGGCTAATGCAAAAAACTGTAACTCAAAAAAAAAAAACACTTTAAAGTACAGGATATTTTCTCTATTGATTTTAATTAAATTTACCTTATTTTGCCTTTTGACTTTTACAAGTCAGAGAGGGGGAGGGAAGAAGGAACAAGCTTTCTACCCAAGCTCTAGGAAAAACTAATAAGCCTCCTCCACAGTGAATTTCTAGTGAATCATTAATCAGGGATTTGTTGCCTTGGTTACTGAGCCAGGTAGAGAGTCTAGTGTAAAAAAAAAACAATGTGACCTGTGAGCTCAGGAGACAGAAGAGTGAAGTTTCTGCATTATGATATCTAAAGTTCCTATCCGCACAAAGAAGGAAGGTTGGGGGGCAATAGGTAAAAATGTGTCAGAATAAAAGAAGTGGAAAGAATACCTTGGTTTTTTACCTAATGGAAAATATATACACACAACTGATGATAGCATATTGGTAATTATATTTGAGATATTGCAAAATGGGGGACAGAAATAAAATATTTGACAGTTAGACATCTCCTGTCCTAGAAAGTAAAGCATTCTACTTATCATTTACAGTGGGGAGTTGTGTTTTAGGTGCTATATTATCATTTTTTTTCACAATGATTTCCTTGATATACTCTACCACCACCAGCACCCACCTACACGCACACACCTACACACACACATGCACACACATACACACACACAATGACTTCTTCCTCAGACTGCAAAATTCAGTGAACTTGGAATCCCAGGACTCGAATTCCTTTCTAGACCCTAGTACTTGTGTGACCTTAATCAAGTCACTTAAAGCCCTCTGAGCTTCAATGACTCATCTGTAGTTAGGCTAAATGACTCTTAAGAAACCTACCAGCTCTTGATCTGTGATATTATATCTTTGTCCTTTTCCTGCATACTTTTTTTCTATTTTTATTTTATTTTTTATATTTTGTTAGGTATACCATTACTATTGGCTTTATCATTAGTTATATAATAGCTAGCAGTGATAACAGATCTATATGCATATATGTATTATTGTTTTTGTTTAGTTGTCTTGGCCATGAGTGGTTCTTTATGTCCCACCCCTATTTGGGGTTTTCTTGATAAAGATACTGGAATGGTTAGCCATTTCCTTCTTCAGCTAATCTTAAAGATGAAGAAACCAAGGCAAACAAGGTTAAGTGATTTGGCCAGGGTCACACAGCAAGTAAATGTTTGAGGCTAGATTTGAACTCAGGTCCTCCTGACTCTGGGACCTATCCACTGGGTCACTGTAATGGCAAACAAAGAAGCAGTTCACACCTTGTTTCAGCTATTGAATTAACACCTTATTTCAGCTCAAGTTTCTTTTGAACCTTGTATCAAGTCTGTTAAGAAACAGAACATTCGAACCCCACAGCTTGTGAATCCTAGAACTCATGAACTCCTGCAATAGGAAGGGGAGGAGCTAATAGCAGACCTGAGAAGAGGACTCTTGTGGTAGCAGAGTCAAGAAGGAGAAAACTTGTGGTATCCTGGCACTCTATGTTTGTCTGTTGATGTTTGTTTGTGATACTTTGTACAGAAGCCCTGGGACCTTACTGGAAGCCCTGAAAGAGGATTTTCTGGTTGTATGCTTATAGAAGTTCTGGAGGAGGATTTTGGAGTTCCTAGGACTTTACTGATGATTTGTGCTGACCTCTTGGACATTGTTTGTGGGTCCATGTTGATTTCTATGTTGATGATTGTGTTGAGTTCTCAGACCTAGTTAGTGGGTCTGAGTGGATTTCACAGGCAGATAGTGAATTGATGATGGTGCCAGCAATATGCATGAATATTATTATATCTCTGTCAAGCTTTGTCTTCCCAGAAACAAGAACTGTGAAGGACTTGAGGTGGACTGGACACTGTGAACTTCAATATTGAATAGGAACTGGACAAAGAATTGGACAAGGAGCTGGACAAGGGACTGGGAGCTGCCTGCCTTTGAACCCAGGTGACAGTTGGAGCTGGGACCATGGAAGAGAAACCATGGAAGCTGAGAGCCAGCTTCAAGTCAAGCTGAAAGAAAACTCTACTTGGACACTGTGTTCTGACTGAGAAGATTATGATTTACTGGAGGACTTTGACTTTTGTACTTTTTGATTGAATTAAGGATTCTGTGATTGACTAAATGAATGTACTTTATTTAAAACTATGTGACCACTTTGGTGAAAACTATGTGGCCATTTCAGTGATAAGTTGTTGAGTTGTGACATGGTAAATACTGTATTTTGATTTTCTGTGATAAGTTGCA
>NW_027186304.1:31858893-31894745 GCF_028583685.1 Petaurus breviceps papuanus | reverse complement strand
AAAACACATCAGATAGCATCCAGTCATGAAAATGAACCTCATCCAAATGGTTTTATTCCAAAAGCCCACACTCTCTACTTCTTCTTAATGAATATATGTGTTTTATTAGACATCTCAAGTTTGATTCCATTCAACAAGTACTTTTAAGTGTCTTCTCTGCAACATATTGTGTTAAAACTTAGCCTCTGTCTTCACAGAAGCAATGTGTTAAACAGTGCCTTGCATAGAGGAACTAAAAAATAATTGGGGTGGGAGTGGGGACAAGGAACAAGTTTTAAGATGCAAATTCAAGAACTCTTTTAATTTAGGGGAAGGGGGAAGTCATATCCCCAAACTAGTTAAATGACAATATAAAATAGGACTTGATCTGTGGTAAATAACTCTTCTATGTTTAATGATTGCTACAAGAAGGGGGAGATCAATGTCACTAGGAATAGTCATAAGATTCATAGATTTAGACCTGTAAAGACATTTAAAGGTCATCAAGTCCAACCCCTCATTTTACAGATGAGGAAACTGAGGCACGGAGCTATTGAATGACTTGCCCAGAATCAGATAACTAATAAATGTCTAAAGCAGGATTTGAACCCCAGTCCCTTTCACTCTAAATCTGGTGCACTGTCCACTATAACAATTAGGAAAGCCTCCTGGAGGAGGCAGGAAAAAAGTAAGCTGAGGAATTCCCAAAGAATGCTTTGGAAGAGAAGTAGAATTTCAGGGGAAAGGAAATAGAATTTAAAAAAAAAAGTTTTGAGGTAAGAACAAGCATATGTTGATAGAAAAGCAAGAAGATAAACTATAGCTTTTGGAAGAAAATGTTGGCTAGGTAGGAGGTAAAGGAACAATATGAAATACCAGCATATCATCTAACTTTCATGCAAAATATCTCCCCAATTTTTTTTACATGCAAAGGATACCTTATCAGGGCATCAAGGTAATCCCAGATTCTTGTGGGCCAAGCCAGTAGCTTGACCTACAAGGGGACCTACCAAGTTAAAAAGTTTTCACATTCAGCCCTATGTCTGAAGACCAATTTAACCAAGTTTGGAGAGGCTCATCACTGGGAGTTTGGCCACCAAGTGATGAGGTGGAGATTTTTTGTACTCAGCAACTCAGTTAGGCTGTCTTCCAAGGTGTGAGGAGGAGGGGAGCAACATGCGTCAGCATCCACATGGATGAAGTCAATCTTTTGAAGCACGAAGCACTAAATGCAAATCAAATTCCAAACCCCAGCTCTCTGGCTATCTCTGCTCAACCTTTCTAACCTTCTACAAGTCCAAAATAGAATTATTACTGGTCTGGTGAGATGCTAGACGTGAGTGAAGTCAGAGAAAAAGGCCCTGCAATTCCGATGACACAGCATATGAATCACCCCGCGCCATCTACAACATATCCTCTCGTGTAATTTAAGTATTCCAAGCAGGGTTATTTATAAAAACAAAAGATGGAGACTCGAACCAGGATGTCACCACTCCACTTTCCCCTAACGTATATATGTGTCCTTCAAGGGAAAGAAAATTCACAATGCCATTTTCTAAGATGTGTATGGAATGTTTCCTCCACAACAGCATGGGGAAAATTCTGTCCACTGGTCCTCCTTCATAATTCTTTTATTAAAAGCCTCTACTCACATCCTTCTCAGAAGCCTCATTGTGACACAGAGGCAACCTTGGGTTCTCCAAGGACATGCTAAGCACACGAACTCTAGTAGGTCCTACCAAACAAAAGGTCTAGCAGCAAGGTCTCTGTGGTCTGAGGCTCACTTTCCTCCAGCTCAGACAGATTCATTGCAAGGAGCTTGGCCACCTGCTAATGAATTCACTTAATTTAGCAACTCATTCAACATGTCTACCTGAGAGTAGAGAGAGAATGATGTGAAGAGTAATAGAATGCATACTTACAAAGCCCTTGAATTTTTTTGGAAAGGATTCTGCCTACATTACTTCACTTGATCCTCACCAACCCTGTGAAGCAGATGCTAATGTTATCCCCATTTTATAGACAAAAAAAGTCAAAGATCAGCAGGTCAAAGTGACTTGCCCAGGGTCACACAACTAGAAAGTGTTGAAGGCCATATTCAAAGCTAGGGCTTCCTGACTCCAGGTTCAGGGCTCCAACTACTCACTCCACCATGCACTTTCTCAAATAGGTGGAAGGAATATCTAAACTGATGAAATCATATAGAATTTTTAAGATATGAAGTACTAATGTACTATGATGTCAAGATAAGAAAATATCAGACATGCACACCATTAGAACTTCAGCTCCTCCAAATTTTTGTTTCCATATATACAAAAGAAAAACTTCTATATTGTTGGGACTTAGAGTTTTGCTTTAGGGTTGCTTTTTCCCCTTCAGTTTTAAAAATTCAAATGTTATACTAACAGATTTCACAGAAACAACAAATATAGCTCATTGGTAACAGTGATACAGTTACTCAGAAAGATGTGTGCTTTCTGTAACTGCTCATACCCAACAACCATTTTTAAGTTTAGATAGCATTACTATTCAGGATACGTTGAGTTTGTTCTAAATCTTGATGTTAATTTTTTTTAAAGATACAAAAAAGAAAAAAGCAGTTTAGGAAAACCAAACATCATCTGAGCCTGACAGTATATGCAGCTATCCATACCCATAGTACCCCACCTTTATAAAGAAAGGAGTAAATACTTTGAAGCTAGCAAAGAATTGGAAATATATTTTTTGAGACTCACACCATCCTGATGGTATGTATTACATGTGTTATTATGCTCATTTTATAGATAAAGAAACTGAAGCTTGCCCATGTCACCTGGCTGATAAGTATCAGAGATGAGATTTGATCCCCAGTCTCCCTTGCTCCAAGTCCATCCTTCCATCTTTTCTACCATGACAAGCTTTCTAGGAGAGAGTTCTTCCCCATGATTCTGAGTGGGGGCTCAAGCCAAGTGCAGTATGGCATCTCCCAAAACAGCATCCAGATCCTTCTTGACACAGACACCCCAGAACAAAAATTACAATTGCAAAGCAGTTCATTAGCTTTTGTGCATACAAGTTTATGAGGTAGATTAATCAGTATTGTATGTAGCTCCTGAGTGACTGACTCATGGTTGCTTAATTATATCATCAGTTTATTTCTGTGTCTCTGCAGTAGCAAAAGTCATGGTGCATCCCCAAGACACATTGTGACTCTTGGAGCAGCAATGTAGTCAGTCCAGAGGACCTTTCAGAATGGAAAGCTATCAATCTCATCATCCTGTAATATCACATTGACCCTGAAACCCATACCTCCTCAGCAAACCCTGACCCTAAGGGCCCTCTCCTTCTCTGATTGAATGGGGTGAAGGGTCCTCAGTGGAGAGCTTCTCCCAGATTCTCCATTTTAGGAGGGTGGCAGGGCCTCCTCATCATGTCCCACTTAGTAGCAGTTAGGCTGTGGAAACGTTTAACAAGTTTATATATGTATAACCTATATCAGATTGCTTGCTGTCTTGAGGAGGAAGAAAGGGAAGGAGGAAATTTGGAACTCAGAAATCTTATAAAAAATGAATGCTGAAAATTAGTAATTGGGGAAAAATTACTATTTTTAAGAAAAGGAATTCCAGGACTCCAAAGGCTTCTGAGTAACATGTGGATCACAAGAAAGAAATCATATGACCCATAGGGTTTTTTTTTACAACATAACAAAGTCATGAGAGCTTTGTTACTTACTTTAAATTGACGCCATGTGATGATATCCTTTTGATATTTCAATACCTGAATGAATTCATGAGTGCATCCCCGTGGCTATTTATTTCATGGATGTAGATTGCAACCTCTCTGAGTAGATAATCTTCAGGAGTTGCCAAAGCTAAAAAAAAAAAATTATTGAGGTGATATTAATAAGGAAATAGACTAAAAATCTTCAGCTTCCCCTGCTGAAAATGTGGATTGGTCATGACTTAGCTGCCTCAAGCAATCTGGACAAAGGAATCCATCTCTGCCTAGACCACTTTGGTTGGTTTTACCCTTCATGAGCTGGGTTTCCCTAGACTCCAATGGAGGGGTACAAGGCCATGGGCTTAATGCTAATGAATTTACCTAGATAAGATTCTATTTATACTATAAACAAAAGTAAGGTCTACTAGTTGGGTGGGGTCTCCCTCAAGATCTTAGAGACTGTACCCTGAAGATTAGATTAATCTATCAACTTTGTCCTTCAGAGCCTGGCTGAATAACCTACAAGTACTGATCCTTGAAAGAGGAAATGGAAAGGAAAAACCTCAATCCTAATTTAAGAATTGGTTATTAACAGAAAATAATCACTTCTCTCAAGATCTTGAGTTAGAGTGAGCTCTGTTAGGGCTTTCCCATCTGACAAGATTTTGTGTATAGGCTAGCTAAATTGGGTTTGGGTCCTTATCACCTTGGTTGCAGGATAATGAGGTTTTTTTTAGCCTTGTTTCTTTTGTTCTGATTGTTCTTTAACAACATGAGCAATGTGGAAATGTTTAACAATAATGATGTAAAATGGAAAGCAAGATTAAAAATTAATTAGAAATTAAATAATCTAATCCTTAAAAAAAGTGTGTCAAAGAACAGATCAAAGAAATGATCTCTAATTTCATTAAATGACAACAACTGACTCTCAGGTCCTTTTGTCTTTTATTTAGTTTAGTCTATAGGTCATTTAGATAACTTTTCTGTCATACCTCAAGTAGGGGGGGAAAAGGAGCTTTCCTTGGGAAAAAAATATGTAAATGATAATCGGTGACCATATTTGCAATGAAAATTGCACAGCAAAATGTTTGGAAATGTACCCAAATCCAAGTATTGGGCATTTGTGAATTTCATTTTCTTTGCCCTAATATTTAATTTCAACCTTGAACAAGCATTTATGAACTGCCCATTATGTAACAGGCACTCTAGATATTAAGGATAAAAAAGATTGAAAATTAGCTTAAATTCTATAATACAAGCTAGAACAACTTTTTTTACTTGTTCTTATATTTTAACTTATCTTACAAGATTTTGATTCACAAGTTTTCTCTAACTTGAAAATTCAAGTAAAAGTAAAAATGTTTCATTCAGAAAATGTCAACAAAGAGACAACATACAAAAACTTATGGAATGCAAACAAAGTAGTATTTAGGGGGAAATGTATATCTCTATTTGCTTACAGCAATAAAATAGAGAAAAAGCAAATCAATGAATTGGGCATGCAACAAAAAAAAATAGAAAAAGAACAAATTAAACATCTCCAATTAAACACCAAATTGAAAATCCTTAAAATCAAAGGAGAGATTAATAAAATTGAAAGCAAAAATTTAAAAAAAAACATTGAACTAATAAATAAGACCAGTTTTATTTAAAAAAAAAAACAATAAAATGTATAAACCATTGGTTAATTCAATTTAAAAGGAAAGAAGGAAACCAAATTAGTAGTAAAAAAAAAAAATGAAAGAGGTAAATTCACCACCAATGAAGAGGAAATTAAGACAATTGTTAATAGCTATTTTGTCCAATTATCTGCCAATAAATTTGACAATCTAAAGGAAATGGATGAATAATTATGAAAATATAAATTACCCAGATTAACAGAAGAAGAAATAAAATACTTAAATAACCAAATCTTAGAAAAAGAAATTGAACAAGTCATTAATCAACTTCCTAAGAAAAATGGACCTAGCTACAAAAGGATTCACAAGCAAATTCTACCAAACATTTAAAGAACATTTAATTCCAATACTATATAAACTATTTGGAAAAACAGATAAAGAAGGAGTCCTATCAAATTCCTTTTATGTCACAAGTATGGTGCTGATACCCAAACCAGGAACAAACAAAACAGAGAAAGAAAATTATCACCAACATACTAATGAATATTGATACAAAATTTTTTAATAAAATACTACAAATTAGAATATAGCAAAATATCACAAGGATCATACACTATAATCAGATGGAATTTATACCAGGAATGCATGGCTGGTTCAATATTAGTAAAACTATTAGCATAATTAATCATATCAATAACAAAACCAGCAGAAATCACATGATTATTTCAATAGATGCAGAAAAAGCCTTTGACAAAATACAGCACCCATTCCTATTAAAAACACTAGAGAGAATAGGAATAAATGGATTTTACCTTAAAATGATAAGTAATATTTATCTAAAACTATAAACAAGCATTATCTGTACTGAGGAAACTGGGACACTAGTATATTGTTGGTGGAGCTATGAACTAACCCTATCATTCTGGAGAACAATTTGGAATTATGCCCAAAGGGCTATAAAATTATGTGGCCCCTAGTTCAGTTGAGCCCCTGGGTCTACTCATCTCTGCAACTTAATTCCAGGTGACCAGAACTTAATCCCTCTTTAATTCATAGTTATCTGTCTTCTCTGCTGCTTTTGGGCAAACTATGTCCTTCTGCCATAATGCCAGACTCCCAGAGACAGAATACTGGACTGTGAGCTAGATACTTCCCCTGGATGATAGCATAAATACAACATTAATAAACACTGGTTTATTATTTTGACCCCTCAGTGAATGATTTCAACTCTACATTATCCTCTCAAATCCCTTGTCCCTTATCCTGTAGAAGATTTTACCCTATCTTACCTTATCCCTGATCACTCCCACCATCTGCTGTCTTTGGTCCTACACATTTGCTGCTGAATGAAGGTAGAGAAAATCACAAAACTGTGCTGACTGATTCACTATAAATTTATGATACAAAATCTCAACTGAACTCTCAATGTGTAAACCTTCCTAATTAACTCACTAACACAGTGGCTTTTCCAAACCTTTCATCCCTCCTCAAATGTATTATTACTGCCCCCACTCTTTTAGATCAGAACTGAATATTGCACTGGAAAACTTTGCCAAGATCTATCTCCTCCTTTCTTCCTCATCTTATATCACTAAGATCTCTTCTGTCACTCTCTCTTCCCTCACCTTCTGTCACAAGAAATGACCCTTCTCCTTGCTAAAGTCAACACTTCTACATATGCAAGTGATTCCAGTCTATCCCATCTCTCCCAGATTTCCCCCTCTATCATCTCCACTCTCTCACTTATCTCTCCCTCTCTACTGACTCTTTTCTTCAGTCTATAAACATACCCTTGTCTCCCTTATCTTCAAAAAACTCTGAGCTGATCCATTCAGGCATGCTTGATATCATCCCATATCTCTACTTCCTTTTGTGACTAAGCTCATAGCAAAAGGTGACCACAATTAATGCCTCCATTTCCTTCCTCTTACACCCTTTTCAAATCTCTGCAGTCAGACTTCCAACCTCATAATTCAAATGCAGCTTCTCTCCCCAAAGTCATCAATGGTCTCAAATGCCAAATCTAGTGACCTCTCTTCAACCTTCATCCTTCTTGAACTCATCTGTCTCTTGCCTTTCCTTGTATCTGCAGCACTTAAAACAGTGCTTGGCACATAGTAGGCACTCAATAAGAGCTTCTTGACTGACTGATTTGTTGACAATTAGATGAGGAATGATTAACATATATGTGGTTAAATACTTGTCATGATCTATGTAACATATCAATCGCTAAACTATTGACATACACTACCTTGCTTTAGTCTCCCAATAACAGTATAAGAGAACTATTATTGCTACCCCCATTTTACAGTTGGGGAAACTGAGGTTTAGAACAATTATAAGAAACTTGACTATGGACAGCCAATTAGTAGGTGTCAGAGGCATCTCCAAATGCCTCTGGGTTGGTGTCTACAATCCCACACTGTTCCCACTTCACTGTGTGGTCTTAAGGCTGAACAGGAATTGGGCTTAAATTTGGAGTAAGATTCACATTTACATTTTTATCTCTGCTCAGGGCATCTCTAAACTTCTTAAGTTTTTCCTTTACAACTAATACGTACTCATGATATCTTCCTTATTATAGCTCAGTGGTGTTTAAAACTGGAGAGTAATCATGATAACAAAATTTACTTCCCCTGTGTACTATGACTCCCCCAAATCATCATTATAGCCACCATTTCCCTGCCACTTCCTCTCCCATGCTTGGAATTTCCCTTAAGGATTATTCAAAGGCCAGTATAGATAGACTGATCATATCCCTCTCAAATTCTGCTTCAGGCATCCAATTGAGGGAGTCAGGTATTTCATATTTGCTGAAACTTTGTGTAATCCGCACAAGAAAAAATCACCACTTTATGTTTTTTCTAGGAATCAACCCTCTCTTTCTCTGTTTCTCTCTGTCTGTCTCTCTCTTTGTCTCTCTCTCTCTCTCTCTGTCTCCATCTGTATCCCACTCGCTCTCTCTGCCCTTATACCTTTAAACACTGTAGAATAGGGAGATAATCAGGACACCCTTTGTATTTCCCCCCAGTCTAGTTGACTCTGTACTATATAAGAAAAAGGGCAGGTAGGTAATAGAGACAATGAAGTGCTAACGTCTTCAACACTGTATAAGTATATGTCTACACTCTGTTACTCCATTATGAGTATAATCAGTGGAGATAACTATTCCAGAAAATAAGTTGGAGCTATGCCTAAAAAGCTATTAAATTGTACATGCCATTTTACCCAGAAATATTGCAAATAGGGTTATACCCCAAAGAGGATGAGGATCCATATATACAAAAATATTTATAGCAGCTCTTTTTCTTGGAGCAAAGAATGAGAAACTGAATGGATGCTCATCAATTGGAGAATGGTGTAATGGGAATGTAAATTTTTAAGATCTTCCCTGCCCCTAGATTAAAATGCACCTGGAGCCTGGGGTGGGAGGCTTGTTTTTCAGTAGATACTTTTTGATTGGCCAGTGGGTCCAGAAGGTTGTTACATTCTCTGAGCCAGGAGAAGGCTATATAAACCCTGATGTGAGGCTTTGTTTTGGGGCTCACTTTGAGAAGTGTTCTGTAATTTGATCAGATGAGACTCTGGGAAGCCGTTGTTGAGAGCCCCCCGGCTTTGAAAAACCCAGATGTTGATTTGGTATGGATGTAATGGTTGGACAGCTTGGAAACCTGTCTACTTGATCTGTTTCTCTGTCTTGATAATTCTGTCTGTATACTCTGAAGTTCGGGGTGCTGACCTTTTTCCCCTGAACTGGGTAAACGATACATATTTGACTGATTAAAGTAAGCTTGTTAACCAATTTTGAGTTGCTTTCCTTTAACAAAGCAGATCTAAGAACCTGTGTTGGCAGCCACCCTGGGGACGCTGGGGTGTTTGCTGATACAAATGGTTAAACAAGTTATGGTATAGGACTGTTATATAGTACTATTGTACTGTGAAAATTATGAAGGTGATAGTTTCAGGAAAAAAACCTGGGAAGATTTATGTGAATATTGATGCAAAGTAAGGTGAGTAGAACCAGGAGAACAATCTACACAGTAAAAGCACTATTGTTGAGAGTTGAGACAAGAAACAGCTTTAAGGATCATAACCTCTGAGATTCAAGAAGAGAGTCAGAGTTGTACATTGCAAGTTTAGCTGGAGAGAAAAGTGCCAGGGACCCCCTTGAGTAACCTACTCAGCAGAGATTCTGCACCCAGAGAGAGCATCATGGAAAGGAGAAAGATATCAAGGTCCTCTAGTGCCAAGGGTTTGAGTTATATCAGCCATGAAGGTTCCCTAAGTGTACCCTTCTCTACTACTTTACTCTATATTTGTGCTACTCTTTACACTGACACTGTATAGTTGTGGAATTGTGTGGACTAGATTTATGAGAAGAATGTTTTGTTACTACTGCCCATGCTATGCCATTTATTTTAAGCTAATTGTATCTGCTGACTTACTCTTTTTTTTTTTGCTTTTTGGAGTACAATTGGGGTTAAGTGACTTACCCAAAGTCATATGGCTAGTAAGTGTGTCAAGTGTCTGAGGTCGCATTTAAACTCAGGTCCTCCTGATTCCAGGGCTGGTGCTCTATTCACTGCACCACCTAGCCACCCCCTTGACTTACTCTTAAAAGAATTAAGCTGATATATGAGCTATACTTTTAGGACTATAAACCCTCAGAGTTCCTTAATTCCTCCAGGGAATACAACCTATTAAAAATACAAGTTAGGAAGAGTAGATCTAGAGGCAATGTCACAACAAGCTCCAATCTTCTTTTACTATAAAGTATTTTCATTTGACTCTACTGTCGCCTCCCAAACACATCCACATTTTTCTCCTACATTTTTGTGGCTGAATTTCCCTAATGAGTGGTCTAGCTCTCCTGTTTTTATTTCCTACTCTCTCCTTAACTGACTAGAGTCTAATTTCTATCACCATCCTACTATTCTCTCTAACAGTTCTAATGATTTCCTTCTGGCCTCAGTCAAAAGTTGTATTTTCCTGGTTCTCCCCTCTCCTGTCTTTCTGACACCTCCCTTGGTTCTTTTATTAGTTCTTCCTCTTTTCACTGATTAATGTGAGCATCCAAAGTTCACTCTTGGACCTCCTGCTTATTCACTGTCATAGTTACAACTACTATCCACTATGGAGATCTGCCATCAGATCTCTTCCAAATCTTCAGGCAAGTTTTCCTCTACTCTCTTACCAACTCTTCTCCAGTTTCCAATAGGACATTTCCGCTTAGATATTCCAGTGATGTGTGAAATTTAATATTTCAAGAAGACTGAGTATTTTCTCTTTTACTTCCTCCTCAAATGAGCAGACCCAATTCCAAAAAAGGGTTAGCAGTACCACAAATATTTCTTTCCTCTAGGGTCCTAACTTATGTTATGTCTGCCTTTCCCTTCACTTCCTATCTCTAATCTACCAAATCCGGTTGATTTTTCTTCTGAAATATCTTAGAATTTCATTTCACTTAATGTTTCTACAACCACCACCATCCTTTCTTAGGTCTTTATCCCCAGATACCGAGACTAGAATAATGGTCTCTTATTTCCAGTCCTTTTCTCTATATTCTCCTCATTCCTTTCATGTATTAGTATAAGCCATTAGAATGGACCATTTTTGTCGATACAGTCCTCAAGAATATAATTTTCCTCAGTCTTTTTGTAACCAAGTTTATGGATTTGCAAACCATTTGGCTGAAGTCAAGTCATAAGTAATGGAAAATAGCAATCCTTACTATTCCATATTAAAGTAAAATTCACAAGGCTCTCTTTGTTGTCATGGTTCCCTAACCAAATTATCTCCCCACTCACTGGAAATATCTCCCTGTTATTCTTAACCACTATCCATAATTTACATCAAAACTAACTCAATTTTTCCTGCCAACCCTACCTAACTCAGATGTCTCCTTATTTCATCCAATAACCACAATCCCTCAACATTCATGAATTGTAGTATATCAGAAAGATATGTGAGAAAGTCTCTCATGTGATCTTTATGGTCCAGTTAGAGACATATATGCTAAATAATATAGTTAGGTATTCAAAGGCTTTCAAAATCTTCCCCATCCCCAACCCCTACCTTTCCAATTTCCTTACACCTTATTTACCACCACATACTCTGGTATTTGACCTACTTGCAGTTCCTCAAATAAGACTCCATCTCCAGGGGTGGCCAGGTAGCACAGCAATTAAGAGCACCGGCTCCAGTGTTGAGAAGACCTGGAGATCAAATCCCGGGCTCAGACACTTAGCACCCACCCAGAAACACCTGGCCGTGTAACCTTGAGCAAGTTACTTAACCCCAATTGCTAAAAAAAAAAAAAAGAATCCATCTCCTAGCATCTGACATTTTTCCTGGTTTGCCTGGAACTCACTCTCTACCCTCCTCATCTCTACCTCCTGGCTTCTCCAGCTTGTGTCAAGTCTCAAGTTAAAGTTTTACTTTCTTAAAAAAAAAAGTCTTCCCAGTCCTTTATCTTAGTGTCTTACCTCTGAGATTATCTTCATATAATCTTCGTTGTATTATTATCAGATAGACAGACAGATAGATAGATCTTGTTTGTACATAGTTTTTTGCATGTTGTCCCCCCCATTAAATTGTAGGCTCCATGGGGCAGGGATTATTGTTTACCCTTTTTTATGCCCAGTACTTAGCACAGTGCCTGGTATATAGTAAGAACTTAATAAATATTTATTGACTGACTTGAAATTAGTTGAATGCCTGAGAGATCAATATCAGATTGGAGAAGACCTCTAATGTAGGTCCCAGAAATTGTCTTTTGGCTTTTCTGTTCAGTACTGTTATCAATTACTTGGATGAAGACATACTTGCAGATGTTTCCAAACTAGGAAAGATAGCTAACACATAGGATAATAGAATTAGGGTTCAAAAAGTTCTCAATTGGGGTGGCTAGGTGGCGCAGTGAGTAAAGTGCTGGGAGTCAGGAGGACCCGAGTTCAGTTCTGGCCTCAGACACTTAACACCCAAAAAAAAAATAGCTGTGCAACCTTGGGCAAGTTACTTAACCCCAACTGCCCTCCAAAAGGCAAAAAAAAAGTTCTCAATGGTCTACAATCATATATCAAGACTTCTAACAGCTGTAATTTTATCTTTGTAGGTATTCCTCCCACCAATAAAGATAGAAACTCTTTGCATTCAAATCAAGTGCATAAAATATATAAAGTATTATATTATTTTATATTATATTTATATTAAATATATTATATCATATCACATTACATTATATCATATCATTATATTGTATTGTATTTTATTACATTACATTATATTATATTACATTATACTATACTATACTACACTACACTATATTATTATATTATATTACATTATATTATATTATGTGTATTAAGTGTATAAAGCATTGTCCTCTCTCCTAGATGTCAGGATTAGGAATTTAACAGAGGTAATAAAGGAAACCCCCATGGTTTGTTGGACTAGAGTATGTTCTATGCACTTAGACATACGCTCTGCTACTATTCTGATGGATTTGTGTTCTAAACCCTTGGTGAAGGTCATAAAATGTCACAGTAATTTCTTATAGGGCACCTGAAATGAGAAAAGAAGTGAGCTGGAGGGGAGGGGGGGGTAGTGCTGAGTTGAAGATTTTTGGTCATAGAGTCATGTGAAGCCACCTACTAGGTAAGATATAAGAGGAACTGAGAAGAAACAGCTTGATGTCTTTTTTCAGACATACAGTCAATACTTCCTTCTCGTACTTCTGGCAATGGGAGAGAAGAAAATTTCTCTATCCTTCCCTCAACATCCCAACAAAAGCGATGGAGTACCATCTCAATGAGGCACATAGCCTTCAGCAAAGGCCTAGAGCACATATCCCCAAAAAAGGGGGTGCCAAAGTACATGCCTAGCTACAGGAAAGGTGCCCTGATCACTATTACACAAAGAAAAAATTGAAACACTTCCTACCCTCAAGAAAATTATTTTCTATTAAAAGAATTATCATACCTAAACAAATAAATTAATATCAGGTAATTTGGGGGGAGAAAGAGTTTTAACAGTTGAAAAGTCGAAGAATAGCTTTACTTAGGATGTGGCACTGAGTTGGATCTTGATGAAGGCTCAGGATTCTAAGAGGTGAAAGTGCACAAAGAATTCCAAACATAGGAGACAATCAAAGATGGGAGATAGAATATAAGCTCAATCCAATTTTACTACAATATAAAGTAAAAGAAGTAAAATGTGAAATAAGATTAGAAAAGTATAGGAGTGGCTAGGTGGTACAGTGAATAGAGTACCGGCCCTGGAGTCAGAAGGACTTGATTTCAAATCTGGCCTCAGACACTCAACACAAGTCTAGCCGTGTGACCTTGGGCGAGTCATTTAACCCCAATTGCCCTACCTTCACCCCTCCAAAAAGCAAAAAAAAAGAAAAATCTGAGATTAGGAAAGTATGCTGGAATCAGACTGTGGAGAGCATTAACATGTCAGACTGTGTTTATATTTTATCCAAGGGGCGATGGAGAGCCACCGAAGATTCCTGACAAGGGGAGTGGTATGATTAGATTTGACTCTTAGAATTACTCATAGGGCTATATGGGTGATCAGTTGTAGAGGGGAAAGACTGGCAGCAGGGAGACCAATCAGGAGACCATGGCAATAGTCCTGGTGAGAAGAGATAAGGGCACGAACTAGCATAATGTCAAGTGAAGAAACGACATAGAGATAAAATTGACAAGGGTTAGTAACTGATTTGTATATGGGAGCAGGATGGAATTTATTGTATGTTTAAAGAGACAGCATATCTTGAGAACAAAATAAACATAGAAATAAGTACCAAAAGTTTAGCATCTCAGAAATGTGACATCTCAGTGGTCATCTATCTGGTTCAACTGTACAACTCCTTAGTTCCTACAAAACACCTCCATCGCTTTATAGATGATCCCTAAGAGTTGTTCCATCCTAAAAATTATTCTTCACCCCCATAGAGCCACCCTAGTAAAGATCCTACTTGGATCATAGCTGTGCTGGTCCTCTGGTGACAGAATGTGCTGGAAGCCTTTATAGCTGAGTCGTTTCCAAACTCCTTAAAAAACCAGGTTCCTAGCTATGACATGGTGAAGCATTAGAATGACATTTTCATGGAGGAAAAGGAAGTACAATAGAGATGGATATAAAATCCTAGGGACAGTTTCACTAAATCAACTTTATGAGTACAGCATAGTGGAGGCATAAATAGAAAACAGCTCCTGTTTTTAAAAAAAAATAGAGGTTTTATTGGACTGCAAGTCCCAAAAGCACATTAAGTAAGCATATGTCAATCCCCAGACATCTCCAGTCATGCCCCCTCTGGTTGTATCCCCTGGGCTTAGCATGGTACTCAGCATATAGTAAGGGCTTAATAAATCCTTTATCTATTTATCTGTCTATCCATCTGAGAACAACTTATTATACATTACTATGATCTTTTCCAGTTTGCCTGATTATACTGCTGATACTTACCAGTTTAAAACTTTTGTTCATGAAAGTTTTCTGTTGTAAATTGTCACAAAATTCAGTGATTATGTGTGTACAGCTCCATCACTTGAATTTTGTCAATTCACAAGGTGTTTTTTTTTTCTTCCTAATAAAACTGCAAGGCAAACTAAATGGCAAAAATTATATAAGGTCTTCCTCACCAGAAAAGAACCTCTGATCTTTACAAATTAGTAATATATCACTTGGTCTAGGATGAGGGGAAGATGCAAAAGCTAATCATGTTACCATTAATTGCACCGCACTGAAGATGCATGATACTTTTTAAACAGCTATGAAAATGCCTAATGAGAGTCCTTAGAAAGGTCAATAGCTGTTTTCTATGCTTGCTAGAAAATCATGATTTTATTTCTCTAGTTGAAAACAATCTACCAGCTACCCCTAGGACTTTCATGGGACTTTTCATTTACTGAAGCCACCAAATCTTCCTTCTACATTTCTTCCCCTTTCAGACCATTAAATTGACCTATCCAAAGTTGAGTTTTCCCAGTTTTCTAAGTCAGTTTCTTCCTGCTTGTTAAACCAAAACTGTGCCATTTTATAGCCTACTCTTAAAAGCACAACTCACAAAATGGGTTATCAATAAAACATGCTGTTATAAAATGATCATTTTAGGCAAGTCCCAGAGTATTAAATAAGCTGATGGGGTGTTCCAGGGATTGGCGTTTCACACTGTAAACACATTAACATTTGCATTTAAATAGAACATAATGAAATTTTATATAACTCTGCATTTTCCCCCACTTCCTTAAGAGGTTATAATAGAAGGGGAAAAAAGGAATCATGATAGAATCATGCCCTGTTCTCTTTCAGAGTAATAAAAAGTTATAAACTAGAAGGAAAAACACTGGGAAAATGCTCTATGAGCTACACAGTTCAGGAAGATTTGGTGTTACAATAGTCTTACCTCCAAATCTACAGGTAAGGTTTGGTTACAACTCTTTATGCACAGTCAAGAGATAGAGTGCTTTATTCAAGAAAGAGCAAGGAACCAGTGTCGCTAGATTTAAGACTGCATGTGTAGACATGGCCCTCAATGTTCTGCCTCTAGGGACAGTATTACATAGTCATAAGAGAACCTGCTCCAGAATCAGGAAGACAGCGGTACAAGGATTAACTCTGATGTATATTATATGGCTTTGGGGGAGTCAGTCTGCAACTCAGTACCCCAGAAAACTCTCAATGACTAAAGACGGTGGGAAAAATTTCTGATCTGCATTAGTAGGAGTAGCCTCCATGGAAGTTCCCAACACCAATAAAAACACAGGTCTAGAACCAAATATCTTGAATTCTAACCCTACTGACAAGCATCAAAATTCTAAGATTTCTCCTCCTAAAAAAAGAAAAGATGCTTTAAGATTAGCCCTAAAAAGGAGGAGAGAAAAGAGCAAAGCAGATAAATTAAAGGAAGAGAAGGACAGGGCAAGAAATAGAAGACTGAGTGACAGATGATATGCTTCACATCTGTAGGGATTCATTCTACTCAATAAACTCAATGGTTCCCTATCACCTCTGGAATAAAATATGAAATCCTTTTCTGCTTCCAAAGTTTCTCATAACCTGCTCCCTCCTATCTTTTCAATTTTCTATACCTTACAAAACACACACAAGCACACACACACATGCACACGCGCACACACACACTTCAATCCATTGACACTGACTTCCTTGCTGTTCTTCAAATAAGACCCTGTATCTCCTGACTCTGGGAATCTCCACTACCTGTCATCCATGCATGGAACGCATCTTTGTCTCTTTCCATCTTCTACAGAAAGCTTTCTTCCAAGCCCTCTTAATTCTAGAGTCTTTCCTCTATTGATTAGCTCCAGTTTATCCTGTCCATATCTTGCTTCTACCTAGTTGTTTACATGTTGCCTCCCTATTAAATTGTGAGCACCTTGAGGGCTGGGATTCTCTTTTAACTTTCTTCATATCCCCAGCACTTAGTATAGTGCCTGGCACATAGTAGATGATTAAGAAATATTTATTGGCTGATTAACCATCTGCCTATTTCAAACAATATCCAGCATTAATTCCTACCTATGACCTTTTCTTTACTCCACATCATCTGTCCACCCAGTATGGAATTCTAGTCCCCAATTCACTCTGTATTTCATTTTGGCCTATGACCTGTCCTCATTCTGACTATGGTTTAGGCATCTTTTCTACCCCTAACTCACCTGGCTAAAAATTTTACTCCATTTAAAGAGTCACAATAACTATGTTCCACTAGCCCAAAATTCCTGTGACCAGCATCTGATAACTTGAATTTGCCCATCCATTTGCAAATGCCCATCATTGACTTTGAATTCTAACAGTCATTATGCTCAATCTCAGAACAATAGGGGCTCCCTGGACCCCTGCTAAAGTTACAGGGTAGCAGATGTACCAAAATGCAATTGATGGCTACTTTCCTAGAATTCCCAAGAAGAGCCTTAGAGACTGTCAGCTCTGAAAACAAATGACCAAAGAGTCACAAAGGTTATGCAATGTTGCTAACTCTGAAAATAACAAAGAGCTCACACAGGTTATCACAATCACAGTTAACATTGAAAAGTAAAATTTAAAATAAAACCAAAGAGTTAACACTGGTCATAAGCAAAAAACTTTCTTTATTCCATTGGGATGAGAGAAACTAGACACATGTGCCAAGGCCTCCTCTAGTAGGAAACCCCCTTTAGCGTGGGAAAATCTCAATACATATACTAGTGACTACACAGTGATCTGTAGCACTGACAATGAGGGGTGACAGCAACAATGAGACAAGTTTGATTCATAGCAGGGCTTCAAGATGAGAACATGAGTCCTGCAAGTGCTTGGCCAAGTCCAGAAACAACTGATACTGCTGTGAAACAATTCTGGGATTTTGCGGTGACTGAATTAGAGGGTGAGGACAAAAGATTGTCATTATGCTGAGCTCAGGGCACAGTTTGCTTGATGGACCTTAGCTCTGGAAAATAGGATGTCTCCTAATAGTAAAAAGAAAGGGGTGGTCTTAGCATGGAGATCTTGACAGGACTAAGGGCAAATTAGTATTCCATGTTTCTCTCTTTGGTAAGATTACATGCTTCTGGGGGTGGCTAGTTGGTGCAGTGAGTAGAGTGCTGGCCCTGGAGTCAGGAGAACCTGAGTTCAGATCTGGCCTCAGACACTTAACACACACAAACAAAAAAAAACTAGCTATGTGACCTTGGGCAAGTTACTTAAACCCAATTTCCCTCCAAAAAGAAAAAAAAAAAGATTACATGCTTCTAGGTATATTTATCCAAAAAATAATTATCCTTAAGGAAAGGTGTCAATCCCTGCTGGTAAGAGTCCAGCTCATGGCCTATCTCATGCACTGGGCCTCCTCCGGAGTGCAGGTCACAACAATTTTCCTTTCCTAAAGAACTTATTGACTGAATCTCTCATTTAACACTTCACAATATACTCTGCCTTCTGCTCAGTTAAATTCAACAAATGTTGACCAAGTACCTACTATGTGCAGGTCACTGTATTAAATGTATAGATTAAAAGTTAAAAGACAGGCCCCATTCTCCAACCAAAAAGTCCCATATTGTTTCTGTCTGGTCCCACCATTGAGATTCTTAGATGGTTATTGAGGGCTTCTTTTACACGACAACCCCATCAATCTACAAGCATTTACTAAGTAAGTGTCTACCATGTGCCAAGCACCGTGGAGACAAAGATAAGAGAGAAATAGCCCCTGTTTTCAAGGAGTTTATACTCTAATAAGGGAGACAATACATCTAGTAGCAGTGTGATGTAGTGGATAGAATCTGGACTGTGGGATGGAAGACATGAGTGCAATTCCTTCCTCAGACACCTACTAGTTGTGTGACCCTAAGAAACTCACTTAGCCTCTCTGGGCCTCCGTATGCTCATCTAGGAAAGGAAGGGGTTGGAATCAATGATCTCTAGGCCCCTTCCAGCCCTAATTCTAAGATCCTATATAGTGTGAAGTAGATTAAAAATGAATATAGGGTAGTTTGGGAAGTGAGGACACTAGAATATGAGGAAGCCAAGTAAAGCTTCATGTAGAAGGTGGTACTTGAGCTGAGTTTTAAAAGAAACCAGGGATTCCAAGAGGCAGAGAAAAGAAGAGCAGTCTGTATGTGAGGACAGCCTGTGGAGATGCACGGAGATGTGAGATGGGGAATCATGTGCAAACCAGAGAGCAGAGCTAGTACACGCGGAAGGGAGTAATGTGCAAGAAGGGGCCAGGTCATGGAGAGTTTTAAGTGCCAAACAGTGTTTCTATTTGGATCTGGGGTATGAGAGGACCACGGTGACTAGCAGTTTGTGGAGCACATAGTAGGTGCTCAATATATACGAATGAATGAAATTGACAAAGAAGCAAAAGTACAACCAGCCCGAGGCCATCCCTTACATTTGTTATGCCTAAAATTAAATCTGTTAAGCAGTGTTCGAATGTTGAGCTCTAGCGGGCAAACCATTTTAAAACTCTTTCCAAGCTTTGTCAAATAAATCATTCATCACTAGCAAGGATGATCCACTGCAAATGGAAGAGCTTAAATATTCCAACAAAGTGACTATAAATGACCTCTCCAAATTTGAATACCCACTATGTGGTGCTGAAAGGATGGTAGACGATGAAACAAACTCAAAATATCGGGGCTAGATGGGACAAAATCTAAGAAAAAGATTATCTCCTTCTTTTAGTGCTTTTTATCTGTAGCACCAAATTGTTTCTCATCTCTCTTTCCTTTGAAGCAAGTGATGGAGAGGAAACATATACCTTGATTTGAAGCCCTGGTTTAAAAGCAGGGCTAATAACTAATGGTATTCTGGGGAAAGCACCTTCTGGACTAACATAGTTCTTTATCTTCAGGAGAGTCAGAGTGGACTTAATCACCAAAGCCTAGGTCAAACCTGGCTGAGACTGCCTATTTGTTCTTCTGATCTTTTGGGGGGAAGGCAATTGTAGTTAAGTGACTTGCCCAGGGTCACACAGCTAGTAAGTGTCAAGTGTATGAGGACAGATTTGAACTCAGGTCCTCTTGACTTCAGGGCCGGTGCTCTACCCACTGCATCACCTAGCTGCCCCTGAAACTGTCTCCTTCTGAAGCTATAGGTGATGGTGTAGTTGGAATATACTCTTCCACAAAACTGTCACCAACGATTTCTCCAGATCACAGGATCTTCAGAGTGTATTCCAAGATCACAACATCATGACAATCTCCCCTGCCTAACAAGATGTTTTCTTTTTCCTTCTGGGAGAAAAACATCCTGACATTCAATCACAAAGTGGGACAAAGGGCAACAAACTTGGAAACTCCTAAACATATAGAAAACACCACTGTATATCTATAATAATCTCTGCAGCTTTCTTAATTTCCCAAAATTATTAGAATGGTCTAAATAGGTTATAGAAATAGTTTCCGGGGCAGTGAGGTACTGCAGTGAATAAAGCACTGGAGCTGAAGTCAGGAGGACCTGAGTTCATATCCGGCCTCAGACACTTGATAACTAATTGTGTGACCTTGAGCAAGTCACTTAACCCCAATGGCCTTGCCTTCCCCCTTCCAAAGAAAAAGAAATAGTTTCCTCTTTCCTTTACTCCATTCCCAATATTACTTGCTTTATTTATAGCATTCATTTTGAAGTAACCCACCCCAATTCAAAGCTTTTGGGGAAATACTACACTCTACATTAGTCCCATCATGTTTTTCTGTCTCTTTAAAGCTAAAACTTCTTGGGTGGTAGAAACTGAGAGTCCTTGCTGTTTTTAAAGTATCCCAAACTCATTCCCCTCCCTCCAATCTTTTTTGCCATGTCATTGTCTATCTACTGGCAGGTACTTTCTCCTCCAATCCAAATCCTGGCTATCCTTCAGAGCTCAGTTCAAGGTCCATCTCTGTCATGAAGCCATCCCCAAGTACTGCAGTCCACAGTGACCCTTCTTTTCTTTGACCTAACCTCCTAAAGTACTTATGGTTTGAACCACTCATTTTAAGACTTACCATTACAAAAAAAAACAAAAAAGACTTACCATTTACCTTGCTGTGCCTTGCATTATGAATCAGTTCCTATGTGTACCTATCTTTCTTCAATAACAATAATATTTCACTTAATAATAATACAACTTCCCAGAGGGTAGAAACCAGCTAATAATTCTAATATACTTACAGAAATACTTTAATGGCAAACTGTAATGTAGTCTAAACAAAAGGTATTATAATAAAAGTTATTCATGAAGAAGAATGAGGGTCATTAAATTATAGAAACTAACAATAAGGAAAATATAGTATGATATAGGTTATTAATGAAGTTAAAAGAGTCAGTTCATATTTCACAAACAGTATTTCAGTTGAAAATGGGACATCTCCCATCTCAATGTACAAATTTAATTCCCTAGATTTAAAAAATACATATCATCTCACCATCATGACCATAATAGCGGGCAAGTTTGTATCATGAGGTTAGCTAATGATGCAAATAACAATAATTCGAATTTATATAGGGCTGTAAAGTTTGTAAAGCACTCCATAGGCATTCTCATTTTCTCCTCACAACAACACTTTAATGAAGGTGTTACCCCATTTTGTAAATGAGGAAACTGAGACTCAGAGAAGTTAAAAGTGACTTGTCCAGTCATAAATCTAGTGTCAAAGGTGGAATTCAAATTATGGTGTCTCCTGACTCCAAATACAATACTCTTTTCACTACACTACGTTGTTTCTTATTCATCTCTCTATCTCTAAATACATCATCTATCTCAGGCAAGTGATAATCTGCCTCCTCTTTCTAGATATGAACTATTCCACAACCTTGCTCAACAAACCATTCCAGGACTAACTAGTATTGATTGTTGAGAAAGTTTCCCTTAGATATAATACAGATTATTAAGTTACAGCTGAAGACATGCTCCTTGATAGCTCTCACCCTTTCTGTAGTCATGATCCCAGTGACACACAGGAATTTAGACATTTTGTGATATAAACATTTGTTCCATTCAGTATGCAGTCAACTGAGGAAGTGGTTTGGTGTTATCCAAGCCCATATCAACTTTGTTCATCCTTTCAGGGACTTAGCTAACATTAAACACCTCATGCAAGCATATAGAGACACCCTTATAAGCATATAGAGAAACCCTTTCATCTTTCAGCCCTCTGCCCAGTGTCTTAGCCACTGTCCAGATTCTGTCCTCCTTACCAAAGACCCAACATCAAATTCCCAGCCTTAAATTAGGGAGTACTATCTTGCCTTTGATATACTTCCTATTAAAAATACACACATGTATGTGTGCACGCACACACAGACACACACACACACACACACACACACAGTGTTCCCAACGTGGCATGAGGACTCAGTCCTATCTCCAAGACCCTCTTATTTCATCCTGCACAGAGCTTTATGAAGTAAATATAAGGTGATTTTTAAATGTATCTTTCTATAGAAAATCAGGATAAAGCCTGACATAATATGTCTGCACAAAAAAGAATGCAAGAGATGGAAATCATTAAATGTTAGATCTCAAAAGTAGCATCTAGCTAAATCTCTCATTTTATAGAATCTGAGACAAACTGTTAAGAACTGATTTGTTCAAGTTCATCCCACTAGATGCTAAAATTCCTTTCTCTTCTTTTTTCTTTTTAGTTTTTTAATGACTAATCATTACAAGAAGGCAAAATAATAGCATGATCTTTGAATGACTGAACATTTTGATCCAATACACCTCCCAATAAAAGACTCTTTTATTAACATCATACACCCTTTTTTTAGTCTAGGTATTAAAAGCAGGTCTAAAGCAAGTCTAAGAAAAATTACCAACTTGTTGACATTATCCCTCCATGGCTTAGCTTTATTCTTGATTAATAGATTATTAAGTTAGACTTCTTTTTCTAGAAAATTATTAGTATATACTGCCAGTATTTATAATGTAACATAAGGGACCTCACACTTCTTATTGAAAAAGAATGGATTTGTAGTCAGAAGACTTGGACCCAAATTCCTACTCCTTTACTTATTATCTGTGTGACTTGGGAAAGTTATCTAACCTTGAGAAAATTCAATGATCAGACATGATTCCAAAGGTCTGATGAGGAAGCACACTACCCACCTCCTGATTGATAGGGGTGATAGACCCAAGATACAGAATGAAATATAGATTTTTGGACATGGCTAATTTAGGAAATTGTTTGACTTGAATATATTTGTTGCAAAGTTTTGGGGGGGTTTCTCTTTTTTTTAGCTGAGGGTGGAGAAACAGTGAGGTGGGAAAATAAATGTTTGTTCATTCTACGAAAGTAAAATAAATGTTACATTAAAAAGAAAAGTCACCTAAACTCTCCAAAGATTAGTTTACTCATTAGTAAAATGATAATAATAACAACAATAATAATGATTTCACTACTTCTCTCATAGGGAAGTTGTAAGGATAGCATTTCAGAAACAGTAAGGTGCTAAGGAAATGTGAACTAATTAATATTTTGTTATTATGCTTCAGTGCACCTGCACAAGGTCCTGAATTTTCATGACAAACTTAAATTGACCTATGATCTTACTGGTTTGGTTCCCCATCCAAAAATGCAGATCATATTTCATTCCATACTATTGTATGTTACTCTTTTAGTCAATTAGAGATTCAAAAAATATTTAAGTACCTACGATGTGCCGGGCACTGTGATAAGTACTGGGGATGCAAGATGCACAAAAGATAGTCCCTTTTTTCAATGATTCATAATCTTGTGGGGGAGACATCAAGCAAACAAATATATACAAACAAGTATATACAGGACACATGGGAAATAGCTAAGAGAAGGAAGGCACTAGAAATGAGAGATGTTGGAAAAGGCTTCCTGTGGAAGATGGAATTTTAGTTGGGACTTGAGGAACCTGGAAAAGCCAGTAGGCAGAGAGGGAGAGCATCCCTGTGGGACAGTCAGAGAAAAGCCCTGAGCCAAGAGATGGTGTGTCTTGCCCTTGGAACAGCAAGTAGGCTAGTGTCAGTGAATCAAAGAGGACATGATGGGGGGTAAGGATTAAGAAGCCTGAAAAAGTAGGAGAGGATTAGGTTGCATATGTCTTGCTGTAAAATCCCTTGATGTACTGGAATCTCTACTGTGTTTAATATCTACATACTATAAGCCAGTGAACTCAATTTCAATTACTGGCACATTTCTAGAAGACATGATTAAAGGAATGGTTTGTAAACATCTAGAAAGGGAAGTGATGATTACAAAGAGCTATCATGGCTCCATCAATATCAGTTAGCCAGTCAATAATCATTTATTAAGTGTCTTCTATGTCCCAGGCACTGTGCTAAGTACTGGGATACAGAGAAAGGTAAAAGATAGCCCTTGCTCTCAGGGAACTCACTGTCAAATGGGAGAGACAACCATGTGCAAACAAGCCATATATAGGATATGTTAGAGATGATCAACAGAGGAAAGTAACTCATTTCCTCTTTCTACATGGTTACTAGACTTTCTAGCCTAAGGGAAGAGTGAAATAATTTTGACGTATTTGACCTAGATTTCAGCAAAGCATTTGACAAAGTTTTTCATGTAATGCTTGTGGACAAGACAGGTTGATCTTAAGCTAAATGTAAGAACGTACTTCCTAACAAGTAAAACCATGAAAAACTAAAGTAGGTCACTTCAAGAGGTAGAGAGGGTCTTCAAGTAGAGGTTCTCAAATAAAAGCTGCATGACTCCTTGTCAGGGATGTTGTAGAGGAAATTATGGGTCATATGTGGGTTAGATGCACTTTGAGATCACGTCCAATTCTGGCATTCCATAATTCCACAGAAATTTTGTGAATCAATATGTTGCAGTCTATAATCTGGAAACATTATTCCTTTAGCCTAAACTAAATAGTCTAAAAGGATCAGGGCAGAGGGGAGAACAGTGGCCTTAGGTGATAAAGTGTCTAAAGATGGCACTATCTTTGAGTGTCGCTAAATAAGACAATCCTGTACAGTATGTACATTCATTCTATCTGAACCCCATACAGTGCTGCTAGAGCAGTCCCCAATTGTCCTACAATTGAACAGACCCTCCTCCCCCGCATCCAGGGTATCTTGGATCAGGCACTCTTCTTCATTGTGGCGTTTTAGATTTGGTTGCTTTCTTGCTGCAGAGCAATAGTGATAACACATTGATACACCATCTTAAGGTTTGCAATTTCCATCCCTTGTAACAACCCTCTGAGACAGGGCATGTAGATATTATTGTTCCTATTTTACAGATGAAGGCATAGGCTCAGAGGAGATAAGTGGCTTGTCTAGGCTAACATAGTAAGCAAAGTGTTGGAGTGGGAACTCAGACCCATGACTCCACTCCAGGTCTAGCCCTCTTTTCATTAGTTTACATTGCCTCTCTGTGGAGACTTGGAAAGGCAGGGTTCTTGATGGTTTCTATGCTCTAAAATGGAGTGCCATTAATACAAACAGTGAAATTCTTCCCTTTCCTCATTAAACTATGTTTCAAAGTTGACACTGATGGTAACAGAATCCACTAGTTGCAATGTATTCTATTAAAAAATAAAGGAACACCAAGATCTTTAGTAAAAATGGACTCCCAAATGAGTTTCATTGCCATTCCCTCCTCATTTTCCCAATCTCTCTTTGGATTAGGAACTAAATATGTATATCACGTTTTGCCAGAACACTGAACTCAGAGACTGCCCAGATGTTTCTTAACACTGAGATCTCTTCACCATGGGTGAAGCTGATAAAAAGAAATGGATTCTGATTTGTGCTGCTGAGTTACCAGCAGAGTTAGCATCCTAAGTCACCTTGACTGTGAACAAGACCTGTTAGGAAAGCTGAGCCTCTACTCTTCAAAACACCCACCTCTCCCTCATGTAGCAGACCCTCGGCTTATAGACGTTTCCAGGTAAAACGCTGTTGCTTAAAGCAAGAAGGACCCACTCGACAACCAGAAGATGGGAAATAAGGATTCACAGTATGATTCCTCAATCATCAGATAAGTAGCAGCTGAGACCAAAAAAGAAAAAAAGTTTTGTTTTTTTCTTCCTACTTTAAACCTGATGATCCTTTTCAGAAGAAAGACACATTGATGCAACTCAGTGCTGGATGTAGCTGGGCCTAAATATCTAATCTGAATGGGTGTGTTCGCTTTATCCCCATACCATATCATTTAAAAAAAAGTTTTTTTCAAAATTGCTGCTGATAGACAAACAACTATTTCTTAAGCTTTTCTTTCCATTAAAAGTTGTTGACTTTTAATTTTGTCAACTTATGCGTGATCATTTTGCAAACGTTTAAACAGAGAAGGGAACTAAGCAGTAGTATGTATTATCGGAACTCAAATAAAAAGTAACATGCTATGACATGATTATATAAGTAGAAATATGTTTTTCTTGTTTAAGAAATAAAATGAATAAAAATGAAACAAAGAAGTTTTTTATGTTTTTTTCAGGATGATCAGTATTTTAATAATGATATAGCCAGCATTTTCAAAGAGTTTTAAGATTTACAAAGCACTTTACAAATATTATCTCATTCAATCTTCTTGGGATTTTTTTTGGAGGGGGGAATGCAGGGCAATTGGGGTTAAGCGACTTGCCCAAGGTCACACAGGTAGTAAGTATTAAGTGTCCAAGGCCAGATTTGAGCTCAGGTCGTCCTGACTCCAGGGCTGGTGCTCTATTCACTCATTTAATCTTCACAACAACTCTGTTAAGATAGTTGATATTATTATTCCCACTTTCACAAATGAGTAAACTTAGTTAGGTTAGGTGACTTACCAAGTCACAAAGGCAGTAAATGTTTAAGGTAACATTTGAAACTAGCTTTTCCTGACTACAAGGCTAGTACTTTATCTACTGTGCCTTCTAGTTGTCATTTGAATTTGAAAAATTTGTGAATTCCTCCTCAGCACCCTTATTTGTACAATTTTTTTTCCACCTAGAATAGCCACCTCATCCACTTTTAGGAAGTAGATGTCCACATATCTTAAGATTCATTCATTTGACAAACAATTCCCAA
Organism: Petaurus breviceps papuanus; assembly: GCF_028583685.1. Classification (NCBI taxonomy): domain Eukaryota; kingdom Metazoa; phylum Chordata; class Mammalia; order Diprotodontia; family Petauridae; genus Petaurus; species Petaurus breviceps. Next base: position 31,867,961 of record NW_027186304.1, on the reverse strand, counting down.
AATAAAACTTTTCCAAACTATTAAAACTATGGGAAAGAATTCTCTAAATCACTAATAATGATGATAATAATATATATAATGATAATAATAATATAATAATAATTATAAGAGAAATGTAAATCAAAACAACTTTGAAATTTTACTTCACATCCAGGAAACTGGCAAAGTTAACAAAAGATAGAAATAGTTGATGTTTAAGAGGCCATCAAAAGATCTACAAACTAATACACAGCTAGCAGCTATCAATAGATATAGTCATTCTGGAAAGCAATTTGGAACAATGCTAAGAAAGGGACTAAATTGACCATACCCTTTGACTGAAAGATATAATTGCTAAGCATATACTCCAAAGAAATAAAGATATGGGGCGGGGGGGGGAGGGGAAAATTTCAACAAAACATTTATAGCAGCACTTTTTTGTAGTAGCAAAGAATTAGGAACGAAGTAAATTCCATCAATAGGCAAATGGCTAAACCAGTTATGGTACATGAAAGTGATGAAATATTACTGTGCTATAAAAAATGAATATGAAGAATATAAAGAGATACCAAGAGATGTATATGAAGTATTGCAAAGTGAAGTAAATAAAATAAGGAAAACAACATACACAGCAACTACAAATGGAAAGAAAACAACAAAAAATTAAACTGAATGCTATATAAATTACAATGATGGCTTTGCCCTGAAGAAGAGATATTAGAATAAGTTTCTGTTCCTTCTTTGCAGAGATGAGGGACTATGGACTTGTTTAACACTTGTATGATGTGTTGTTTAATTTTGCTGGAACTGCTATTTTATTTTTTTTATTCTTTGTTATTAAGAATAGTTCTCCAGTTAGGGAAGGATATTACAGGAAATGGTGATGGCGTAAAAACAAAAGATATCAATAAAAAAAATCTTAAATATACATTTAACAGTCTCAGGTCTGTTAAACTCATAAGGACAAACACCTTCCTCCTCTAAGTAAAGCAATGTGTACTGTAGATATAGAATGTGATATACACTATGTTGGTGTAATGTAATGCCAAGGAAAGGCAACTTCCCAGGTTCGAAATACCAGCATAGGTGCTCTCTATTTTATTCAGTGACAAACCCAGAACAGAGAAGATCAAAACATGACATCATTCCAAATACAGCATTTACTAAGTGTGATTAAATCATCTCCAAGGACTACCCCACCCCAGGACTTTCCAATCATTCAATCAATTACAAAGTCTCTGTTCTAAATACTTCTCCACCCCTAGGCTTTACCCTAATTAAGTCCACCACAAAGCCCCTTTTCTCAAATGGAGATTAGTTTCCAAACATAAGGTCAAAAGTTCCCCACCCCTGGATCACAATTGAATCTACCCCAGAGTTACATCAAGTTTAAACACAGCACTTAATACCCAAATGGAGGTCTTTTCTTCATCTTGACACGAGGCAAGTTCTCAGCAATCTTAGTTCCTGGGGAAACAAGGCTTAGCAAGGCCATAAGACACATTGCCAGTCCCTTCATGAATTTATCCTCTGTCTGTAGAACAGTCCTAGAACCCCTGAACACATTAGCAAAGCCCTCTCCCAGGATTTCTGTAAACATACAACAAGAAAATCCTTCTTCAGGGCTTCTGAACCAACAGAAAGGCTCCCAGACCCCTGCAACAACAGCCCTGTCCTTCACCAGTGGACAGTATTCACTCTGTCTGCAGGACAGTCTCAGGGCTTCTTAGCGAACAGCCAGGTTCCAGGACTTCTTCAACAAAAGGACTGTCTTTTACCAGTGGACAAATCTGGCAAAACAACATCAAAACAGACAGACAAAGTACCAGCAAAACAGCCATGTCTCCTCAGTCCTTGGCAGCTCAGGGGGCAGGTCTCAAAAGTCCAAGGCAATTCAAAGAGGCCACCAGCAATTCTCTTAGTCTCTCTCTCTCCACGAGGTGCTGCTTCCAAAAAGATCTTCCGCCTCTCTCTCATCTCTCCAAATCTACGTCACCAGCTCCTCCCAGTTCAGGACTTTCTTTTCACATCAACAAGCCCATCCCACAGGTGGGATTAACAAACTCTGGGTTTTAACACAATCAATTTGAAAACCAAGCCAATACAGGGGAATCTTTAATTGCCATTACTATCACAGTTGGTTAACTTTACTTAAATGTTTTTCTACCTTACAAGGGAGGCTGGGAAGGGGATTTAAAGAAAAATTACACTAGTACAGAAACCAAAGTGAACAAAAATTATACATGTTTAAAGATTGGTTCATTTAACAAACACATTAAGGGGCAGGTAGGTGGCTCAGTGAATAGAGCACTGGCCCTGGAGTCAGGAGGACCTGAGCTCAAATCCAGCTTCAGACACTTAACACAAAAACTAGCTGTGTGACCTTGGGCAAGTCACTTAACCCCAAATTGCCCTCCAAAAAGCAAAAAAAAAAACCAAAACACATTAAATACCTACAGCATTCAAGGCACTATACTAGGCACTGAAAGAGAAACAAATGAAAAAGACAAAGTCCCTATCCAAAAGGACCTTATAGTCTAGAGCAACACTTCCTCAACTGTGGATTTAGGAACCCAGAGGGTCGTGACCCACAATTTAAGAAGCGCTGGAGGGGTCACGAATGGAAAAAGTTTAAGGAGCCTGGGCTAGAGAATTATAGTATGATGAGGGGGGCAGAAACAGGGAGCTGGTGAACATGTGCATCATGCTGAGTTGATGCAGTGTCTTTGTGAACAAGGCTAAGGAGCCTGCTTCCAGAAAGGTATGATTTTGTATAATAAATGGAAGGTCCTGGTTAGCAGATTAGAGAATATATTGGCTTTCTGTATTTGTGATAAATAAATGGATTGTTGATTAACTATGGAGTTAGAACTGAGGTACATTACCCATAGCATCCTGAGAGGGAAATACAGCTAACCTTACTCTGGGAGAATAAGTACGAAGTAATTGTTACATGTGAAAGTATCTTTCTCCAATGCTCTTGGTTTCAACTTCTATTCCAGAGTGTTCTCTTCATTGTTAACCGTCATTAGTGCCCCAGTCCCATTTAAACAATTAACATCAATCAGCTTTTACAAAGGGGTAGTTACTGTGAATACATAGCAAAAAAGAAGATGCATTTCTCCCAATACATATTGGCACCTTCTCCCCTCTACCACCTTGGTCCCTAAGGTGAGTGGGCTTAAACTTGGAGCAGTTTCTACATAGCATTAATCCTCAAAAGTGAACTTTCAGCTTCAGCAAACGCAAATTTGGGAAAGATTCTGGTTCTCAGACCTCTCTGTTGGCTCCCCATTCTGACCTTTCAAAGCTCACAAGATCATCACTTTCTCTAATACTCCACCTAAAAGCAGGAAACTAAATGCAAAGAGGCAAAGGACAAAGGGTCGTGTTCACAGACCACATGTTGGCCTCTGATGAGAAAGTCCAGAGGTTTATGGTATACCTCTCCTCAATTGCAAACAAAAAGGGAAAGAGCCAAACGAGACTTACTTTGGTTCATCAGTGGTTTTGAAAGCACCCCAGTTCCTCCACAGCCAGTCTTCAATCCATCTTTTCACCATGTGGCTAGCAGACAAAGTCAGTTATGTAATGCTTATGCCTGACCCAAGTTGAAAAAACAGGGTCCTTCCATTACTTATCACCATGCCTTCCTAGAAGGCGACTCCCAAGCCTCTTCAACAAGGAGGATTGCATCAGCTGAGTATACTGTACATGCTCACCAGCTCTAACCAGAACTACCAGAACCAGATTGTGCCTAAGGAACCCCAGCAGTTAAGAGTGGCTGCATTTAAGGGGCGGCCAGGTGGCTCAGCTAGTAAGAACACTGTCCCCAGTGTTGGGATGACCTGGATCAAATCCGGGCTCAGATACTTAGCACCATACCCAGAAATTACTGGCTGTGTAACCTTGAGCAAGTTACATAACCCCAATTGCTTAAAAAAAAAAACAGTGGCTGAATTTTCTATTTGTGAGGGATAATTTTTCAAATACACTAATCTAAGGAAAGTAGACCAATACTCCAATCATAAGTAATCCAGATCAGGCTGTAACCTAGGTCTGGTGTCAAAAGGACTATAATCATGAATTCCTCAGCAAACTGTAAGCTCCCTGAGGGTAGAGATTGTTTTCATTTTGTTTTTTCTGTATCTCTAGCACTGTGCCTCATGCACAGTAATTGTCTGGTGACTGGCTGACTCCTAACAAACATGAATGAGAACTCCCATCCCCATTTTGTGCCTTGAATACTTTTTTTTTAAGCAATTGGGGTTAAGTAGCTTGCTCAAGGTTACACGGCCAGTTATTTCTGGGTGTGGTGCTAAGTATCTGAGCCCGGATTTGATCCCCAGGTCATCCCGACACTTGAGCTGCTGCTCTTACTCGCTGAGCCACCTGGCTGCCCCTAAGCAATTTGGGTTAAGTAACTTGCTCAAGGTTATACGGCCAGGTGTTTCTGGGTGGGTACTAAGTGTCTGAGCCTAGATTCGATCCCCAGGTCATCCCGACACTGGGGCCGGTGCTCTTACTCACTGTGCTACCTGGCCACCCCCCCTTGAATACATTTGACAAATCACTTCTACAAACGAGAAGGAAGTGCTGTTTTTTAGTTGTTTCAGCCATGTCAGATTCCATGACCCCATTTGGGGTTTTCTTGGCAAAAATACTGGAGTTCCTTCTCCAACTCATTTTACAGATAGGAAAACTGAAACATGCAAGGTTAAGTGACTTGCCCGGTGTCACACAGCTAGAAATTGTCTGAGACCAGATTTGAACTGAGGAAGATGACTCTTCCTGACTGTAGGCCTGACACTTTATCCTCTCTAATTTATCAAAGGAATCATTCAATAACAGTAAAACCTTGCAAAAAGAATGCACTTTTTTTCTTCACTTCAAAACCTCAGGTATAACTCCATCCACACTTCAAGAGTCTCGGTGTCGTCGAGAGCAGAATTTTTGAAAGGTCTCATTGAAGAGCAGCATGGCCCAGTGGAAGAAGCATCATCCATAGGCCTGGATCCTAATCTTGATTTCATCACTAACTAGCTGTGTGACCTTGGGCAGGTCACTGTTACCTCTCAGATCCTCCGAAAAGTCTTCTCATTTGTAAAACATTACAGTTGGGCCAGATAACCTCTAGGTTGTCTTCCAGATCTAATGTTCTACGAAGGAAACAGCACAGAGATCAAAAAGTAGAGCAGTAGCTGTATCAGGACATTACCCCATTTGGAGATGTCTGGGGCTCAGCTGGAAGTATTTCCTCTTGTCCTCTCTCCTCCAGCTGTCTGCATTCCCTGTGTCCTGTAACTATTTCTGGGCCCCTGTTAGCACAAAATTCCTTCACCCTTTCCTGTACAGAAACAAATCTAACACCATTCCCTGGAATATGCTGCCCCAGGGAATGCAAAGTACAGCCTCAGAATGGAGACCTTGAACTTTACCAGACAAGAGTGGATTAGTCATGAGCCAGCACATCGCAAGAAACACAGTCACACCATGACTAACCATCTTAAAGATGCAAGACTTTCTGATGCACACGGCCCGGCAGTGTCCCTCATCATGTGGCATGTTGCTCATCTTTGTCCCAAAATTACTTCCCTCCCACGTAAACTGGATGTTTTCTCAGAACATAAGGCTATAAATTATTGACATCAGAAATGCCAAATGCAAAACCTGAGGCTGCAAAAGGTTCACACAGCTTCGTGAGCTAGCCTGATGAGTTTGGTATCGGGCTTTCTGCTTTATCTTCCTGTCAGAACCTTCATTGTGCTCAGACTGCAGTGAATTCTTATGGACCAGGTACTTGAAGAAAGGAAATTTTGTGAAGTTTCATATCACTCTGATCAAATTATTAAATCACTGGCAAATTGTCCAATATTAACTTCTATTACAGGAAACAGTAGAAAAAAATGAATTTTTATTTGCAAATGCATCCATGTCTGTTTGCTGTTAGACTCCATTTCCTTTTCTTCCAGATACAAATTCAGATCCTAAAAATTCTGCTTCTACTTTGCAAATTCTACTGCAAATCCACAAAAACTTACTCATTTTGTAACTCTAAACATCAGGCCTTGCAGTTATTTACAGAATTACAGGAACCACAGGACCAGAGTCCATAAAATCGAGCTCAAGCATTAGTGACCATTTAAACAAGGACAACCAAATACTACAAAGCAAAAACTGAGCTGCTTTAGTCATACATTTTAAATAGGATTAATCAAGAGAAATTTTTGTAAACACACTTCAGTCGTTGAACCATTGTCTAATCTTCTGTAGGGAGAAAATTCATTTAACATCTGCAAGTTATGCCAAGAACATTGATAAGTAACGAAATAAACACTCTTAAGCAGAAGTATATTTTAGCTGTCCTCTGTACTCACTCCAAGTTTCTTTCATGAATAATTTCTGATTCTAACAATAACCATATATTTTCTTTCTCAGCACTCTGCCTATATACTGAGATTTATTTTTCAGAAGCCTTATGAAATATATAAATAATCTGAGGTTGGATGTGGGGCTAAATAAGCAGTTTTTGCAAAAGTAAGAAAAGGGGAGGAGGAAAAGGGACATATGGATATATGGATTATATACACACACACATATATCTCAACCTTTTTCAGTTGAGCAAAGAGTAAAGCAAAGCATTCAAAAACAAAAGAAAAACTTAAACCTCACAAAAAAAACAAAGCATCTGTCTTTGCTTTCACTCCAAAGATGTGATTAAATTCTTTCTTCTGCCCTCAAATACACATACACAACATCTCCAGTGAGATTGCCTGTGGATTTGGTAATTCACAATTCTGAATTCTAACTAGTCCCAATTGTCAATATTCTCTCCTTTCTTAAATTACCATGAATTAACTTACTGTGTCCATTGCCAAGAAGAATGTAAAATACTTAAGGAAAGGACTGTCCTATCTTTATATCTCTAGTGAATTGCATATAGTAAGCACTTAATAAATGTTTGTCTAATTGAATTAACTCTCAGCTGACATCACCATGCAATTGAACAAGAGTGGCATTGGGGCAAAATCCCCTGAACTAGATTAGCTCTAAAAGGCACTCTATGGGCCATCTGGTACATTGCCCCCTTTCCCAAGCTTACGTTCCCAGGTGGACATCCTTGTAGACAACTGTACTGCATTAAAATAAAGATAGATTAGATTAATAATTCTCCAATTCAAAAAAGTATTTATTAAACATCTATGTACTAAGGCTACAATGACAAAACTCAAATAGAGTCCCTGCCCTCACAGAGCTTACATTCCACTGGGAATACAGACCACAGAAGTCATTAATTGATTAGTGTCAACTTAGAAGGAAATCTCTAGTGAAGTGTTTCATAGATCTGGCCTTTGCCATATGCTATTTAACATTTTTTTGTTGACCAAAATAATTCTAAGTTTCTACCCCATACCAAGCAGATTGGCAAAGACAAGAAAAATAGAAAATGACAATTTTTGGATGGGATATAGGAAGATAAACAAACTAATGCACTATTGAGGGGAACTGTGAATTGGCCCAATCACTCTGGAAAGCAATTTGGAACTAACCCACATCAACTCGTACCTTTGACCCAGCAATACCAATATGAGATATGTATTTTGCAGGCATTAAAGAAAAAGGAAAAGACTCATGAGTACATAAATTTGGGAATAGCTGAACTAATGATGGCATGTGAATATAATGGAATATTATACTCATTTAAAAAACAATGAAAGGTAAGATTCAAAGAAAATCTGGGCAGACGTGAATTGATGCACAATTAGAACACAGAAAGGTACTAAATATAAGAGGAATGATAGTGCAGACTAATAGTGATTTAAATAGATATAAATAACCTAAAGTGAGTCCTTTTAATAAAAGAATTTGTTCTGTGAAGTTTAGATTTAGTCAAAGGGCCACACTTGAGGACCTAGAGGGCCACATATGACCTCGAGCTCACAGTGTCCCCACCCCTGAGTCCTAAACTTTAATCACATTTGTACAGTCCACTGGGAAGATGGCAATTAATCTTCAATAGAACTCAGACAATACTGACAATTAGTCATTTTACATTTAACTTTTCCTCTTGGGTTCCTAATTCCTGGTACCAGCATGCTAGTAACAGGGCCAGATTGGACTAGTCATCCATGTGGTGGCCTCTTTTTTTGATGCACAAGCTTCCCCTGCCATCAGCTAACACTGCTCTGGGGACACTGTCAGCCACTGCCACAATTTAGATCTGACTAAAGGTCTTTTAAATCCTAAAAAGTTCTATGGTATTAGGGACATGTCTTTCTCAACATATCTATTTTTTTTTTTTAACAGGAAAGAAGAAACCAAAAAAAATGGCAAAGACAACTGGGACTTTGTTATGCAAACCCAACCAGTTGAGTACACATTCCAATCAATCAGTCAACTATCTGATAACAAAAGTTGTAACATCCATGGTTTTCATTTACAAAATTATGGGGCTGAACTAGGTATTTTCTCAAGTCCTCTTCCAGTTCTAGGTCTATAATACTATTATGGAAGGTAGAGAGAGGACAAAGGGCTCAATGGGATGCCCTCATCTCCATTCTTTCTCTCTGTGTGGGTTCACTTACCCCCATCTGTACTCACAGTGATAAGTTTGATGTTTTTTTTGCTCAAGAAGGGGAGGGATAACCTTGGTATGGGGAAAATATATGTATATGTATATGTATATGTATATGTATATGTATATGTATATGTATATATGCTACTCACAACAATAGATCTTGAGCCCGACCTGCTTTTCTCATTTATACAAATCACTCACAATACCATTCACTCTTAAGCATAAAATGAAGTGGAGCCAAGATGGCAGAGTGATAGGAAGCAATGTAGTGAGCTCCTCTCCACAAAGCACTCCCAACAAATCTAGAAAGTATACCAGACAGAATTCTGACAGAAATCCAGAAAAAGTGCAGTGAGCCCTCTGTCCATCCCAGCTCCCACTTTGGGGAACGCAGAAAGCTCGAAGGCCCCAACTTGTCCCAAAAATCCTAGAATTACACAACACTTAATATCCCATGAAAGCAACTAAAGGACCAACCCAGACATTCCCTGCAAAAGTAGTGCAGAGCTCA